>NW_006203686.1:1479802-1480881 GCF_000334495.1 Tupaia belangeri chinensis
CTACCATACTGCCTGCTGACCCCAGGGCTTATATTTTTTCAGTGTTACAGAATTCCACTTAATGTTTCCAACATAGGGTGAAAATAATTGTTTAGAGAAGGTAGCTTCCACATTGGTAGGGATCTTCTGAGCCTCATTTTTTGTTTTAAAGAATTATTTTATTAAACTTTATTCATTTATTTAAACTTGACCAGAAAGGGACAGACAGAAAAGGAAAGTGAGAAAGCAAGCCACCCAGGTTCTGGGACTCAAACTGCAGTCTGCTATGTGGGAATCCAGCACTCTTAACCACCATGCCACCTGCTGGCTCTGAGATCTTCTGAGCCTCTTACCTGGCCTATTCCAAGCTCCCTAGCTTGTCTCTGTACCGTCTGTGGAGTCAGTGGCCATGGGTGGGCCATGCCCAAGATGGTGCTGGATTCAGGAATATACCAGAAGCCCAGGGTCTGAACTTGACTTGAGCTTCCCCTATAGTTTAGGAGACGCAGATGTTCTGTGACTTGATTGAAGCTGCATTATCATTCTGACTTGCACACCACAGTCTCCATGAAGTAGAGATCCTGGAGCATTGGGATAGTTGATGAAAGCCTGTGTGATTTTGTATATCGGCCTAGAAGAAAGGGTGTAATATTAAAAGTGAGGTTAAAGGCAAGGGCTGTTAATATAGAACAAACCCAGGAGTGAATGGTGGATGAGCACTGGGTGTTTCAGAATGGGGAGCCTCACCTGATTCTCATGGAGGGGATGCTTTTGGGAGTGGAGGGTTAAACGTGGTTGCCTGGAGCAGCATAGGCTGGGAAACATTCTAGATGTTCAGAAAGGTTTGGTCAGCTGAGCGAGACTAGAGGCTATTCCCCAAGCCTGGCTAGGTTGGGGCTAGTTTAGGAAGGGTCGTGCTGGGGCCAGCAGGTGGCACGGTGGTTGAGACACTGGATCCCACATGGCAGGCTCTGCGGTTCAAGGTCCAGACCCATCAGCTTGAGAAACATGCCAGGTGTGTGTGTGTGTCTGTGTGCCCAAAACCCTGGGAGGAGAATGGAGGAGAAGGGATTGCAGAGTGGCTATCCCCACTGGAGGGG
>NW_006203686.1:1480900-1513813 GCF_000334495.1 Tupaia belangeri chinensis
CCCTCTCTCTGTCTCTGTCTGTCTGTCTCCAGTGAGCACACACGCCCTATGTAAAAAATCTAAAAAAAGAAAAATTGAAAAAATGTAAAACAGTTGAAAAAAAGGGTCTTGCAAAATAGAGGCGACTCAGTTCACTGAAAATAGTTACGGGCGTGTTCTTAATGTAGCAGTCAGCAAAGGTTTCTTGAGCAGTGACCTCGTGCTTGCTGTAGAAACAATGGCGTTTTCCTAAGTTCTCAGGTAAGGCTGTTTCTCAGATCTTGCTATCTTGGCCAGAAAATGCTAGCTAAAGACCTGAGAAATGGGGCTATTTTTTATCAGATTAATGTGTATTCTTGACAGCATGTTTCCCTTGGTGATGTTGACAACTGCAAAGCTCAGAGCCAACTTGTAACTCATCTTTGGTGATTTTGTGTCATTTTACAGTTACGCTATTTGGGTACTAACTTTACTTCTGATTCTTTTGCTCCTGTTATTGTATATGAGTGTTTTTAAGGGACCTTACTGATACAAATGAGGACAGATAAATGCGATTACTTGTTGTTAAGTATTACAAGCTGCTGGGAATATAGTGATGACTAAGGCACATTCTGATCTCTGGTGTGAGAAACATCAGTAAGCCAAGAATTCTCTTGCAGGTTCTGCTGTGAGTGCCCAGTTGTCATGCAACCTGAGAAGAACTGGGAGGATTTCCATAGGCAGGGATCGAAGGGTCTGGATACCAGGGAGGAGATAGGCTGGTCAGTATATAAGAAGTGGAAGAGAACTCAGCTCTTGGAATTCATGGGATGGGGGAAACGGACACAGAAACAGAGGCCGAGAGGGGAGAGGAGGGTGGTTTTATGTGCTACGGTGAATATACCACACTGAGGTTGGAGCGGATTGATAAAGAGATGACTTGGGGGCTATGCTGAGGAACTGGACTGTGTCAGATAAGTGGTCTTCATCTATTACCTTAATAGAAAAACTGTTCTATTTCCCCCTTTCTTTCAAGCCCTCCCCTCAGAAATGCAAGTATTTATTGAATGTCTACTATATGCTGGCACTTTTCTGGTCCCAGGGATATAGCGAAATGATAAAATACTTATTCACAGCACTTATATTCTAGAGGTGAAAGTAGTGGAAAAAAAGACAATAAATACAGATCGGGTTGTCTGGAAAGTCATAATGCATTGTTGCTTAGAAAAACACGTTGTGACTTCCTCAACAACCTACATAAAATGCTAGGAGGAGCTGGATGCTGCAAAGACAATGAAATCAGGCACAAGGGAGAGGCATTTTGCTGGTGTGATCTGGTCGCTTTTGAGGACATGACCTTGAGCAGACACCTGCAGAGCAAGTCCAGGAACAATTCAAGCAGGTGATTCTAAGTGGAGTGTTCCAGGCAGAGGAAACAGCATGGGAAAAGGCCTTGGGGTGATAGTGGGCTCGGGGCATTTGCAGAACAGCCAGGGTGAACAAACTGGAGACAGCACAGTGTAGCCTAGAACCTCCTGCCTCAGCTCTGACAGCCTCTGCTGGTTGGCCCTCCATCTGCCCCCCCTGGATGAATTAGGGGAGTGAAAGGCTGGGGCCGGAGGCCACTCAGGACACCATTGCAGGAGCACGTGGTGGGAGGAGGGGTGAACTCAGGCTGTAGTGGTGGTGCCGTGGAAGAGGAGGTGGATTCAGAGGAGACTCTGGCGGTACGACTGGGGAGACCGAAGGCGTTGGTGGGTGAGGGAAGACAGAGTCGGGAATGACTCAGACTGCAAGGGTAAATGAGGAGTGGCCGGTCCGGTCATTACCACCGAGGTTGCAGCAGGCTGGAGCTGTACGGGAGGAGGAGGACGTGCTCAGTTTGGGAGGTGATGAATTTGCCCAAGCCCATGACCTAAATCACTGCAGGGCTAGATGTCGGGTGCTCAGGGTGCAGCTGAGTTGAAGGGCGGAGCTGAGTGTGTCAGGGTATTGCTGCACCCTTGGGGGTGCGTGTGAAATTTCCTGGGGAGGGATTCGTTGGGGAATATGAGCGAGCTGGGGAGGGCGTCGAGACTGACATTGCTGAGGTGAGTGACTGGGAGAGCCCTTCAGAGAAGATTGGTGGCGTGGAGCATCCCGGGAGAGGTTGATCTGGAGACGCCCCCTGAGATAACTTCAGAAGTCATTCAGCACTTGATTGGCGATTGCTCTGTCCTGGCCTTAGTTGGAGCAGTCTTCACAGGGGCCCAGCTTTCCCCAGTCACCCAGAATGGGAGGATCTCTTTCTCTTCTGCCTGTGTCCTAGCTCAGTGGAGTACAGGGCCATAATTGGTTCTCAGGCCAGCTCCTGACTTGGCCAACAGGAGTTCAGGCAGTTTAGGAAATCCCTTCTCTCTGCCGTGGGCTGAGTATTTGTTCTCTCCTTCCCCCAAATTCATAGGAAATAATAGTAAGAAGTGGGGACTTTGTGGGGCGATTAGATCGTAAGGGAGGCACCCTTAAAAAAGGAACTAGATGCCCCTTCCACCACATGCAGACCCCGTGAGAAGGCGCCACCTGTGAAGCACAGAGCAAGCCTTCCCCAGACACCACATCTGCTGGCACCTTGATCTTGGAGTTCCCAGCCCCCAGGTTTGTAAGAAATTGACATCTGCGATTTAGAAGCCAGCAATTTAGGGTGTTTTTGTTAATAGCAATCTGAACAGACTGAGACCCCACCCCACCCAGTGCCTGGCTCTCACGCCATGACACGCCCCACCTGGAGAGTGAGAAGCCGCATCCCTGCTGTTCCTATTGCATTTCTCTGTAGAGTCCAACCTCCTCCCCCACCCCATGCTGACCTCAGTCCATTCTCTAGATGCCTCGATGTCACTCTGGAGGGCACTGGCAGTGTGCCGAGAGGTGTGATGGAGAGGAACGGCTGATGACACGGAGGGCAGATGCTTGTGTGAGGCTCTGGGAAGTTTAAGGGGCTGGTTTAGAGGAGGTCTTTTCCTCTGATTCTTGATGGGGGTGTCCCTGTTGTCAAAGTGGCAGGCAGTCATGGAGTCATGGTCTGGCCTCAGGGTGTCCGATTTTGCTCTAGGAGAGGGAGATGGTAACCACCGCAGCTGAGGAAGCCGAGGCAGAAGGAGGTGCCTGCAGAGACCGGATGTAGCTTTAGTGGGAATGGTAGGGTGCTGGGGGTGGGGGGAAACCACCCTAGATGACGTTGTGTCCTTGACTTTATTTATGTTTGCCCATTTCTTCAGTGAATCCTTTCTGTATCAGTTTCTTGTATCCTCATCTTTGTCCTCATAGACTAGTTTTCTTCAAGGTATATTTTGTAAAGGAATAGTACTAAATTAATGTTATAGTCACCCCTATACTGTATTAGCTTAACAGTAAATATCTTTTTAAGTTTATTTTATTCATGATAGAGAGCATGCACGAGAGGAAGAAGGAGGGAAGGAGGGCGGGAGAAAGATTTGCACCCTCTATGGGTCTCATCACACCACCTTGTGACAGGTCTCATTATGCCACGATCCCATTCCCTTAGCCTTCCAACTCATTAGGCTTATGGGCCTAGATTTGCACCCTTGATGGGTCTCATCACACCACCTCTGACAAGTCTCGTTATGCCAGAAGTCCCTTCCCCCAGCCCTCTAACTCATTAGGCTCTTGGGCGCTCTTGTGCATTCCCAGGATGTTTTGGGTTAACCTGGCAGGGGATCTGAATCAGTGGTCAGCATGTGGCTTCCAGCACTGCAGCTCAGTACCCGTCCTGCTGCCCCAGAAGCTGGTCCAGCCGTAACTACCTTCTGGGAAATGTACCCCTGCTAAAGATGAGCTGAGTCGATGATACCCACTTATTACCCACGTGCTTTTAGAAGTGCGCTACTCTTAAGTATTTTCAAAGAGTCTGTAACGTGATTGAATGAAGTGCTCTTTGTTCTCTGTGGGTTTCAGTTCATTTGGGAGAGACTTTGGTCTCAGAGATGAAGCTGGAATACCTAAGCTGGAATACCTCCAGCTGATGTTGGGCAGGTTGCAGCCACATCCGTGTTCCTCAGGGTAACCTTAGGCCTGGAGGACAGAGCTGGAGCCGCCCATGGGCATCTAGCCTCCATCTCTTCCAGACACCACTCTGACCTTTCTGAAGACAAACTCAGACGACCACTCGAAGTACTCCCTTCAGCTGTGCCCACGCAGGCGCAGTGGGTTTGTAGGTGAACCAATCTGACGTCTGCGTAGTGAGCCATCTTTGTTTTACCGTTTCATGGCACATTTTCTGTGACCCTGCATGACTTTACTTCTAATTTCTCTCAGTGATAAGTGATGATAGCAAGGACCGATTATGGATCTGGCTTTGCTTGGGGTGGGTGGGTCATGGAAAGAAGTTATCTTTTTTCCTTGAGATTTTCTCTCTCTCTCTCTCTCTCTCTTTTTGGGAGAGGTTTTTGCTATAAGGGCGCATGCGCTCGCCAGACAGACAGAGAGAGACAGAGAGACAGAAAGCGAGAAATCACCCCCCAAGGGGAGATAGTCACGCCGCAATCCCTTCTCCTCCATTCTCCCCTCGGGATCTTGGGCACGCACATACACGCGCCCAGCGTGAGTTTTAAGCCACCGGGTCCGGGACTCGAACCGTGGTCGACTACGTGGGAGTCCAGTGACATAGACATTACGCTAACTGCTGGTTCCCTCTCTCTCTCTCTCTTTTTAAAATTCTTTTAGCCTTCTGTATACTGACATAGAGGTAAAAGAAAACGACTGAAATTTAAATGTCAAAGAGCTTTTTACAATTAAATCTACAATTTTATTCATTTATCTTACTTGTCAGTTAAAAAATAAGAAACTTTTAAAAAATAATTATTTAATTTAATTTTACTCATTATTATTATTTAAAGAAAAATTTTTATATGGCAAATGTTCTCACCATGGGGGGCGGGGAGAGAGAGAGAGAAAGCCATCAAGTCTGGGACTTGAACAGTGGTCAACTCTGTGGGAGTCCAGCACCTCAACCACCATACCACCGGTTGGTCCCGGAAAATCACCAACTATTATGAAATAGGACAACTTACAACATGAAAGAACCAAAAATTAGAAAATAATTTCATAAAAAAATATATTAAGTATTGCTCTTGCTGTCTTCACACGCTTCTCTCTGTGTACTAGGTACAGCACATTGTTTCCTCAGATGAGTGCAGCCTGTGCTTCCTCTTCAGTTGTCATTTCCATGTCCCTCTGTCTGCTCCAGGGCTACATCCATGTAGCTATCTGAGCAAGCCAGGACTTCTCGATAATCCACTCTGGATTATGACTTAATTTTATTATTATTTATTATTTCATTTGATTATTATTTAGTTTTACCACATTTGGCTATCTGATGATTTGCATCACAAGTCACTGGAGGTTTGTTTCTGCAGACTCATTTTGACAATATTGGGAGTCAGGAACCCTGAGTTCTAATCTGAGCTGTGCTGTTTAATTAGTTGTGTGACTTTGACAACTCATTCCCTCACCTCTCATGGCCCTGGGTTCCTCATCTTGAGGCCAGGATCCAGAATCTTTACTCCATCTTAAGAACCACACAAACCCCAAAAGAAATACCATAATTGATTGTCACACCATAAAGCAAGTTACCTAATTTTTCTTTCTTACTTTTTGCTATAGGGTGCATGTACTTGTTGGAGAGAGACAGACAGACACACAACACACACACACACACACACACACACACACACACACACACAGCCGCCCATGGGCATCTAGCCTCCATCTCTTCCAGACACCACTCTGACCTTTCTGAAGACAAACTCAGACGACCACTCGAAGTACTCCCTTCAGCTGTGCCCACGCAGGCGCAGTGGGTTTGTAGGTGAACCAATCTGACGTCTGCGTAGTGAGCCATCTTTGTTTTACCGTTTCATGGCACATTTTCTGTGACCCTGCATGACTTTACTTCTAATTTCTCTCAGTGATAAGTGATGATAGCAAGGACCGATTATGGATCTGGCTTTGCTTGGGGTGGGTGGGTCATGGAAAGAAGTTATCTTTTTTCCTTGAGATTTTCTCTCTCTCTCTCTCTCTCTTTTTGGGAGAGGTTTTTGCTATAAGGGCGCATGCGCTCGCCAGACAGACAGAGAGAGACAGAGAGACAGAAAGCGAGAAATCACCCCCCAAGGGGAGATAGTCACGCCGCAATCCCTTCTCCTCCATTCTCCCCTCGGGATCTTGGGCACGCACATACACGCGCCCAGCGTGAGTTTTAAGCCACCGGGTCCGGGACTCGAACCGTGGTCGACTACGTGGGAGTCCAGTGACATAGACATTACGCTAACTGCTGGTTCCCTCTCTCTCTCTCTCTTTTTAAAATTCTTTTAGCCTTCTGTATACTGACATAGAGGTAAAAGAAAACGACTGAAATTTAAATGTCAAAGAGCTTTTTACAATTAAATCTACAATTTTATACATTTATCTTACTTGTCAGTTAAAAAATAAGAAACTTTTAAAAAATAATTATTTAATTTAATTTTACTCATTATTATTATTTAAAGAAAAATTTTTATATGGCAAATGTTCTCACCATGGGGGGCGGGGAGAGAGAGAGAGAAAGCCATCAAGTCTGGGACTTGAACAGTGGTCAACTCTGTGGGAGTCCAGCACCTCAACCACCATACCACCGGTTGGTCCCGGAAAATCACCAACTATTATGAAATAGGACAACTTACAACATGAAAGAACCAAAAATTAGAAAATAATTTCATAAAAAAATATATTAAGTATTGCTCTTGCTGTCTTCACACGCTTCTCTCTGTGTACTAGGTACAGCACATTGTTTCCTCAGATGAGTGCAGCCTGTGCTTCCTCTTCAGTTGTCATTTCCATGTCCCTCTGTCTGCTCCAGGGCTACATCCATGTAGCTATCTGAGCAAGCCAGGACTTCTCGATAATCCACTCTGGATTATGACTTAATTTTATTATTATTTATTATTTCATTTGATTATTATTTAGTTTTACCACATTTGGCTATCTGATGATTTGCATCACAAGTCACTGGAGGTTTGTTTCTGCAGACTCATTTTGACAATATTGGGAGTCAGGAACCCTGAGTTCTAATCTGAGCTGTGCTGTTTAATTAGTTGTGTGACTTTGACAACTCATTCCCTCACCTCTCATGGCCCTGGGTTCCTCATCTTGAGGCCAGGATCCAGAATCTTTACTCCATCTTAAGAACCACACAAACCCCAAAAGAAATACCATAATTGATTGTCACACCATAAAGCAAGTTACCTAATTTTTCTTTCTTACTTTTTGCTATAGGGTGCATGTACTTGTTGGAGAGAGACAGACAGACACACAACACACACACACACACACACACACACACACACACACACACACAGAGAGAGAGAGAGAGAGAGAGAGAGAGAGAGAGAGAGAAAGAGAAAGAGAGGAAGTGAGAAGACATCCCCTGATGGGGGGTAGTTACATTGCAATCCCTTCTCCTCCATTCTCCTCTTAGGAGTTTGGGCACTCATGTGCATGTGCCTGGTGTGTTTTTCAAGCCACCTGGTCTGGGACTCCAACCGTGGAATTGGTTATATGGGATCCAGTGCCTTAACCTTCATGACATCTGCTGATCCCTGCAGCAAGTTATCTTTGCATCTTTGCCTCACTTGACAGGGGGATTTTAGTCTCCAAGCATTTAAATAGCTTGCTCCAGACCAACAGTTGGTGGCAGAGTGGGGATTCCAGCCGGTTCCTGTGTCTTTTCCCCAGTGAACTAGACTGTCCTGCAGCAGAAGGTATAGTATAATTTTATACAATTTCACCTCTGTTTTCCAGGGAATAAAATCAATTTACAAATTAAAACGTCAGCTGTCTCCCACACAGCTGGATATCTCTATCTACTTTAGAGAAAGAAATTTTTATAAATTTTTTGAGAGGTTTTTGCTATAGGGTACGTGCACTCACCAGAAAGGCAGAGAGAGACAGAAAGCGAGAAATCACCTCCCAGGTGGGATGGCCACGCTGCAATCCCTTCTCCTCCATTCTCCTCTCATGATATTGGGCATGTATGCACACGCGCCTGGCGTGAGTTTAAGCTGCCGGGCCTAGGGCTCAAACCATGGTCATCTACATGGGAGTCCAGTGACGTAGCCATTATGCTAACTGCTGTTCCCAGAGAAAGAAATGGTTTTTCCAAGTAATATTTTTGCGTGAACCACAGCTTCATTCCTGCAGAGGTTTTCATTCTGCCACCTTGGTTTTCTGTCTGAGGTATTAATTACCGCGGCAGGGTGTGCATTTTTCTGAGTTGCCAGGCAGTCCAGTCTCATCACATTTCAGTTCCCTTTTGACCCAGACATGGCTCTTTCAAAATGAGTAAAATGTGGCATGAATTGTTGCTTATTCTTACATGGTTGTATTGCTTTGTGGTATACAGTGGTATGTGAAATACCTATAGCTTGGGTGAATTTAGTGTGTGGGGAAATGACTTTTTTGTAAAAGATTTTTGCCACAGGGCGTGTGCACTCATCAGAGAGAGACAGTGAGAGGGAAAGTGAGAAAGCACCCTTCAGTGAGACAGCCACGCTGCAGTCTCTCCTCCTCTGGGATTTTGGGCATGCACACACGTGTGCCCTGCCTAGCATTGATCCTCAAGAGGCCAGGTCCTGGACTTGAACTGCTGAGTCCGCCATGTTGGATGTAGCACCTCAACGTTGACTTGACACTGCTCAGCTTTTTAATCCATGTACTCACGGTCCCCATGATTGTGGGAGGAGGTTGGTGTGCAAGCCCTCTCCTACCTGTGTGGAGGAGAATGTCTGCCTTTTGCCCATTTCTTTCCCCAAATACTGTGAGCCTTGCTGTGTTGTGCCCTGGGACTGGGGGTCAGGCTGAGCAGTTAGCTTGACTCTGTCGGAGAGGTGTGACCCTTGAAGAAGCTGCTCTAAATTTAATGCAAAAGCAGAGACAGTTCATACAAATATCCCAGCCTACTGCTGACCGCTGAGACAGGTCACTGCTGTTTACATTTTGGGTTTGGCCTGGTGCTTCCTGCTACAGAGGTGTCAGTTTTTGCTTGTCCACTTCCACAAAGCCCCCTAGCAGTTAGTTGGTTTGTGTTTTGCCAGTCTGTGCAGCACAGACAGAAACATGCCTCAGAAGTACCAGATTTCAGCTGAAAAATCACAGAATGAATCCATTAGAAGCATCTGGGCTCTTGGGCTCTCCTGTCCTTTGAGGGCACTAACCTGTTTTCAGTATTTCAGACACGTGATCTGTGATCATGTTGCACTAACTCTGACCCAGTAAACCACATTATTTGTTTTGTTAGGAGCTAAAAGCTTACAAAAGAGGGCACCTGCATGATGCAATTAAAGGGGAGGGGATCTAGGTTCCAGTTTAACCGCCTCACTTTACAGATGAGGAAACTGAGTCCATGACCAGTGCCATAGTTTTCTGCCCCCTTTGAAGCACATGCTACCAGGTGCTGAAATAAAGGGCATGATGAAACTTAGAAAGGCAAAACCAGAAGTTCCCAAGTTCCAGGTTCACTGGTCATGTTTTGCAGGTCATTGTGAGAGCTTTACTGTGTTGATCCAGCCTTGTCTCTGGGGGGCTTCTAGGGAGGCGGGGCAGGCATGGTCTGCCAGGATCCTTACAGACTTCTAGGTATAAGCTTCAGACCTCACCATTCCTTCCTGCTGCCCGGACAGATGAGCCAAAGTTGGGTAAAAGTTGCTCTGATAAAAGGAGAGGTTCAAGGACTTTCTCTCACCAGTAATGGCTGGCATTCGACCACATCTTAATACAGGGTGTTTGGCATCTAGCTATCCGGAGGGCAGCCCCCTTTCAAATGATGAGGATAGCTCTATTCTGGAAGACCATCCATCAGGGCCATTGTTGGCTGTTGAAAATGCATTCACTATTCAGAAGAAACGTTTTTATACCTGTGTCAAACTACAAGTTGACACCTGTGTTTGCTAAAATGATACCTAAACCAGTTAAAATGGAAGTGGTCACTTAATAGTTACACAAGTTATTGTAACACAACTGATGGGCATTTTGTGGTCTATGAAACCTGTCTAGCAGAGCTATTGACCTCTTCTCATTAAATTCTTCTGTAGTTATTATACCTTACACAGGTGTCTACAAACAAAACACATATATGCACTCAGTTCTTAAAATTCAACCTTTGGGGCCAGCATTTGGTGTGGTGAAGGCACTGGACTCCTAGGTGGCCAGCTGCGGTTCAAGTCCTGGACCAGTGGCTTGAAGATCACACTTGGTGCCTGTGCATGCACCTAAGAGAAGAATGAGGAGAAGGAATCGTGGTGTGGCTGTCCCTCCTGGGAGTGATTTCTTACTTTCTCTCCCTCTCTCTCTCTCTCTCTGGCTGCCCCCGGTGCCCTGCAGCAAAAAAAAAAAAAAAAAAAAAAAAAAAAAATTTTAAAAAAAAAAAAAAAAAAAACAAGGAAAAAAAAAAAACTTTAAAAATAAAAAATATAAATACAAGGACTAAGGAATCCATAGGACATCCTGGATTTTTGTCTCAATGCTCAAGACTAAACTGCTTCAGACTTGTGACCTGGTGGCTTGCTTTCTCACATTCACTCTCTCTCTGTCTCTCTCTCTCTCTCTTTTTCTCTGGTGAGTATGCATGCCCTGTAGCAAATTTAAAAATAACAATAATGATGAATAAAATTAAATAATTTAAAAATGGAAATGAAAACTGACTTAAAAATTGCCTTTCTGTTCTTTTTAAATTCATTAGTAGCTTTCACTTATCAAAATGGAAATTGGACTTCAAGAGAAATTTCAATATTTAATAATGTCACTGAATACAGGTGAAAAGTTGGGCACATGTTAATGCCTGGCATGATGGAGACACTTGGTACTTCAGCTCTGATGGTGCCTGTGATTTCTGCTTATGTGACTTTTGCCAGGTGTAGACACTGGGTTCTTAAGGCTTGTAAGACCGTGACGTAGGACATGCCTGCCGTGTGCCCATGGCATGTGAGAGCATGACTCTTGGCAAAAGAACCACTCTTGGACTACAACCCCCAGAATGTCAGTGGTGTTCTTGGGCTTTTCGTTAGAAGAACTGCAGATGTCTGGAGAGAACCCAGACATATGTTCTGTGTTGGTGTGGCTTTCACGGTAAGCTGCTTCCTGTTGGAGGAGGAACATCTGCTCCAGCTCCTCTGGTAATGAGGATGCATGCGTTGGCAGGGCTGGCCCTGTCCTCTCTGACCTGGCCAGCCCTGCCATTGCAGCATGGCTTTAGCCTGGGACAAATTAGGAGAACCAAACACATGATCAGCAAGGCAGGTCTGCTGAAGAAGAAATAAACAGACTCTAAGCCACGATCCAAGGGTTGGTCGCGTTTTCTGGTGTATCCCGAAAGGTCTTCAGAAATGGTCTAGACATTTGGGTGCTTCCCAAATGCTGTTTTCCATTTTGGCAAGCTGTTTCTGTGGTGATGATGAGCTTTAGGGTCTTCATGGTTAATGATTACATTGAGGACATGAGTGATTCACTAATTGCACTAATTGAATCACTCAACAAACATTGAATGAGCAACAACCCAGAAGTATTTATTGAGCAACTGCTGTTGACCAGGCAGTAACCTAGCGCTGTGGTGACATTGGGGGAACAGGAACAAGTGGGTCTGTCCTTTCCAGAGCCTGAAGTTTGGGAAGGGGAAGGACAAGTAGGAAACCAATGAACAAGCAAACAGACCTCAAGTGGGACTCGGGATTGCTATGAGAGACAAGTGTTACCCTGGGGCGGATGGGGAACTTACCTGATTGCGGATTGCTGAGGTGCGTGGGCTGGTTCGTATGGAGTGGGTCCACAGTGCCTGGTGTGGCGAGGGGAGGACTTACTCTGTGTCTTTGCCAAGTGTTGAAAAACAAACACATTTTTCCATTTATGAAAAGGGCCTATTCCTTTGGGCTACGATGGATTTGAAGTTCTGAAACAGATGACTGCATGATTGGGATTATTTTTTAAAAGGCAACCTACATGCCCAAGGGCATTTCTCTGCCATTGTTTATAAGGGCAGCTTTACCTTCCATTAATTTCTCATCGCATTGGCATGTAAGCTTCTGATTGAAACGTGGACCCAGTTCTAGCCCGGTTCACAGTGCTGATTAGTGCTGGAGTCATTTGTGGTTGAATTGGGGCATTTTCTGTTGTGGTTGGTATTGAATGTCAAACGCTATAAGCACAGAAGCTGGGGCTTGCTTAGAGACAGCTTTCCTTCTTACCTATTCCTACGTTCTTCTTCCCTGCATTGTTTTTGCTGGGCTCCGTCTGTCTTGTTTAGAGAGTTCATATGGTGCTGGGAGTCTCAGGAGGAATGATCAGGAGAGACATCTGTTTTCCGTTGGAGCTTGGTTAGGGCCAGTGCCATGGGAAGACTTTGTCTCCTTTGTTTAATTAGAGGAGGTTGTTAGGGTTGTTTGTACACTATGCACTGCACGTGTGTGCACACACAGGGCCCAGGGAACGGCGGGCTTGCTGGGTAAAGGGAGCACTTCTAGCAAACCCATGTGAGATTTCAGACAGCCAGTGTCCCTGGGGTGACTTCATTCCCTCCTGTAACACTCTCATCACTAGGTCTTGTCTTCATCCTATTTTTCAGCTTCTCTCTTGCAAACCAGGAAGAGCATGAAACACAAACATCCCCAGAGAATCACTTTGAGTGAGTCAGGATGGGACTGCTGTTCAGTTCTTTATTATGGCTTTTAGGCTCTCGGAGTGGGTGTGGGGTGGTCTACCACATTCATTTGTTCGGAGGCTTGCTGTCTTCTCTTCATTATCCTTTCCGTATTAAGAAGATAGAGAAGGTTTCACTGTGTTAGTGTGTTGCGTTCTCCTGTTGGGTTAAAAAGTTCCTTGATGACAAAGTATTAAGTTCTTACCCTATCAGGGCCAGTTTAGAGCCCAGTCTGAACTCATGCCTTCAATTCTTGGAGACAAGACTTCAATCTAAGCCATTTTCTTTCTTTGGTTTACATTCCCTTTGCCCAGTTTGCTTAGTTCTTTCTACATATTCTGTGTTAGAATAGAAATTTAAGATCTCTTGAGTATTTTTTGGACTGGGATTGTAGTAGAAATAATTGTTTATGGGGTCAGTCCCGTACCCAGTAGTTAAAGGAGCGGGATCCCATATGCCTGGCTGCTGTTCAGATCCTCGTCCTGGTGGCTTGCAAAACATGCTGACACATGGGTGTGTGCCCCACATCCTGACAGGATGGATAAATGAAGGGGAGAAGGGATTGTGGTGTGATCACACACCATGGAGGGGAGATTTCTTCTCTTCTCTTTGTCTCTCTCTCTGGTGAATATATATGCCCTCAAGAGGCAGGTACATGTATATTTGCACATGTGCACATGTGTGTATGTGTGTGGGTGTGCTTGGGTGGGCAAGGGATAAGGATTTCTACAAAGCAGTGAGCTAGCTTTTAGCTAGAGTGACTTAATCTCGTTTCTTCATTTATACAGAATAAGTAGGGCCAGCCTGTGGTGTGAAGGTGGCTGGATCCCACATGGCTGACTGTGCAGTTTGAGTCTTGCACTTAGCAGCTTGAGAAATACACAGGGTACATGTGCATGCATACCCAAATCCCCAAAAGGAGGAAGAAATGGAGGAGAAGGGTTTGTGTGATCAGTCCCCATGGGGAGAGTGCTTTCTTACTTTCCCTTCCTCTATCTCTCTTAGAGATACTCTCTGGAAAATTAAAAAATAAATAAATAAAGCCATCACCCCACAGAATGACAGTAGGACTCCAGGAGATGGCCTACCCTGGGAGGCCACCTGTCTGTGGCACTTAGGCCATGGACACACTCAGGCCAATGCCCTTCCCCTGTGGTTCTTCTTCAGAATTACAATTTCCCACTTTAAATGTTTCTGTAAAATTTATAGTACTACTTGTTTGTACCATTTACTGAAGGTTATTTTAAAAATAATAGGGACCAGCAGTTGGCATAATGGCTATGTTGCTGGACTCACATGTAGTTGACTGTGGTTCGAGTCCCGGACCTGGTGGCTTAAACTCATGCCGGGCACAAGTGCGTGCGAGCCCAAGATCCTGAGAGGAGAATGGAGGGGAAAGGATTGTGATGTGGTCATTCCCCATGGGGGGTGTGTGTGATTTTTCGCTATTTCTGTCTCTGTCTTTCTGGTGAGCGCAAGTGCCCTATAGTAAAAACCTTCCCCCCCCCAAAAAAAAAATCACAAAATGGGGCCAGCATGAGGTGAGGGGTTTAAGATAGTAAACTCCCACATGACCAACTGCAGTTTAAGTTCTGGACCTGGCAGGACTTGAAAATTATGCCAGGCATGTGTGTGTACCCAAAATCCCAGAAAAATGGAGGAGAGATTGCAACGTGGAGGGGCGATTTCTCACTTTTCCCTCTCACCGTCTCTTTCTTGTCTGTTTCCGGTGAGTGCATGTGCTCTATGGCAGAAACCTTAAAAAACAAATTGCAAAATGTAAAGCAGGACATTAAAATAGTGTTTCAAATAAAAATACTTTTATACCTGAAGAAAGCCTGGTTTGAAACTTCATTTGTGCCTTTTTTTTTTTTTTTTTTTGGAGAGATTTTTGCTGTAAGGGCGCATGCACTGGGCAGAGAGACAGAAAGCGAGAAATCACCCCCCCACACCCCCCGGGGAAATGGCCACACTGTAATCCCTTCTTCTGTATTCTCCTTCAAAGGACTTTGGGCATGTACTCATGCATGCACATGGGCCTGTCATGAGTTTCAAGCTGCCGGGTCCCAGACTCTAACCGTGGTTGACCATCTGGGAGTCCAGCTCCTTAAACAATATGCCACCTGTTGGCCCCAACAACTTCATTGTACTTTGAGGTCTAGTTTCAGTGAGCCTGCTGTATAGGTCTGTGGGATGAGAACTTTTGTCTTAGCAGGGGTTTACTGGAAGTCCTAGGATTAGGAGCTGAGGTTGGAGAAGCCTGAGGGATTGGTGATTATCAAATGAGATTCATTCTCATCAGGTTTAGTTTGTTTGGAATGTTCTAGAAACACAGTGTTTAAGGAGTTTAGAATAGAGTGGGGTCTGTTAGGCAGCTGCCAGTCCTCTCTCATGCCTGTGCATGCATACATGAGCTCATGCATGCATACACGGGCTCGTGCACGCACATAGGCTTGTGCATGCATCCATGGGATCGCACTCTCACTTTCAGTTTGTCTTCTTTTAATTTGACCCACAGGAAAGAATTAGAAAAGGTTTTTCTGCCTGGATTGATAGAACGGTCTCTGACCTTGAGGCAGCCCTGCCAATCAAAGTCCAACTGGAATGTGATCATTGGCACGAGGCCCAGCATGGATGTCTGTGATATTTAGTGTTGGTGCCCAAACATTTGCTCCTGTTCTGTACTGTCTGAGATCTGACCACAGAGTTGCAGACAATCATAGCCCTCCATGTGCTGGAACAAGTCACAGCTCTGTCTTCCTGACCAGCAGCGATAGAAACAGCCATTGCACACATACACACCATTTTTTTTTTTTTTGAATGCTCGAACTTTGAGAACATCTCCCTCCCTGTGTTGGTTGGGACAGTTGCATCCGTAGGGATTGTAGCCCCCAGTGTTTTTCTTCAGAGAGATTTTTTACTATACGGTGTATGTGCTCACAGGAGAGGCAGAAAGAGACAGAAAGGAAGAAACCACTCTCCCCACCCGGGGAATGGCCATGCCACAATCCCTTCTCCTCCATTTTCCTCTTGGTATTGTCATCATGCATGCATAAGCATATGGAGTGAGCTTTAAGCTACGGGATCTAGGACTCGAACCGTGTGGGACTCCCACACAGTTGAGTGGGAGTTGAGTGATGTTACCATTATGCCATCTACTGGTCCCAGTCCCCAGTTTTGAACTCCCTGTCCTGGGGCTCCCTTTTACAGAGGCAGATGACCAAGCGTGTCATTACTGTTCTTGCCTCCGACTATATCTGTGTGAGCAGAGTCCAGTCTGCTTTTGGGTTTTACGTGGTTTCTTAGACATTTTGGCCTTGGGTAACAAAGAAAAGTGGGTGACGTTTACTGGAAACAACTACTGGGCAGTGGTGTTCTGGCCATTAAAGGAATGTCTCTGTAAGGTGGCTGCTCCCACATCTGCAGGGTCCAGTGTTCTTAGAGGGACATGCTCCTAAACAGGGTGACCCTAGCCAGCTCTGCTCGGGCAGCTTCACTGTGCTGAGAAAGGACACTTGATCTTGACTTTCAGATAAATGCCCTCCTAGGATGATAAAATTGCTAATTCACTGCTCAGTATATTTTATTTTTGAATTTTGAGACTGGTAGACAGTTGCTTCTTTGTAGCCTATGTTCATTTGAATCTTTTTTAAAAGAGAGATGTGTTTTGCTATAGGGCACATGCGCTTGACAGAGAGACATAACGTGAGAAATCACCCCCCAGGGAGGATGAGCATGCCATAATCCCTTCTCCTCCGTTTTCCTCTTGGGATTTTGGGCACACATGAACATATGCCCAGTGTGAGTTTGAAGCTACGTGGTCTGGAACTGAAACCACAGTCAACCATGTGGGAGTCCAGTGACATAACCATTGTGCCATTTGCTGGTCCCCATTTGGATCTTAAATTGGGTGACCATGTAATTTTTTTTTTTTAATTTTAATTGTTAGATTTTTGCAATAGGGCATGTGTGCTCACTGGAGAGAGAAACAGAGAGGAAAAGTGAGAAATCACCACCCCACCCCGAGTGGGGAGGGGAGGATGGCCACACTACAATCCTTTTTCCATTCTCTTCTTGGATTTTGGGCATGCATGCACACGTACCAGCATGATTTTCAAACTTCTGGGTCCAGGACTTGAACCATGCATTTAGCCATGTGGAATCCAGTGCCTTAACCACCATGTTACTGCTGGGCCTGATGACCATGTAATTTACTGTCCAAATCTAAGTAGGTCAGAACATGGTGTAAACCAGGATACTGTGGCCTCGGTGCTCTGAAGTAACTTGTTTGTTCTGACCCTCAGTTTCTTACAGCTTGTTCAGATGGGTCAGCCCTGTCTCATTTGTATACTGCATATGGCAGTCTGGAAGGAGGTTTGCCTTTTCAGCAAGAGATTTGAGAGGGGGCAGGGTGGCTCTTTTGGTGCATATTGCAGGGCTAGTTAACCTTGACATGCAAGTAGACCTTAGAGGAGGCAGTGGAATGGTCCAGGCTCTTGGTCTTAATAGGGTGTATTGCACCCTGCCCCCCAATCCAAATGTTGAAATTCCAACTCCCACTACATCTCAGGATGTGATTATATTTGGAGATATGACCTTTAAGGAGATAATTAAGTTGAATGAAGTCATATAGGTGAGACTATAATCCAGTAGGCCTGGTGTCCTTATAAGAAGAGGAAGAGACATCAAAGAAAAACCAATATGAAGACACAGTAAGAAGATCTGCATGCCAAGGAGGGAGGCCTCAGTGAAAACCAACTTGCTAATATCTTGATTTGGGGCTTCCAGCTTCCAGAACTGTGAGCAAATACATTTCTGCTGTTGAAGGCATCCAGTCCGTGGCATTTTATTAGTAAACTAACACACTTGGCTCAAGAGCTAGAAAGCTCAGCCTTAGTTCTGGAAATGAATTCTGTCATCTCAAATTGAGAAAGGGAAAGTCTGGACAGTGGGATACTTCATTGTTGAGGGCAGGAACTTGGCAAGGAATTGTCATTACAGTGGGTCCCTGGGTATGTAGGTTATTAGGGTAGGATCGAGATTCATTCACCTGGAAAGGGACTGACTAGAGCTGAGTAAGCAAACCCTGATTGGGCTTCTGTGGAGGAGAGGAATGAGAAGGGGGACAGAGTGGAGAGGAAAGGAGGGGCTGAAGAACTAGACAGAAGCAGTGAGCACAACTAAGGGAGAGCTAGTGCCATGCGGATGCATGCAGGGAAATCTGGTTGTTTGCATTCTCTGTGTTCTTTGAGTGAAGGAGTGGAAGAAGAAGAAGGTCCGCTGTAGCTGCAGCAATGCCATCTGTCTCAGAAGTGCAGAGTGGCCAAATTCCTTTTTTGGGACACTGGACAAGGTCAGAGACGTTGGAATGAGCTCTCTTTTTATATTATTAAATTATGATTCCTGATTTACAAATAATCATTGTATATCTATGAGGGGTACAATATGGTTTTTCATTTTCTTCTTAAGTTTTTGCTGTAGGGCATATGTGCTCACCAGAGACAGAAAGAGAGGGAAGGTGAGAAATCACCCCTCAAGGGGATGACAATCCCTTCTCCTCTGTTCTCCTCTTGAGATTTTGGGTATGCACGCATATGCGCCCAGTGTGTTTTTGAAGTCTTCGTGTCCAGAACTCAACCTACACAGTTAGCCATACGGGATCCAGCTGCCCCAACCTCCACACCATCTATTATCCCATAATATGGTTTCACAAAGCATGCATATAATCATCAAACCAAGGGTATAGACACATTCATTGTCTTCAACATTAAACAGTATACAGTGTACACATTTGATAATAGCTCTACTAGGTGGGTTTTTTTTTTTCAAGTATGTATTGAATTGTTGGCAATGAGTTTACTCAGCTGTGGATACAGCTCCATAACTTATTCTGCTTGTTTGCATGCATTCTTGTGGCCATTGCTCATTTTCCCCTGATTCAACTTATGGAACGAGCTCATTAACAAACTGTGGATGTGAATTAATGAGTGGTTGACCAGAACTGAATGGGTATTTCAAGGGCAGTAGGTGACACACAGATGCTTTTTCAAGTCTGCTCTCTACAACATTCCTGTACTTTAAGATTGATTGATTAATGGAACCAGCAGAGGGTGTAATGACTACATTGCTGGACTTCCATGTAGTTGACTGCGGTTTGAGTCCGGGACCCAGCAGCTTAAATCTCACGCCAGGCACATGTACATGCTTGCCCAAAATCCCGAGAAGAGAATAGAAGAGAAGGGATTGTGGCATGGCCATCCTTCTGGGGGCTGGGGGGTGATTTCTCATATCCTGTCTCTCTGTCTCTCTGGTGAGTAAATGTGCCTCATAGCAAAAAAATCTCTCTCTTAAAAAAAAAAATTGATTGATTAATGCAGGATGCCAAGGAACTCCACAAATGGTGTGTAAATGGAGCAGTGGAGTTGGAGTTATACTTGGACTTGTAGACTTACGTTACATCCTTCAATTAGAGTCTGCATGATTAGACAAGTTGCTCCAACCTAATCTATAGGTACGTGATTACCATATATCAAGGTTTAAATTTACCATGTTTAGTAACACTAAATGAATAGAGATGTGATGATATCCAGGACAAAGCAGGTCCTCATTACATATCAGTTCATTTCTTTCTTGGACATGACTACAGAGGTTCATTGAATTTATTAGTGTGTGTCTGGCTCTTCTACCCAGAAACTATTCCTCTTAGAAGCTTCATTGGCATCTGTCACTATGCCTTGCATCCAGTTGGAATGGACTGAGTGTTTATGTCCCTCCAAATTCATATATTGAAACCTAATCCCCAGTGTGATAGTATTAGGATGTGGGACCTTTGTGAGGTGGTTAGATTGTGAGAGTGAACCCCTCATGGTTGAGGTTAGTGTCCTTATAAAAGTGGCCTGAGAGACACCGCTTGCTTCTTCCACCATGTGAGGACACAGCAAGAAGGTCCCATGTATGAATGAGAAAGAGGGCCCTCACCAGGTGCCAAATCGGCTGGGGCCTTGATGTTGGACTTTTCAGTCTCCAGAACTGTGAAAAATAGGTTTCTGTTGTTTTTTTAGCTATCTGCTCTGTGCCATTTTGTTATAGCAGCTTGAATGGACTAAGACATCAACATACACTTTATTCACAAAGGTAGGGGCCCCAAAGTTTGGTTTGGTATGTGGATCAGCTACATGGCATGCCTCTAGAATAGGCTTTATGGCCTCAGAGGCAGTTCAAATGGGAAGTGCTCTGAGAGACCCATTGCACTGGGTACATAAACCTGGCTATTAACATGTAGATTCCTGCACTTCCTGCTTTGGAATTCTGATCTGCCAGGTCGGAGGGGGGCCCTGGCCTGATGTATTTTTAAAAAGTGTCCTAGAAATCCTGATGATGATAAGGCAGTGGGGCAAGAGTGACCTAGTTGCTACCTCTGGGTAAAGATGAAAACACTGAGGAGGTGGACAAGTTTCTCACTGGTGTGCTGACCTGTGTGCAGCTGTGATTCAGGCCTGGAATTCTTAGTGTGCATTCCCACTCTGGGCAGTCACACAGACTTCTTCCCCTTGGAGTTAAAACTCAGATATACTAACCAGCTGCCCTTTCTCCACAGCTTCCCAGCCTCCAGGTGTTTATTTCTTTGTTCTTTGTGCTTCTTGCTACTCCCCATTGTTCCCCTCCTCCCTCTTACCACCCTAGACTACATGCTAGGATGACTACGTGCTGTGGCTGACTTTGATCCCACGTTCTTTTTCTTCTTCAGCCCTTTCTAGGACTGAACCTGGTGATCAGTATTTAATAGGCTGGTAACTCACCAAGAGCAGGCTGCAGAAGAAGTTGACCTGTCACTCTGCTTGGAAGTCCTCTTCTCTGCAACAATTGTTATATGAACGGGCAGATATTCAGTTTACACACTAGGTGGAGCTAAGGAACACGTTGCACTGGATGGTGGCGCTCCTGACTTGATTTACATAGCTCCTTTGCTCACTTCAGTGCAAGGTATTAGTTCAGACCATTCCCATTTGTCCTTTGCCTTGGCCTCAGATGGACTTGGTTCCACTCCACCCATGCCCTTGGTGTCTCCTACCCATGGGCTCAAGAACACAAACAGAATCAGACTCCCTGCTGCCACTCCACACGGTCATGGCTGTTCCTCCACCACGCCTTGCTGACCTGGCACATTCTCTGGATTCACTGGATTATCACGACCGGCTTCTGCTGGTGTGAGCCTGCCTCTCCTCCGCTGCACAGCTTTACTGTTGGCTGCCACCCAACACATCCCTGCCCGCTGTCTCCAGAATGTCTCATCTCCTCGTAGGAAGAAATCCAACCTGATCCCCACCCCACCCCCCTTATTTCTCTTCTCATGCTTCTAATTCGCTTTTTTGGTCATTGCAACTAAAGACGTACTTCTCAAGAAAAAAGGCTTCTGAGTGTCACATAGTCTCTGATTTGTTATTATTTATTTGATTTTGCACCATTTGGAGGATTACTTACTTCTTTTCAAATTATTTATGGCTACATATTTTGCTGTTTTTTGAGAACTATGTCTTCCTTCTCCAAAACACGTGTATTTTAAACTGCAGTAAAATGGGTTACATTATATAGTCCAGAGGATCATAATTTTCTTGATAGCTAATTTTCCTTGAATGGTACATAATTTAATTTCACACAGCAGCTCCAGCCACGAACTTTGCAGGATCTGTGTAAATGCCCAGGAAAAATTAAAGCCAAGTTTAGTTGAGATTTGGAATTTTGTGATGCTGAGGTAGGTGACTGCCAGTTTGCACAGCGCTTAGGAAGAGCATGTTTTCCAGCAAAAAGATGATCTTGACTCTGAGTGATGTCTGATAAATCACGATGACTTATGAGTCCCTTCTTTGTTTTATAATCATCTACCACAGTATTAAATAAAGCTAGCTTTGGGGCCAGCCAGTGGCATGATGGTTAAAGTGCTGGTCTCTCACATGGCTGTCCCCAGTTCGAGCCCCGGACCCAGTAGCTTAAAAATCATGGTGTGTATGTGTGTGTGTGTGTGTGTGTGCCCAAAATCCCAGAGGAGCATGGAGGAGAAGGGATTGCCGCATGGCTATCCCCTTGGTGGATGATTTCTCACTTTCCCTCTTTCTGTCTTTCTCCTGTGAATAAATACGCCCTATGGCAAAAACACATAAAAATAAAGTAATAATAATAAAATAAATAAATAAAGCCAGCTTCCACTAAAGACTCTGTCCTAGTCAAGTCTATAGTAGCATATAGTTCAGTAAAAAGAAAACAAAAACAAAGACAAAAAAAAAAAAAAACAACAAAAACCCTATTTTTGGATCTCTATTTTGAGTAACAAGGCAAATAGTACAGATAATAGTGCAAATAGTTCCTACATCAGAATTATGAAGGCTTTCAGTGCTTTTCTCAATAGACCTTCTTTCTTTGAAGGCAAAAAATGTATAATTTTAGCTACTGACACCATTCATTTTATAGTGCAGAGTGGGCTGTGTGTACCTAGAAATGAGGGTGAGATATTTTACACATGTTTTGTGGACTATCCCATTCTTTGCTTTATGGGAATTCATCCTATTAGCCATTTAATTTGGCTTTGTAAAATTTATCATAGAATAATGGAAAATTTAGCTTTTCCTTGTCAAATGAAACTGGCCTTCCATCTTTTTCCCTTTGTTCATGACAGAGCACATGTGTGGGTACTCTCCACAGAATCTGGTCACACTGCGATCCCTTTCCTGCTGTCCTCCATCCTGTCAGGTCTTGGATACTCATGTGTTTGCTCAGAGTGCTTCAGGATGACTAGGCTAGGGATTCGAACCATGGTTGCCGTGTGGGATCTATGGACAGCATGTAACTGTTGTGCCATGGAACAGGCACTATTTTTTTTTTTTTTTGGTAGTGGGCCATTGAGTGGGCTTCTGCAGAAGATTGCTCTATTGCCTCCCTAATTTTTCATTATGTCTTACTCTTGGGTGAGCCTGGCCACTTCACTGACACTTAATGACACCCTCCATTGCTGAGCCTGAGTAGAGAGACGTGTCTGCTTGGAGCAGCCACATCCAGAGCTTCATGTGGGTGTGGAACGCTTAAAAACCAGTAGAAGGGCAAGGATGAGCTCATGCCTCTGTGGAAGTCTGAACAATCCATGCACAGAAAGCAAAGACGGTGGGTTTCCCATGAGTAATGGAGTTCCCAGCCTCTCATTTTCCTTGTTGAGTCTCAGTGGAGTGAGTGGCCCAACTCTCAGGTGGCTTGTGAACACTGAGTGCGGACCAATTCTGATGCTTGTCAAAGTCCCTAATTTGGCCACGAAGTCTTCTTAAATCATGGTGCATTCTGAAATGGAAACAATCTGGGGATTACCTAGGCCTTTTCTTTTCACCGTGAGTGGAGGTCGACCTTGCAGTCTTTAGGGCTTTCTTCAGATCTTTATCTGTTTCCCTCACATTCTTCTTTGCCTCTCAGATATGGATGGGGCCTAATTTCTCAGCTGACCCAGACACCTGCTTGGAGACTAGTCCTGTGAACTATCCAGCAAGACCAAGTGGGTTACTCGAAAACCAGATTAAAATTAAAATACAGTTACTGAACCTGGGGATGGAATAGAAGAACATTTAGAGGAAAATTTAAAAAGGAGGAAAAAACAAATAGACACATTTACCCAGTGGAAAAATGAATCAGAAATGATGCCATACAAGCATGGCTAGAAATCATCCACAGGCTTTGATAGTCACAAGCTAAACATGAGTCACTGGGGTAATGTGGTTTACTTTTTTTAATTTTAAAGCAATTATCACAATAAGATGTAGAAATAGGCCAGAGCTTGCTAAAAGTGCACCTAGCAGTTTACAGAAGCATACATTTCCAATAGCAGCTAAACCACACAGTAGGTTTTTATAAGAAAAATGGGGTGTTATTATACACTATATGTGTATTATTATGCACATGTAATTTACATAGCACATAATTGTTGTATGTAATATTTACCCATCGTGATATACATATTTTTAAAGCTTATTTCTTCCATGAGTGAAAGAGATAGGGAGAGAGAGTTGGCATCCTCAACAGAGTCCTAATACCATGACTCACCCCCAACTTCAGCCAGCCCTGGCTCATGGGCACACACGTGCTGGTTGTACTCAGGGAGCTGTCTGGACGTGAACCCAGAACCTTCCTATGTGGATCAGCCTCACAGAGCATTGCATTTTACTGCTCCACTGCTGTCCTCTTTCTGTGTATGTATACACACAGAGAGACCTATACACTCACATGTATGTTCATGTACATGTGTTCATGTACATGTATGTATATGCATGTGTGTATTATACTTGTTAGGTACAATGTGTATCTTGGTTTCCAAAATCTGGAGCATCCTTTATCAGAATTGTATATCTCGTATCAACTAAAGGAACTTGGAACTCTTAGTAAGCAGATTATTTACATTTAAAAAGTATTAGAGTTTATTCCTTTTAACTAGTTCTAAAAAGCCCATCCATCCATGGGAAGATGTTTCTAAGAGCCAGAGACTCGGTGAAAATGGTGCTTCTGAATTTTCCTGTTCAGGATCCATTGACGTGGTCACAGGTCCCCAGGCTAACTTGGACAAAGACAAGGATCAGTAACCCTTTTTGTTGATCTAAAAACTGTTTAGAGGAGGAAAAAAAGCTTTTATTAATCACTGTGATGGGGCCTCCCCTCTAAGATGTGGTGAGCTTGGGCCAGCTAAGTGGCAAGGGACCTCTGGAGCCACAAGGGCCTGGGGTGAGGAAGGCCCTGCACTGGCATGCATGCTCTGTGGGGTCGACTTGTGATTCTTTCTCTCTTCATCTTTGAGCTCGTGTTTCATAAGAGAACTGATGGACAGCAGAGCCTGCACCGGAGGCTTGGGCTCAGCTCATGTGCAGCCCGCTCCGCACTGAGGATACATTCTGAGCTGCTCGTGCCCTGCCCCTTGGCTCCTGGTCTTGCCCAGCTTCTCCCTCCCTGACTGTGTGAGTGCGCAGGGAAATGACCAACTGCAGCCACATGGGGGAGGCTTGTGTTCCATTGTGGCTGTCTGCCTCTTGAGGGGACCTGAGCATAGATTTGACAAGGGGCTACATCGGGCATGTGCCCTGCAGCTTCAGGGCAGCTAGTGACCATCCTCGCCTTGGCTGCAGTGACGTGGTGCAGTCATTGGGTGGCTCTCACCCATCTCAGATCCATGTCCCAAACATGCACTGGAGTGGAGGCTGCGATACCTTGGGATTGCCCTTTGTCTGAGTTGGGGCAACAGGAGGCATATCAACTTCTCCAGCCTGAGTGAGATCTCTGCATCTTTATTGTGTCCTAGACCTTGAAAATGATGGAGCCCCTGGGTGTGGATGCTGTATACCCACAGGCTGCCTCTCACTCTGCACTTGGTCACTCTGTTTTCATGATCCCTCGGGCATCCTGCACGGTGACCTCAACCCATCCCATGATCATTCTTCCACAGCATTCAAGAACCTCTGGCAACCTGTGTGCCTACCTTCTCCATAATCCCTCCACGGGCAAGGTGGTGAGCACATTTCTGTGAATTCTCTGAGTGAACAGATTTTCAGTGTTACCTTGGAGCCGTGGCTCAGGCTGTGTCCTCTGAAATCCCTGGCAGGGTCCGTGGTATTTACTTCTTCCACAGAGAAGGCTTATTTCTCAAAGTACTTCTTAGTATCTGCTAAGGAAATCACCACTCACTCACTTATCAGTTAGACCAGAGGAAGATAGTAGGTTTCAGCAGGGTGTTTTAAGAAAATCTCTTAGGTCTTTGTGGATAAAATGGAGTGATATGGGCAGACCATGGCATGGTGGTTAAGGAGGCTGGATCCCACAAGGTCAGCTGTGCAGTTCAAATCAATGACCCAACGGCTTAAAAAACACATCAAGCATGTGTGCCTAAAATCTCAACAGGATAAATGGAGGAGGAGGGATTGCACTATGGTCAGCATCCAAGGGGAGATGCTTTCTTACTGTCCTCTAGTCTTCTCTGTTTTCTGGCAAGCACACACACCTTCTAGCAAATTACAGAAAAGTAAATAAATAAATCCAGTGATATGGACCAGTACACAGCAGCAACAAAGTTGGCTCCTGTATTCATGCAGTGCTGATGAATAAATCTAGGTTGCTCCACTAATGGGAGTGGCAGAACTCTAGTCTGATTGATAACTTTGATCAATTGAGTGAATGAGGACTGTGACATACAAATGTCAGCCGTGTGGGTGACCTGCAGATGGACGAGAGAAAAGATCTGATTGATGCCCCTGTTATGGTTCATAGGTTTGAATGATGAGTTGTGTCACACAAAAACAAGTTTAATAGGACATACTTAGATTCAAAAATTGCATCTGAAAAATAGAACCTTTGGGGGTTTTAACTCCCTGTATGTTCTTCCTAAGCCAGCCTGCTGGTAGAACTGTTAAAAAAAAAATAAGCTGTGCCAAAATGATTTGAAAAAGCTCACACAAAATCTTGCACATGAATGTTTATAATAGCTTTATGAGGGACTTCAAAGTTTGTGGGAAAATGGAATTAAAATATGAATTTATTTTGGTGCATGAATGTTTGGAATTTATGCATAGATTTTATCATATTATATTTTCCACCAACTTTTCTAAGGCCCTCCTCATATTTATAATCTCTAAAAGTTGAAAGCAACCAAGAGGTCCTTCTGTAGGTGAGTGGATAAATTCAAGTGTGTCGTTCAATAGAATTGTATTTAGTGATCAAAAGAATGCACTATTAAGAAAGATGTAGAGGAACCCTCAGTGATTATTGCTAAGTCAAAGGACGCAGGAAAAAACTGCACACTGTATGAGTCCAGCTATGCGACACTGGAAAAGGCCGAATTATGGAGACAGTATGAAGATCAGTGGTTTCCAAGGGCTTGCGAGAGGGACGGATAACTCGGTGGGACACAGGGCCTTTTTAGAGCCTATCCTATTCTGTAGGATAGTACAATGAGAGAGGGAGATGGTGTAATGGTTATGTTGCTGGACTCTTATGCAGTGGACTGCAGTTCGAGGCCTGAGCCTGACAGCTTGAAACTCATACTGGGCACGTGTGTGTGTGCCCAAAATCCTGAGAAGAGAATGGAGGAGAAGGGATTAGAATGTGGTCATCCCCTCAGGAGGTAATTTCTTGTTTTCTGTCTCTCTGTCTCCCTTTGTCTCTTTGGTGAGTGCAAGTGCCCTATAGCAAAATAATCTCTCTCTCTAAAAAAAAAAAAAAAGAGTACACTGGGGGATACATGTAATTGTGCATTTGTCCAAACCCATAGAATGCACCACATGGAGAGTGAAGCTTAATATAAACTTTCAACTCCAGTTAGTAAAATATTCCTAACTGGATGAGCCACTGTTGGCTCATCTGTTGTAACAAATGTACCACATAATACTGCAAGATATTAATAATAGGGAACACAGGGCCAGTTGGTGGCATAGTGGCTAAGGCAGCTGAATCCCATGGGGCCAACAGCACAGTTCAAGACCTAGACCTGGTGTCTTGAAAAACATAAGAGGCATGAAGGCATGCATAAAATCTCAAGAAAATGGGTGGGAAGGGATGGCGGCATGGCCATCCCCTTTTTGGGGTGATTTCTCACTTTCCCTCTCTGTGTCTCTGTCTCTCTCTGGCAAGTATATGTGTCCTGTAGCAAACAAAAAAAAATTTTTTTAAAAAGAGAGAAGACACTGTGTGGAGAAAGAAGGTATATGAAAATTCTCTGTACTACCAGCTTAAGATTTCTGTCAACCTAAAACTCTAAAAACATAAAGTCTGTTAATTAAAAGAGAAAAAGATGTAAATTGGGGACATCCTTCCTGCTGCTTCTGTGTGATGGCAGGCAGACAAGGGAGCAGAAACCTGTGTCCGCAGCCAGTTAGCCGAGCGGTTAGAGGCAGCTTAGAGCAGATTGCCTGGGTTTCCATCCCGGTTAGCTTCTCCTTTATTTCAGGGCCTCGAGCAAGTGCCTTAACCTCTTTGCTCATCTGTGAAGCCGGGAGAGTGGATGTGCCTTCCTTGTGGCGTTGACAGTAGGTTAAACGAGGAGTTACATGTGGAGTTCACGGGACAGCACTGGTGCTCACCAAGCACAGCCACTTTGCATATCCAGAATTTGATTTGGGGCAGAACTAGTGCCACCCGGAGGAAGGACGCCAGGGCAGACTTTCTGACTCTGCCTCCAGCCTCGCTGCTCTCTTTCTCTCTTTTAAAATATTTATTTAGTTAGTTCTGTTTGTTATTATTATTTTTTAATTTGACCAGAGAGAGGCAGAGAGAGCGAGAAAAGGAGAGCAAGGAAGACTCCAGGTCCGGGATTTGAACTGCGGTCAGCCATGTGGGAATCAGCTCCTTTAGCCACCATACCATCTGCCGACCCCTTGCTGCTTTCTTGCTGTTCTCTTGGCATATGCTGTTCCCCGACCTGGGATGCGTTTATGTCTCTTTTCCACCTGGCCAAGTCTGACTTCTTTGGAAAGTCAGGTGTAGATGCCACTTCTCTGCAGGGCTTCCTCTGACTTCCTCATGCAGGCACTGGTTCTTTTCCGCCCCTGAATTCTGAACGGCATTGGTCCGTGTATAATCCCAGTAGTGAGCCCAGGGTCTGAGAGATGCTCGTTAATAGAATGGAAACAGAACTGGCTTCTCTCCCCCACTAATTGGAACTGAATGCTGCAAGACATGATTAGCCTCGGTCATTCCTGGGTCAGGTGAAAGTGTAGGTTAGGTGACCGCTGAGCTCCTCCAGCGCTGTGGTTCACATAGCATTTCTCCCAGGGGTGCACGGAGTGCAGGCATCAGAATCACCCACATCTTTCAGGTGGACATGGATGTTTTTTTCTTTTGGAGAGGTTTTTGCTATTGGGCGCATGCGCTCGCCAGACAGACAAAGAGAGACAGAGAGACAGAAAGCGAGAAATCACCCCCCAGGGGGGATGGCCACGCTGTAATCTCTTCTCCTCTGTTCTCCTCTCGGGATCTTGGGCACGCACGCACACGCGCCCGGCGTGAGTTTTAAGCCACCAGGTCTGGGACGCGAACCGCGGTCGACTACATGGGAGTCCAGCAACATAGCCATTACGCTAACTGCTGGTCCCAGGTGGATGTGGATTTTTCATGTCCTATGGGACGGTTTTCGAAAGACTGGTTGAAAATAAATTTGTTGAACTACATTTTAAGAAACAAGATTTCGATATCATAAAGTTAGCAATTCTTTTTTTTTTTTTTTTGGAGAGGTTTTTGCTATAGGACGCATGCGTGCGCTCGCTCGCCAGACAGACAGAGAGACAGAGAGACAGAAAGCAAATCACCGCCCAGGAGCGATGGGCACGCTGTAATCCCTTCTCCCCCATTCTCCTCTCGGGATCTTGTGCACGCACGCACACGTGTCCGGCATGAGTTTTAAGCCACCGGGTCCGGGACGCGAACTGCAGTCGACTATGTGGGAGTCCAGCAACATAGCCATTACACTAACTGCTGGTTCCCAAGTTACCAATTCTTAACCCTTCATTTTTCTTTGAACTTTTAATTTTATCTGAGAAAAACATTAGTTTGATTATAAATCTAACAACAGTAACAAACATCTTCAAGTGAGTCTTTCGTGAATGATTGGCTTCATTAAAAGGTTGAGTTATGGGACCAGCAGATGACATAATGGTTACGTCACTGGGCTCCCATGTTGTTGGCCACCGTTTGGGTCCTGGACCCGGCGCCTTAAAACTCATGCTGGGGGCGTGTGCATGTGTGCCCAAAATCTCAAGAGGAAAATGGAGGAGAAGGGATTGCAGCGTGGTTATCCCCCGGGGTGTATTTCTCGCTTTCTGTCTGTCTCTGTTTCTCTGGCGGGCACCTATAGCCTATAGCAAAATAATTTCTCTTAAAAAAAAAAAATTCAGTTATACTCCTTTGAGTGTAAGGGTACACTTTGTATTTCTTTGTCCCTTTTGGTACTTCATTATTAAAAATTAACAAGGTTGTTTCAGAGGGACCTGGGAGAAAAGTTGAATAAGCTACCACCAGCCGAGACAGGATCTCATGACGGTCAGTGAGGATCACGTGGAAGTGGACACATAGAATAGGGTACAGTTCTTCAGTTTATAACACTGAGGGATTAAAAACAATGAAGAAAACCAACTTAGTTACTTTCACAGCAGGACCCCCCCACCCTTTGGCCATGGATAGCTACTGGTCCTTGGCCTGTTAGGAACCAGTCTGCCCAGCAGGTGAGCGACAGGTGAGTGAAGCTTCATCTGTGTTTACAGCCACTCCCCTTTGCTTGCATTACCACCTGAGCTTTGCTTCCTTGTCACGTCAGCCATGGCATTAGATTTGCACAAGAGCACGAACCTATTGTGAACTGCACATGCGAGGGATCTAAGTTGGGTGCTGTGTTGAGTGGTATACATTTCCTTATATATTACAGTGTAATAATAATAGAAATCAAGTGTGAAATAAACGTAATGCGCTCAAATCATCTGGAAATGATCACCCCCAATCACCAGTCCATGGAAAAACTGTCTTTCACAAAATTGGTCCCTGCTGCCAAAGAGGTTGCAGACTGCTGCTTTAGAGAATATTAAGGAATTGCATTATTATCTTGAAGAAAACTGGAAAGGGAAAGGAAAGAATCACACACTCACCCCACCTGTCTTCTTCTGCACCCCATCTCAGGATGATCAAACACAGACGAAGGGAAGTTTCTCTTTATAGATGCAATCCAATAGACCCTTAGTGGAAGGGAGGACTTTCACTCCCACATGGCCCCTGGGAAATTAATTGCTGAGGAGTGATTACCTACATCTGGTAATGTCACCAAAACACAGCCATCAGGCACCCAAACCATATAAGCCCCTTGATGGAAATGCACACTCCTTATGATTTTACAGCACATAAAAAAACCCCACACACACCCAAATCCAATCCAGCTTTTATATTCCAATTTATAGGCAATAAATTATTCTCAGAATCTGGAAAACTTAATTGCATAAATGAGCCTATTTTTTTCTACAAAAAATTTTTCAAGAATTGCAAGAAAAGGGCAAGGGACCTAGAATACAGGAGGCTTAAAAGTCACATCTATCAATGTCAGTGTCTGACTTTCTCCGTTGTATCATTCTTTGGGTGTGCATGTGCAAAAATGGAGAAATAAATGAAAAATGACAGATTATCTGAAGACACGTGGAATTAAAACAGTTTTTTTTATGATTATTCTTTTACCTAACTTTATTTATTTTAATTTGAGCAGAGAGGGACAGAGTGAGAGAGAGAGAGAGAGAGAGAGAGAGAGAGAGAAAGCAAGCTGCCAGATCTGGGACTCGAACCATGGTCGGGAATGTGGGAGTCCAGCACCTTAACCACCCTGCCACCTGCCAGCCCTGGAATTAAAACAGTTCTTATGTGATAGTGGTATTGCTGTTTAGTTAAATTTTTTTAGAAAGTAAGTGGTGGGGCCAGCAGGTGCCGTGGCAGTCAAGGCGTTATTCTCCCACATGGCTGACCATGGCTTGAGTCCTGGATCTGGTAGCTTGTTTTCTCACTTTCCTTTTTTCTCTTTCACTGTCTTGCTCTGGTCAAATTAAAAAATACAAATGATAAATAGAATTAAATAAAATAATAAAGAAAGCAAATGGCAATATTTACAGATTGAATTATATGATGTTAGGAACTCTTCAAGTAATTTGTGGGAGTGGGGAGGATCTTAGTGGTAGAAGTATAGAAGAACCAAGGTTGACTATGAGTAGAGAATTGTTGAGGCTGGGCTTATTATGCTTTGGCTTTTCTTCATGCATATGTTTAAAATTCGCCTAAACAAAAGTTTTTTAAAAAGTCTTCAATTGTCCAACAACCCAGCTCTCCTAAAAATCAGATAATTCCTATAAAATGAATAATTTAAACTCTTAACTGTTTTTATTTTAATTTCAAGTCACATGTCTAAATTCCTCAAATGCATATTTTTTTTTTTTTGGAGAGATGGGGTGGATTGTGCTGTGAGGACACTGCTGGGGGTACCGGTCTCTCTTTCTCTCTCTCTTTTAGAAGAAATAAATAAGTAAACTTAAAAAAAAAAAGAACAAAGAAAAAAAGAGGGCAGCAGTTGGCATAATGGATATGTCGCTGGACTCCCATGTAGTCAACCGTGGTTCTAGTCCCGGACCCAGCAGCTTAAATTCACACTGGGCGCATGTGCATGTATGTCCAAAATCCTGAGAGGAGAACGGAGGAGAAGGGATTGTGGTGTGGCCACCCCCCTTGGAGGGTGATTTCTCGCTTTCTGGCTCTCTGTCTCTCTCTTTTTCTGGCGAGCGCACGCACCCAATAGCAAAAACCTCTCCAAAAAAAAGCAAGAACCAGAGCTTGGGTTGGACTTGGGCTGCCTACCTCCCAGGAGAGGGCTTTACCTACAGTGTACCCAATGCCTGATATTGAGCCAGTTCTCACCATACCCATTTCAAGTCACATGACCTTCTTTGAGATGGCCTGGGGTCCATGCTTCCTCCTGACACCACCTCTTCTTCTGAAAGTCACCCCTTACTTCATTTTCCTATCCCATACCTTTGGCTTTCTGTCTGCTGCCTATAGCGTTAGTCCAAACCCCCTGCCATTTTCATTTGGAGCCTCCGTCTGTCCCCTCCGCTTTCCTCAGCCTCTTCTCTCTGCCTGTCTCCCAGTCCTCTCCTTTCACCCTCTCCTTGCAGAGGCCACTGGAGACTACTCAGCATGCTACTGGGGTCCCTCCCTCCCCTGACTTGGCTCTCTGGTTCACATTGCATCCTCCAGTTGGAGTGGCCTCTATTTTCCTCTGAATTGTATCCATCCTCCCAGACTAAGTTCCGGTGCCATTTCTATCAGATAGTTCTTCCCTGATTTGGAGTGAATCATCCCTTTCTCTGGGCTTTTCCTGGCTCTGCTTAGATTCACTTATCACACTCCAGACTTAACCCTGCTCCATGTTAGCTCAGCCTGTGTTTGCCTGATGAGAGTGGGTTTGCAGAAGGCACTATTTGTGTGTTCTTTGCCTTTCACTGCAGCCTACAGTGCCTTGGAGCCAGTGTTAAATATTTGTTCAATTACTTTTTCTACGTGTTCTGTTTACATCAAAGTTAATACTGATATGCAGGTTGACCAGTGAACTTGTGTAAAACAGGTTTCAAACCTTCGTCTCATCTGAAGATTTAAAGTACCTTGTGAATTCTTTGCCAAGCCATTCCTTTTTTTTTTTTTTTTTTTTTTATTGG
>NW_006203686.1:1513823-1518181 GCF_000334495.1 Tupaia belangeri chinensis
GAGAGAAACAGAGAGAGACAGTGAGACGCAAAGAGAAATCACCCCCATGGATGGCCATGTTGTAATTCCTTCTTTTTTCAGGATCTTGGTCATGTGCACATGTGTGTGTGCCTGGTGTAATTTTCAAGCCCCCAGGTCGAGGATTTGAACTGTGGTCACCCATGTGGGTGTCCAGCACCTTAACCACCACACCACCTGCTGGCTTTGCCAATCCATTCCTTTATAAGCCAGACCTCAAAAAGTACTGCAGGATTGTGTTCTGTCCCTGGTGAATATAGAGGAGGGGCAGGTAGGCAGACTTACAGAGAGTAATCATCTTAAAGAGAGCACGTCGTTAGGCCAGATGGCGGCACACTGTAAAACACAACACTCTGTGATGCTGACTTACATGGGAGGTTCTGGGTTCGCGTCTGGAGGCCTCCCTGAGAAAGCTGGGCCTGTGCGTGACCGTGATCAGGGCCAGCTGGTGGAGGGAATCATGGTGTTGGGACCCTGCTGTCTCTTTGTCTGACTTTCTCCCTCTTGGAAGAAATAAATAACTTAAATAAATAAATAAATACAGCTCTGTAGCCTAGTGGTTAAGAGAGTAAGATACCATATGGTCCATCATGCAGTTTGAATCCCAGCCTCAGCAGCTTAAAATCCATGACAGGTGTGTGTACATGCCCCAAAGTCTGATGAGACAGAGAAATGGGAACGGTACTGCAACGTGACTGTCCCACTGGGGGGTGCTTCCCTCCCATCACTCTGTCTCTCTCTGGCAAACATACACTCTTATTGGCAATTAAATATAACAACAAATAAATAAAAGGTTAGCAAGTTCAACCCTTAACTACTCATTTAATTACTTATAATATTTTTAAGAGTTAGGGCTTTGGAGTCACCTCCATGGCCTAGTAGTTGAGAGTTCAGGCAGACAGATCCCACGTGGCTGACTTCACTTTGAGTCCCAGACTCTGTGGTCTGAGAAGCATGCCAGGTGCATGCCCAAAATCCCCAATAGGAGGAGAGAGAGAGGAGAAGGATTGCCACATTACCATACTTCACTATGGGTGCTTTCTCTCTTTCTCTCTGTCTCGGGAACACACACACCCTCTTGCAAAAAAAAAAAAAAAAAAAAAAAAGAGAAATGTGAGGAAGAACAGGGGTGGAAAGAAAACTGAGTACAGCATGGAGAAACAGAAGACAGGGTGGGGAGTCAAGGGCATCGCCGTAGCCACCCGGCGTCTGTTGGAAAACTCTGCAGCTCTGGCTCTCTTGCCGTCATACTGTGTTCTAGGTCAGCTCCAGTCTCCATCTGCCAGTAGAGAAGCCCAACACTGGGAGTATTTGGGCCATACCCAGGACAGCACATCCTCCCCCTAAATTCGAGGTGGAGCAGGAAGCCGTGCACAAAAGCACATGGTTCAAGTGCTTTTGTTAACTGACCTTGATGTCTGAGAAATCACTTCCGTGTCACATTGCAGTGATTTTGCAAAGTGAAATCATTATTGAGTGCATTTTTTTTTCTGTAATGAGAAGTAAACCTAATTTTTAAAAAAGATTAAAGTCCTCAACTTGAAACTGCAATTTTTTTTTCCCTTCCAGGTTCCTTGCGTTGACTCCATGGAGAGTGTATCATCTGATTTCCATCATGATCCTTGGGCGCGTTATTATGCAAATAATAAAGGATATGGTTTTGTCTAGAGCAAGAGGTAAGAAAATACAGATTGCGTTTTTATGGCATTTCATTTCTAGGCTCTGAACGTCTGGTCATTGTGCAGACATATAAAGCAATTAGTCCTCTAAACAGGAGCAAATAAATAGTTTACATAGGCATTGACCTTGCTATTTCCAGTATAATAATTTATTTAACCAATGTCATTTCTAGTCATAGCTTTTGCTCTTGGGCAAAAGATCTGTGTGTGCTGGTTTCTCTCTTAGCTCCAAGTGCTATTTTAAATTCCATTTTGATATTTAAGTAGGCTGCAGTGAGGATAACAGTTAAATATTTATTACGGCCTGCACGATGAAACTGGGCCACTGGAAAAGGGACCAGTTTATATAAAAATTTCCTCTGTCTCAATGAAGAAAAACCATTGTCAGGGATTTCATCAGTTAAGAGATAGCTATTTACATATACATAAATACACACACACACATACACACACATACACACACACACACACTCACAGAGAGAGAGAGAGAGAGAGAGAGAGAGAGAGAGGTAAAGTGAGAAAGCAAGCTGACATGTCTGGGACCCGAACTGTAGTCAACTATATGCGAGTCTAGCACTTTAACCACCATGCCACCTGCTTGTCCCAATAGCTAAATATATTTTTAAAATAGGGTTACCAGTGCCAAAAAACAAATTCATTTTAAGCATTAAGTTTAAAAGTGAGAACTTGAATTATTTTTAAAATTTATTTAAGGTGTTTTTTGAGTAATTTAATTACACTATAAATCTATGTCAAGCTTTTCCACTCTTGGAAGGCCTCTTTGCCAGTGATCAGCCAGTTTTGGTACATCATGGGGAGAAAAAATAAAAAAACAAAACCCAAAAACAAAAACAAACAAATAAAAAAAAAAACTTCTGGGAATAATTGAGCCTTTTGAAACTCTATGTAATAAAGTAGTTTGATAAAAAGTAGCCAAGACGGGACCAGCAGTTAGCATAATGGCTATATCACTGGACTCCCATGTAGTCGACTGCAGTTTGCGTCCCGGATTCGGTGGCTTAAAACTCACACCAGGCCCGTGTGTGTGCAGGCCCAAAATCCTGAGAGGAGAATGGAGGAGAAGGGATTGCAGCGTCGCCATCCCCCCTAAGGGGTGATTTCTCGCTTTCTGTCTCTCTCTGTCTTTCCGGTGAGTGCACAGGCCCTATAGCAAAAACCTCTCCAAAAAAAAAAAAAAAAAGGTAGCAAAGACAAGGTTACAATGAGGCACTTCATTTCATCAGATATATCCCAAATAGAGGAACAGTTTTCGTTGGGGTGCATACGGACCACTGTGTGTAAGAACTGCCCAGTGTGTGTCAACGTCAGGCCTACTCTGAGCACAAGTTATAAGGAACAGACAAATGAGAAGCCAAGGGCAAACTTGGCATTCTTCATGCCTGTCCTGTCCTCACTCCTGGCCCCTCACCCAGAGATCATTTTCAGTGTCAACTCATTGGCTTGAAATTCATGCAAATGTGGAAATTTCTTATTCACAAATTATAGGAAGCCTCTACATTGCAAAGATTGAGTTTAAAAAATTAAGGTGGTAGAGTTGAAGGAGTACTAGCCAGAAAAGTCTAACTCTTGAGCTACGTTATTTCATTTCCTGCCTATGGAGAAACCAAGCAATAGACTGTGTTCATTTCCTATGGCTATTACTACAAATCACCTCAAACTTGGTAGGTAGAACAAAAGGAAGTGTCTTCTCGCTGGTCCTGGAGTTCAAAATCAGTTCTTAAGTCCAAAATCAAGGCATTGACCGGGGCTGCACTTCCTCTGGAGGCTCCCAGATCCAGGATCTTCCAGCTTCTGGTGATGGCAGGTGTCCTGGGCTGGCAGCTACATCTCTGCAGTCTCTCGTGGTCATATCATCCTCTCTTCTGTGTCACATCTTGCTCTGCCTCCAGCTTGTAAGCATGCTTGTGATTGCTTCGGGGTCCTACTTGGGTAGCCCAAGATGATCTCCTCATCTCCTGCTCCTTAACCTAATTGTATCGGCAAAGGTTTTTTTGTTAAGAAGCATTCCCAGAGTCCAGGGATTAAGACTTACTATCTCGGGGCCAGCAGGTGGCATGGTGGTTAAGGCACTAGATTCCCACATGGCCGATCATGGTTCACATCCCAGACCTAGCAGTTTGCTTTCTCACTTTACCTCTGTGCGCGCGCACGTGTGTGTGTGTGTGTGTGTGTGTGTGTGTGTGTTTCTCTGGTGAGTGCATTACCCTATGGCAAAATTAAAAATTAATAAACAATAAATAAAATAAATCTTAAAAAAAAAAGACTAGCTTTCTCTTTGACCTATTATTCAGCCTACTGTACCACTGAACTTTATCCTGCAAAGTGGGGGAAAAAAAATCTTCCTGTCACAGGGCTGCATAAAGATGAAATAATGCAAAATTGAAGTGCCTTCTGTACTGCTTTGTTCAGCTGACACATGATCAGGACTCTGAAGGTTTGCCCCTTCATTGGTCAGTCTGAGCTGAGCCTCTCTCTATGCCAAGGCCTATTGTACACTTGGGGCTGCCAGGGGGATCCAGACAGGCCTGGCCTCTCGCCCAAGTGAAGCTCAGGCTCCATCCTGTAGGGTGGGCCTTTGTCACAGGCCAGTCTTTCTGTCAGGGTTTTCAGTGCGTAACTTTGCTCTGAATACGGCATTCC
>NW_006203686.1:1518198-1541656 GCF_000334495.1 Tupaia belangeri chinensis
ATTCCTACTGCATGAAGAAAGGAGAAATGGGATTAATGACCGTGCTTTCCCAGAACCCCCCAGCCTGGGACCGAAGAAACCCTGGTGCCTGCTTGGCCCCCCGTTAGTTAGTCTTTTAGGACAAAGACCCATTTGAGCCCTGTGAATAGCTGGCAGGCCTCTCGGCCCTACGCCCTGCCACAGCGAACGTCTCAGGGCAGCACAGAATCTGTGTCAAGTTAGATCCAGATGCCTTTGTGGTAACTCCTGGCCTCGGTCAGAACACCAGCCTCTCACGAGATACGACGAGAGGACAGCCAAGTCAACAGGCCTCACTCCTTCCCTCCTTCTCAGTCTTCCCATTTTTGACTAAAGATATTCAATTTCTGTTGTTAACAATTTAGTTGTAGCCCTACCATTTTCATTTCCTTTTTAACCCTCTTATAAGATTCTTTTTTTTTTTTCTTTTTTGTCCTAGGGTGCATGTGCTTGCCAGAGAGAGAAAGGTGGAAGTCACCCTCATGGGGATGTCCATGCCACAATCCCTTTTCTCGATTCTCTTCTGGATATGGGCACACATATGTGCCTGGCTGGCTTTTTTTTTTTTTTTAGTTTTTAATATTTTTAGGTTTCTGCTGTAGGACATATGCATTTGCCCAAGAGAGATAGAGAGAGACAGTAAGAGGGAACGTAAGAAATCATCCTGTAGAGGGGATTGCAATACTATAATCCTTTCTTCTCCATTTTCCTCCTGAGATTTTGGACATGCATGCACATGTGCCCAGCATGTGTTTTAAGCTGCCAGGTCAGGACTCGAACCATGGTCAGCTATGTAGAAGTCAAGGACTTTAACCACTGTGCTGTCTGCTGGCCCCTCCCAGCAGGTTTTTCAAGCCACCAGGTCCAGGACTCAAACTATGCAGTTGGCTAGGTGGCATTTAGCATCTTAACTACCATGCCACCTGCTAGTCCTCCTCTTACAGCAGGTCTCTCGAACTTCTTCATTTTTTTCCTTAAATAATTAGTTATTTTATTTAATTTATTATTACTGTGTTTTAATTTGACCAAGGAGAGAGAGCAGCAAAGTGAGAAAATAGGTTACCAGGTCCGATACTCAAACTGCAATTGGCCATGTGGGAGTTCAGCACCTTAACCACCATGCCACCTGAACACCTTGCTCTTCTCTCTCCTCACAGCGAAACCAGTCCTCTCTGTCCCCAGCTCTCTGTAAGAACCTTTTCATTGGTGGCAGGGCAGTAAGAGGAGGTCTCATCAGGTGTCCCAGGGCTCAGTAGGTGTCTTCATTGCTCTCCGCAATCACTTGTGGGGAACATTTGCAAATGCTTTCCACCTTTCCTCCTGCTAAACCCGCACTAATCATTGAGGCCATATTCTCAGTACCCTGGTGTTACTGGTCATGGACCCAGTAGGGATTGTGGCCCCTGAACGTAGTCTTTGTGCTCTTCATTTTCTCTCTTTCCAGTTGTATCCTAGTGATTTGTCTGATAGCCTGGATTTGGACACTTCCCAGGCAGCCTCGTCTTTGACCTTCATCTTTGGGACTACAATGTCTCCAAACCTGCAGGCTGAGAGTCAGTTCACAGTGCTTCCCCTCAGCACCCTTCCTGGCCCTTGCTCCTGTTCAACCAGCGGTTCTCCTCTAGTTTCACTCTTCCTGCTAAGTCCTTTCTACGATCCCTCAGCCCCTTAAATTTATCCTTCTACGCAGGCCCCACCTGGTCTATGCTCAGAGACTGCAGAGATGCTGTCCTTACCATTCTAGATGTTTTTGTCTTCTTATTTAGTTCTCCACCTTTTAATAATGAAAGAAGTAAGCAAATGAACAACTCATACCATTATCTCCGTTCTCCACTCTTGGGTCCCTGTGTCAGAGAAATGCCATAGGACAAGGCAAGTTGACTTCTCTAGTTTGGCCTACCCAACTTCCCAACTTTGGTTGGGACCTTAATGTTGCTCACAATTCCCTGGGTTCTTTAAAGTTGTCGGTTTGTTTTTATATGCCACTTAACTCCACATAGTTAAAGCAATTTATTAGAAATATAAACACAAGACTGTTTAAAAGAAGTCTAGTGAAGGAACCACAATCTAATATGACAATCAGGACTGAGCAGTGGGTTTCTCCTCATGCTTACTGGAAGCCAAGGTAAAAAGGAAAACCAGATCAATCATGAAATTCTACGTGTCTGAAAAAAAAGAAACAAGTCATTTTGAGAAATTTATTTTAGAAGTAAGTGTTAAGGATTAAGAATTTATCGCACAAACCTTTGACAGGGAATATTGAAGAATATAAAGGATAAAACCTCTGGCCTTTTGTTTGACAGGAAATGCAGAAACTTCACCATGGTCATACATATTGAACTTTGTGAAAGCTAGTGATTGAGACTGTCCATTGAAAACATAGTTCAATAAAAACAGTCACTGGAGAGTTAAGAAAGCAAATGAGGGGACCTGCAGGTGGTAGGTGGTGGAGGTGCTGTGCTCCCTCATGGATATCCGCAGGTCAAGTCCTGGACCTGGCAGTTTGCCTTCTCATTCTTTCTCTCTCTCCCTTTCCCTGACGACGATAGCAAGTTTTTAAAAAAATAAATTTGATATCTATATATCTATATATATATATCTCTATATATATTTACATATATTTTAAGAGATTTTTGCTATAGAGCATATATACTCACTGGAGAGACAGAGAGACAGAAAGCAGGAAATTGCCCCCATGGGAGATGGGCACGTCACAATCCCTTCTCCTGTCTCCTCTTGGGATATTGGGCACACACACACATGCTCCTGGAATGAGTTCTACACTGCCAGGTCTGGGACTCAAACCATGGTTGACTATGTGAGAGTCCAGTGACATAATCATTGTGCCATCTGCTGGTCCCAGTAATTCTTTATAAAAAAGCAAATGAGATTGAGATGTATTTATTTTTTCTGTTGATTTCCTTTGAGCCTAGACATATAGAGAATGAATAGATAAATGTCCTTCCCCAAATAACACTTGTCTTAGTTTTTCTTTTGTCAAAACCATGTCACAATTTACCTTAAATGCTTTTTCTGTTATTGTGGTTTCTTTGGGGCCAGCAGATGGTGTGGTGGTTAAGGCACTGGACTCCCACACAGCCAACCCTGGCTGAGTTCTGGACCTGGTGGTTTGAAAGTAATGTATGCACATATATGTGCAGAATCCTGAGAGGAGAAAGGAGAAGGGATTGTGGTGTGGCCATCCCCCTGGGGATTGATTTCTCACTTCCCTGCTTTCTCTCTCTCTATCTCCATTGAGTCCATGTGCCCTATCACAAAAGCTTAAAAAGAAATAATAATTTTACATACTCGTCGGGGTACAATGTGATCTTTTAGTATGAGAAACAATGCATAATAATAAAATCAGGGTAATGAGTATACCCTCATCCCAACCATTTGTCATTACCTTGGTTTGTGAACATCGAGTCCTCGTTTTTAGATATTCTGAGATATACATTGCGTTGTTAACTTTATTCTCCTCGCTTCATTTTATAACCTAGACATTGCTCCTCTTATCAGTCTCTAAGTTTGTTTACTACTGGAGTTTTCTTGAGCAGCCAGGTTTTCTCTCTTGAACCATTAGGGGCTGTGCCTCGTGCATAGTTCCTGTACTGCCTACCTCGGTTCATATTTACTTGGGTGTCTCCATGGACAGTGAAGTTTCTGAGACAGAGAGCGTGCGGTAGTGTTCCATCTCCCAGGGCACCTATCCAACCACTTAGCAAGTAGTAGGATCTCAATGAATATGGGGGTCTTCAAAAACTGCGGAAAATGCATATTATAGAAAAATGATACATGGATCTCAAATTTTGGGGACCCCAAAACAAAGTATTTTAATTTGATTTTTCACCAACTTTTGAAGCCCCTTGCATGTGTGAACTAATTGCCCGTATTAGTCACTGAACCAGAGATGTATACACTCTGTCATTTGATAGTTTCAGAGTTTAAAGGTCTAAACATTCCATTTTAAGTAGTTTGAACTGTTTCTAAGTTGATCGATACCTTAGGAGAAGACTTCTTTGGCTAAGTTTCACATTTTCTCCCTCCCTGTTGCAGGTGCACAGTTGTGGAGAAGCCTCAGTGAAAGGTAGGGAGCTTACTTTCCATGTTGTGGCTGATGGAGGGCAGGGAGTGGGGAGGAGACCGGGCTGCAGAGAGGATCTCTGAAAATATTTTAGTGACAGAGACCTGAATCTTCTAGTCATTTACAAAAGTGGGAAGATAAAGAAAAATACAAGCAAACCGGGGACAACGATGAAATTGGGACTTGCCCTAGGAATTGGTTTGTGTCTTGCTACAGTGTTGGACAGCATGCATTTTTGAGTTACGGTGTGGGAGGATTTGGAAGTGAGGGAGGACGGCTTTCTTGTTGGGAGCTTCCTTCCAACCTTCTTCTGTGGGGTGTGAACAGCATGGCTTAGAGGGAGACAGGCTCACACTGAGTGGTAGAACTGTATGGAATGTTCCTGAAAGATGGGCCATACTGCCAGTTCAGAGGACTTTGGGCTGGGGGGACACAGAGAAGAAGGGGTAAGAGACTCTCAGGACTGAGGGTGTAGCAGATGCCGGCCACCCACTTTACTCCTTGCCCAGCCAGAAGAAGACATCAGCTCTCCTCCCCTCTTGGGTCACCCATCCTACCGGAGAGGTGCTTCTTCCAAAGAGGACAGAAAAGAGTTGGGGCCATCAGTGAGGGGAACATAATATGCTTTACCAGTAGGGCAGTTGAGAAGTGGAAAAATGAAGAAGATATGAAGATTAATATTATAGTGAAGTGGATTTTTGTAGGAATTGACTTTTTTTTAGTTTTTTCGTTTTGTTTTGTTTTTGTTTTTATTTTTTATTTTTGTTTGCTATAGTGCTCAGCAACTCACCAAAGAGACAGAGAGAGAGGGGGAAAGTGAGAAAGCACTATTTTCATTGTTTAAAAAAGATCAGGGTGCTTGACTTGTATCAAAGTGGACATCATGAAAGGAATGCACAAAAAGGAGGACACAATAGTGTCATGACAGACCCCTGGAGAAGCATAGCCCCTTAGTCTGTATACTGCCCCCCGAAGCTGCACTCGGGGCGTGGTGCCTGTGTCAGGTAAAGGCTGGTGTGCGATCAGTTCTCGATTACGGGCTCCTTCCTTTTCTCGTTTACCTGGGCAGAGTGTAAACTCGCCGAGAGACTACAGAGAGGGTGGCATTTCATGTGGGGAGAGAAATCAGATCTGGTTCTGGTTCTCCAGGACGTGGAAGGGTGCCTGGGAGGAGTGGCCAGGCCGGAGGTGCCAGCACAGGCTTGGACAGGCACTGGTCCCATGATATTTTCCAGGGCCAGATGGTCTCATCTGTGCCATGCACAGCAGTCTGAGGCTCTCTGTGTTCTGTCGACATTTCCTGATAGGATTGTACAGATGAAGAAAACTCTAAATTAGCCTTTGCACATGTTCGGAAAACAGCCATGTGTTTTGGAATAAGTTGAAATGGGTTTAGGGTGTTGCTCTCGGTCTATTTCCACACTTTTGTGTGCTTAACTTCACTGTCATCTTTCAGGAAAAGTATTTAAACTGAGAATGTACGAGGACATCTGGGCTAAACGGTGTAACATAGAGAACCAATAAAGAACATCTATGAAGGGAAGAAATCTCATGCGTAGTTTAGCTAGTATGAATTTAAGGATTATTCTAGGATTATTTTAAGCTGTAGTTACGCACGGGCACTAATCTTCCTTACTGCCAACGTTTCATCAGTAGTAAAGGTGAATAGAAAGAGAATGAAAAGCACATTGAGGATTTAAGGCCTGCTTCTTCAGCAGAAAACACAGTTCTGATCCAGCAGTTGTATAAATAGAGAAGATGAGAAATATTGCTTAAGCTTTAGATTTCTTCTGAAAATGACTAATAAGAAAGCCATATTCATACAGTATAGTAATTTACACAATTAGAAACACAACTTTAAACTTTGTTGCCAATGGATATAATTTCTACAATCATAATAAAATGTGTACATTGACTCATTTAACAGAAGCTTCCTCTTTTCTAATATTTTAAGTTACCCACCAAATAATGTTTGAAATACAGTTCATGTATGTTTTAAAACTCTTTAAGACTTGAAAAAAAGAATTCTGTTTTTCAATCCTTCTTACAGAAATACTTAGGTTTTACAATCTTTTCCTTAAAACATTTCTAATCTAGTAATAACAAATAAATTTCACTCACACAGGTCTTCCTTTAAAATCTTCATACATGAATTTATTTAGGAATTAAAAATTTGATAAGCTGTCTCTCTGTCTCTGTCTGTTTTTCTGGTGAGTACGTGAGCCCTATAGCAAAAACGTCTCCAAAAAAAAGAGAGTACTTGCCATCTTCATGAATTCTGTTGATTTTAACCTTCATCACCTGGGTGAAGTAGTGTTTGTCGGGTTTCTCTGAGTTGGTTCTCTTTTAAATTGGAGAATCTATCTGAGAAATCAAGTTAATATCAGCAAGCTCTTGAGAACAGAGCCAGAGAGAAGGATTTGGCCGTGTATTGATAGTGATGCTAGGACATGCTGCCCTAGGCAGGTACCCACCCATGGCAGTTCAGGCTTGAGTTCTAGTCCTGCCTACCACAGATGCAGTGGGCCCCTTTCTGTGCCTTTGTTTCCCCGATTGTCAAGTGGAGAAAATTGAGACTTGCTCTCTAATTGTGGATAGGGGGAGATTACTTAGACCAAGCAAGCAACAGTCATTTCAGAGGATTTGAAAGCACCCAAAGCTCTTTCACGCAGGGGTCTTTTATGTTTTTAATACTCAGTTTGCTCAGAGTGTCGTGTCCCCTTTATTCCTGGTGCCCTTGGCATCTGCAACCCTCTGAACACATCTGCAGTTTACTGTGAGGATTTCTCTGCGCACTTTGTCTTAATGCACAAGCTGTTTGAATATTTTGATAATGATTTGGAAAAAAACATTTGTGAATTTGGCAGGACTAAGAGACTTTCCTAACAGTTGAGCTACGGGTGAGTAGTTCCTTATTCTATGGCTTTGGTGAGACTCAAATATTTCACGCCATTGGAGAAGTGCTTGTGTGCCCCAGAGAAGGCATGATGATGGCCATAACCTTTTTCAAGAAGGGTCTATTCACCCCCAGAATCACCTAGATGTATATATCCAGTTGTAACTCATTTCCATCCTGGTCCCAGCCCTGCAGCCGTTGGTTCTGCCTGGTTCATTTCTTTTGGCTTCAGTTTTCTCATCTTCTTCATGGGAGTAAGAGTGGATTATCTCAAATATACCATCCAGGTTAAAAGTCTGTGACTACAGGGCTAGCTTGTGGCCTGGTGGTTACATAAGCTAGATTCCACATGACTGACCATGTGGTTCGAGTCCCAGACCCACTGGCTTGAGAAACATGTCAGGTGGGTGTTCGTGTGTGCCCAAAATCCAAGGAGGGAGAACAAAGAATTGTGGTGTGATCATTTCCCATGGGATGCTTTTCCACTCCCCCTACTCATGTAAACACATGTGCCCCCTGTCAAATTAGAATTAAAGAGGTCTATGACTGTAATTTGAGGGATTCTTGGATGTTGTCTTTTTATGTTTTTGACCAGTGACTGGCTCGCTCTCTCTCAAAATGATTTTATTTACAGCAGAAGGGTACATTTCTATGTTTGTCCACTGCCATTTCCAATGTGTGATATATCCCTCAGGTTAGAGATGCGAAATTAAAATATTTATGCCTTGAATTTCTTGATGTTGATTTGATATGTTGTGATTCTTAGTGTCTGGCATGGGGTAGTGCTTATGTTTTCATTATTGAAAATCAAAACACTTCCAGGATAAAATACAGTGACCGATGAGTGACTCAAGGAAGTCAGAGCAAGGCGCTATTGTGCCACATGGGATCAGGGTCTTTCCACTTCCTGCTCATGGTGCTGAGGGCAGAAACCTCACTCTCACTGGGAAGTAGCTAGAAATCACCTCCTGCTACCTTTGGCCGCATGGCTAAGATTCTAGGTTAGTCAACAGGCATTAGTTCTTCCTATTTTCAACTTTGTGCTAGATCAGTTTTCACTTTGTGTGGGATCTCAGGATAAGCCAGGCCTTCTCGCCATGGTTGTTTTGTTTGTTTGTTTGTTTGTTTTGAGACAGACACAGAGAGAAGGTAACTGAGAAATCACCCCACAGGGAAGATGGCCATGCCACAACCCTTCTCCTCCATCCTTTTCTCGGAATTTTGTAGTACATAGTTTCTCTGAACAGTCAGAGAGTATTCCTAAGGTTCACAAATGTTCCACTGAACTAGCATATAATATTAAAGTCAGGATCTGATTTCCCATGGCATCATCAAAAATGAAATTTGGATAATCTTTTTTTTTTTTAGTCATTATTATTTTTTTAGGTTTCACCATAGGGTGAATCTCTCTCACCAGAGAGAGATGGTGAAAGGGAAAGTGAGAAATCACCCCCCAGGGGGAGGACAATACCTTTATCCCTTCTCCTCCATTTTCCTCCTGGGATTTTGAGCATACATGCACATGCACCTGGCATGATTTTCAAGCCACCAGGTCTGAGATTCAAACTGCTTTCAGCCATGTGGGAGTCCAGCACTAACTACCACGCCATCTGCTGATCCCCAAAATTGAATAACTTTAATTAGTTGTCACTCATATGTAGATTTATACCTGGAATATTCCTTTGCAAAAAATGTGATTCTCAGCAGTATGTTCTGAGAAGGGCTGGTGCTTGACCTAGTTCTTTAATAAACACTAACTCTAGAACCCGGGAATGGAATTTAAGCAGAGTTCTGTGTCAGCTGAGCTAAATTAATATCTTTGTGTTTGTTTCTAGTACTGAATTGAAACCTGATCCAGGAGTCATACTAGCTTTTTATTTCTTCATGAAATTATGACTTTATTGAATAGAGTCCTTCGTTGACAAATGAGTATGCACATTACCTTTGCACGTTACATTTTTATAAACATAAAATTGTTATCGCTTTGGCCAGGTTTTTCTAAGTATAAATTAGAGGGAATAACTCTACTTACCTATAACAATTATTTGAAATTTCTTTACTTAGTTCTTTAATAGTTTCTATTTCATAGCCCAGATTAAGGAGCTATTCTCATCATAAATCTGGTTTTGTTGTTCAGTGCCAATTTAAAGAAAATAGTATTTTTTTTCCATGGTGATGAAAATTTGAAAGTTTAAAATTACGGCAGAATGTTGTAGGGTTTTCTGACGGTCTGCCCAGGAATCCAGGTCCTCTAGCAGTGTGCCATTGACAGAAAGTGAGGACTTAGTGCCTTTGCAACATGCAGCGAGGGCATTGCTTCTGATGGCCTTACCCTGAGCTGACTCCAGAGGTGGGGCCCAAAATGAACAGGATTGGTCTTTCTAGAGACAGTGAGATGAGCAAGAGAGTGGGGAGCCTTTCGCCTCTAGCTTGGCTAAGTTGTGGGAGTCCTCCTCTCGGCTTGCCTCTCATATTCTCTCAAGAGGAGCAGTTGTGTGGCCCAATTCTTGGGACAAAATACTCTTTTGTTTGTGAGCTTCCAGAAAACTGCTAGTCAAAGTGTTCTAGCTGGTCATATGGGGTGAGGGGTGCGGGGTTGTATTGTAGGGTTGGAGAAGGGGAGAGGAATCGAGAATCTTCTCTTTGGGTTGTTTGTAAGACTCAAGTCCTGAGGTTGATCAGCTCATAGGCCCAAACACATTGGAGCATTGAAGTCAGACATGTCTACCGCATGAAATCCTTGAGCACCACAGATAAAAGTGAAAAGTCATCAAGTGTTTACTATGGTGTCTCCTTGGAGGAGAGGAACTGTGAGAAAACTTGTGCTTTCTATATAAGGGAACTTTGAACAGTTCTTAAAATATGAGTTTCTTTCGGTGCAAAAAAAGAAATCCATTTATAATTTTTTCATGAATATGTACTTCGCATGAACTTTTTGAAGCCCTTCTTGTATTTATGATTCATGTCATTATTGATGTCAAAATTGTGAAAACAAAGTGGCTAATCTGAATTCCCAGGTAAAAAGCATTAGTTCCCTGATAGTTTAAAAGGTTTACTCTCTTTCTGTTGAGCACAAGAATCATTCTGACTCTCCTGTGTTGAAATTACTAGACTTCACAGTTTGAATTTTTTCTTAGGCATCTTAAAAGTCCCCTTGTAATTTGCACTTTGTAACCTTGAATTTGTACCTTTAAAACTTATACAAGACTTGTACCTTGCTAAGAAGGCAGTTACAGGGGCCAACTGTTGGCATAATGGCTGTGTCGCTAGACTTCCATGTAGTCGACCGCAGTTCAAGTCCTACACCTAGTGGCTTAATCTTACGCCGGGCATGTGTGCTTGCATGCCCAAGATCCTGAGAAGAGAATGGAGGAGAAGGGATTGTGGCATGGCCATCTTCCCTGGGGAGATTTCTCGCTTTCTGTGTCTCTGTCTCTTTCTGGTGAGTGCACACGTCCTATAGCAAAAATCTCTAAACAAAAAAAGAAGACAGTTACAGATCACTGTTAGAAAGCTGTAGATTTTTGATTTACCTTCAGCCAAAAGTATAGACAGGGAGCCACTTCTCCATGAGTTTTAAAAGAAAACCTTGCTGTGAAAGATCCATTCAATTGGATTAAATTAAAACAAACAAAAACAAAACAAAAAACCCAATTATTTCCCTCAGAAAAAAATTTACTTAAATTCAGAATACATGTTGGACATATGCATAGGCTCCTATCTGTGCTTGGGTAAATCTTTGACTGAAAATTCCCAGGCTAGCCTGGGACCAAAGCACCACTTTTAAAGTCTGTACTGTGCCCAAATAAAAACCCGAATAGGCCTTTTATTTCTTTTCTCAAAAGTAATAATTGAGCACAATTCCGTAGTCATGTATTGCACAATGGAGAGTCAAAGCCCTTTTCTTCCTCTCCCTGATGAAAGAACGGGCCTATTCATTGACTGATCCAAGCCCTCAGCCAGGGCTGCTGGGGTTTGGTTTGAGAGTTCCCAAAGTTTCACATCCAGATTCAAATCTGTTATGTGAATTTTTTTAAGTTGTGGCTTTGAAAATTAGACCCACTGAGGACAAGGATGAAACAGAAGCAGGTTTGAAAGCTCTTTAGAGAAAAATGGTATGGAGAATTAGGGTCATCGTTTCTCACCGTCAGTGGCATACCTACATGAGATGGGATCTAGTTTTTCCATATGTCTCAAGCTCGACATTTTGGGCCTGCTCTTTTCTCTCAGGACGCTGTCAGACTGAAGTTAAATACTTGCCTAGAATGTAAGTTCAAGGGAAGAACCTTCTAGGAAATTGATGTAGATCTTCAGTACAGCAGCGGATATATTTCTCGAGGCAGTAAAAATAAAAGGAAACAGGAGGTACATTTCCTAGCCCACTGGCTTCCCTGACGAGGATGGTAAAATTTCAGACCTATTCCTGCTTGCATATTCCTTTGAAAAGTAACATATTCTCTTTACATTTAAACAGAGTGAGAAAGTGAAAGCATAGGCAGGAAACGAAGGCTTCCAGGTTTTTGTGGGTCTGGCAAGGGCCATAGGTGAACTCTAAACCTAATACTCAGGACTCCAAAAGCGAAAGACAATATTAAATTTTATTGCATTTATATTTTTTGTTGTCTGTGGTAGATTTTGACACTCCTTGAAGTCAGTGTAATTTCTTAATAGCCTAATTTAACATAAATCACCCATGTTTTTCATTTTTTTAGGGTTACTTCAGCTTTGCATAATTAAGAGCATTTCCCATGGCAATGCCCGGAGTCTCTACAGACTACTTGATAACAAACTGAAGTTATGAATGTTTTTGTTATCCATGTTCTCAGATTTTTTTTATCTATTTAAAAAAAAATTGTGGGACCAGCAGTTAGCGTAATGGCCATGTCGCTGGACTCCTATGTAGTCTACCACAGTTCAAGTCCCGGACCCAGTGGCTTAAACTCACCCCGGGCATGTGAGTATGTGTGCCCAAGATCCCGAGAGGAGAATGGAGGAGAAGGGATTGCAGCGCGGCCATCCCCCCTGGGGGCGTGATTTCTTGCTTTCTGTCTCTCTGTCTCTCTGGTGAGCACACACGCCCTATAGCAAAAACCTCTCCAAAAAAAAAACATTGTCAGAGGATACATGTACTCACTAGAGAGAGAAAAAAAACACCTCCTGTAGGCGATAGTCAAATCCCTCCTCCTCCATCTTGCCCTCTTTTCCGGATTTTAGGCATGCACACATGTGTCTGACGTCTTTCTCAAGCCAGCAAATCTAGGACTCGAACCACAAGATCAGCCATGTGGGATCCAGCTGCCTTAACCTTCAGGATTCTGAGCTGGCCCTTCAGACTTTTTTAATCCAATGATTTTAGTGTTGATTAGGAAATAGATACTGAGTTATTAAGCATTAGAAAATGAATTAATTTCATTTATATAAAATAATTACACTAGGCTAATTATGCATTACTGAATAGCATTCTTCCTTCAGTAAATTTAAATTACTGAAGAAGAGGAAAGATGAATGGTCAACATTTTTCTCAAGTCACCCTGGCTTATGTTGCAGTTATTTGAATATATTAAGATTTTGCAGGAAGTTTGAATTAGATTTTTCCTATTTATTTATAATCCTCATACATTATTATCTATGGTCATATTTGCCTAGTAACTTTTAAAAATAATGTTGATTTTTTTCCTTTTCTTTTTTTGAGGGATTTTCTTGCTATAGGGCATGTGTGCTCACCAAAGAAACAGAGAGACAGAAGGCAAGAGATCACCCCCAAAAGGAATAGTCACACTGCAATCACTTTTTGAGCATGCACGCACATGCTCCTGGCACGAGTTTTAAGCTACTGGGTCTGGTACTTGAACCACAGTCAACTACAGGGAAGTCCAGCAATGTAACCATTACACCATCTGCTGTTCCTGGCTTTTTTTCTTACTAAAAAAGCAATACAATGCTAATATAGAAAACCAAAACTATAGAAAGGGTCTGGACATTAGCAGCAGTAAAACACTGCATTCTGTGAGGCAGAACCACATGAAAACATTGCCAATTTGTCTGGAAACTTCCCTGCGTATGCTGAGCCCAGGTGTGCCCATAATCTGAGGCTGGCTGAAGCTGAGGGGTGGATTATGACATCAGGACCCAATCAGGCATGCTGTATCTCTCTTTCTCTCACTGTCCCTTTCACTGATGGAATGGATAAATACACTTAAAAAGGGGGAAAATTTAAGAAACTATGAAGAAAGAACTCAAATCACTTATAAACCCATCACTCAGAAAGTAAACTTACTTTCATTTTTCAGTTTATTGTTTTCCAGTCTTTTTTTTTAAATAAAAATTAATATTTATTATATGTTTATCTAGGCTCTAAATTCCATTACATGGATTTTTCTTTGTTTTTAAAAATTTAGTTTTTAAATTTACACTTCATCATTGTACATCTTTAAGCTTGCAGTGTGTTTTTTCCCAGCATGCATGCAGTGCTTGTCCATCAAGTCAAAGATATTACCATGTACATCATCATCAATAGATAACTTTCATATATGTTTGTTCATCCAATATTTGTTGAGTACCTTTATTGCCAGACCTGGTAAGCATTTCTGAAATGAAAAATACAAACTAATAGATAGACAATCTAAGAAATGGACTCTAGATAGTGAATGACCCAGAAAATAAATATCTGCTACAAAACGGCCCATAAAACAAGCCAATCAGCAGCCATCTATAGTGACTCCATTCAGGGATTAGAACCACTGAAGACATTCTGCCCAGACTTTACCTTCCGGTCCCCCAGATCTAGCCAGGAGCCAGGACAAGCCAATCAGCACCCATCTCTATCTGAGTTCTGAGTGGCCCCATTCAGGGATAAGACCCTTGAAGACCTTTTGCCCAGAATTCTTACCTTTTTCCTGTCCCCCTAGGACAAGCCGATGAGCAGCCATCTATATCTGAGTTCTAAGTGGCCCCATTCAGGTATTAGGACCACTGAAGACCTTCAGCCCGGACTTTACCCTCTTGCCCTCTAGATCTAGCCAGGAGGCAGGTTAGAGCACCCTGTTTATTCTCTCTGTCCCTATTTTTATTTCTTCTTTGTTTTTTAATTTTTAAACTTCTTAGCTCTCTGCTACTTGTTTGTCTTGCTAATTCTTCTTACCTTTCCCCCTCCCATAGGACAAGCCAATCAGCAGCCATCTATATCTGAGTTCCGAGTGGCCCCATTTATGGGGCATGCCGTGTGGTTTTCATTTTTTGCTTAAAATTTTTTTCTTTTTGTTTGTTTTTGTTCCCCCCCTTTCTTTCTTTTTTTCTTTTTTTCTTTTCTTTTTACTTTTCTCACTTTTTTGCTCAACCTTCACATACTGATTTTCTAGACAGGTCTAAAAAAGACTGAGAAAATAACCCCCAAAAATGAGAATAGTGTATGAGTGATACTAGGCACCATTAAATGCCCAAATATCTGGATCATCATTATCCCAGAAGGTGAAGAGACTAATAAGGGCATTGATAATCTATTCCATTGAAATCCTAGGAGAAAACTTTCCAAACCTAGAGAGGCACTCAAATATCCAGACTCAAGAAATACAAAGGCTCCTACAAAAAATCAACCCAAGAAGATCTTTCCCCAGGCACATTATAGCCAGATTGACCAAAACCACAGACAGAGACAAGATACAACATTGGCAAGAGACAAACGTCAAGTTACTTTCAAAAGATATCCCATCAGGCTAACGTCGGACCTCTCATCAGAAATAATGTGAGCAAGGAAAGAATGAGAAAATATATTCAAAATGTTAAGTGAAAAACAATTTCAACCAAGAATACTATATCCAGCAAAATTATCTTTCATATGGGAAAAAAAGATAAAAATATTCTCAGATAAACAAAACCTGAAAGAATTTACCAACACCAGACCAGCTCTCCAAGAAGTACTGAAGGGAGTGCTATACCAGGAAAACTAAAATCAGACACACAGAAAAAAGGGTACCAAAAAAAAAAAAAAAAACAACAAAGGGAATGGCCAGCTTAATGGTAGGGACAAGTCCGGAGTTGAATGTCAACTTCCAGAATTTAAATGGAAAGATCAGACCACAGTGATACTGCAAATCCAATAGAAGAGAGATTAAATACATGATGCTGAACTAGTAAAATAGAATTTTTTTGACTTTCCACTAAAACATTACTCATTTTCTTCGATGCTTTGGCTTCCATATTTTAAGGATATTTGTCTTCTCTTGAACTCTTGATAGCTTCTTCTAACTACGATTTGAAGAATGGAATCCAACCTTTTCCCTGGCTTTAAGTATTAAGCAAATTTCTCTTAACATTTTTTGATTTTGATCTATTAAAACTAAAACTTTTTTTTTGAATTTAAAACGTGCAGTAAAAATACCTATTAATATCCATTTAAGACTACAGAAAGTTATATAGCCCCAGATAGGTGCTACTTTATAGTGTGTTCACTCTACTCACTGAGGTTTATGCCTAGAGTCAGACATGCGTTCATAGATATGTATATATCAACTGTGCTTGCTATTGAAAGTTTTTAAATTAATTGAGATATTTATTGAATCAACTGAAAAAAAGTTGTGGAAAACAACTTTTTTTGATATTAGAGACAGTGTGAGAGGAGTGGGTGAATTGGCAGAAGGTGAGAGGTAGGGAATGAAGGGGGGAAAAGCAAAATATATAAGAAGAAATAGAAAATTATTTGTTGATAATAACATGTATGGTAATATCCTTGATCAAGCCAATACAAAATGTATTCTGGATGGAATGTCTCATTTTGTATACTTTATTGATGTACAGTGAATGAATACAAATAACTGAATTTAAAAAAAAGTATAATCCAAAAATAAAATCTGCTACGACATGTAACGTTAGATGGTCAACCATCTAACGTTTTTAGGGGAGGAGAGGAAAGGAGGGAGTGTTGAGGGAGTCAGGGAAATCCAGCTGGTAACAGGGTGCTCAGGTAAGACTGTACTGAAGAAGTTTGAGTACAGACTTAAAGGAGGAAAGGTTATGAATCAGGTCTGGGTGAAGAACTTCTAGGTAACAAGAACAGCAAGTACAGAGGTCCTGAGTCAGGAGAGGAACGAGGGTGATTGTCTTTTTACATCAGGAAGTTTTGTTTTGTTTTGTTGTGATGGTTACGCAGTCATAGTGACTAGAATGAATAAAATATTATGTAGCCAATAAATGTCATGTTGTAGAAGGATAATTAGGGATAGGAAAGGTCATCCTTTTGCTAATTTTTTATAAAAAATTATAGATTTACAGTAAGCACAGTGAGGTATACTGCACAATAGGTAACAATTATATATTGGTACATAAATGTGCTTCTTTCTGTGAGGGGACTCTAATAAATGTTTTTTTAATTTTTTATATTTTTTATTTTGTTTATTTTTATTACATTTATTTTCTCATTGTGAGTGTGCTTTTATAAAGAGCAGAACAAAAGATATTCAATGAAGGGGGGTGGAGTGTCCCAGCAGGTAGGGTGGAGGTGGGAGGCAGCTCCACTCCAGGTGTGCAGTTGCCTCAGTGCAAGAACTCTGGCTCCTGAGCTGCTGTCCAGAGACAGATCCGGTCACGAGGAGAGAGGCTGCACGGCCCAGTCACTGGACACAAAGGTCAGGGCCAAAGTCCAGAGTCATAATCTGGGCTCAGAAAAGGGAATCAAGCCTCAGAAATAAGTCAGACTCCTCCCAGGCAGGACCCTACCAGCCCAGGTGTAGTTTAACACAAAGACTCACCAGACTAGAGGAAAGAAAGAGGGTTCATTTCCGAGGTCAGCTGCTGTCCTGGAGGAGAGGGATCAAAATTCTTAAATTCTTCCATTCTGAGACTTAGACACAAGGTCAGAGGTGAGTTTCCAAGCTCAGGAACAGTCTTACTGGGTATTCTCATAATTTAGGTATTTTCCAAGAATGTTTCAAGTACATATTTGGATATTCTGTATTATCCAGAAAAAGATTTAAATTTCTATCCTTTAGCTCCAAATTATGATCCAAACGATATTATCCATGAGCTTAACCCAAGAGGGTGTCGTGCTCTCTTCCCAACAGCCTATCCCTGGACCAAGTCAGTCTATCTGCCTACCTACATACATATATATATTTATATGTTATCTATGTATAATATTTTGCCATAGGGTGCTTGTGTTCCTGGAGACAGAGAGAAGAGAATGAGAAATCACCCCCTGGGCGGGATGGCCATATTGCAATCTCACCTCCATTCCCCTCTCAGGGTTTTGGGCACACGCACATACATACCCAACGCGATTCTCAAGCTGTCCAGTTAGTGCTCAAACCACAGTCAGCCATGGAGATCCAGCACCTTAACCACCACACCACCTGCTGGCCCCACCTAGTTATATCTGAATGATAAAATTTGATATATTTAATGTATGTAACATACACATAAGCTAGAAAGCACTATAATAAAATGAATATACATGAATCTTTCTTCTTTAGCCAGGACTGAGGTTGTTGGCCTCCTCTATCCCATCCCACTGCCAAAGGCAAGCATGACCCTGAATGTTTTGCTTTTCAAGAGAAAAAAGATTAAATCTATTTGTATATGAATTTAAATAAAACTTAAATGTCAATATATTTAACATGTAAATTAATAAATATATAAATAAAGTATATTTATGTCTTATATATTTATATATGTTTCTGTAAATAAAGTGTTGGTTTTCAAGGTCTACAAAAATGGTAAATTTCTAGAACTATTCTTACTATATAAACATTTTTTTTAAAGATTGATTGTGTGATCCTTGGGTGGTTTATGAGTGTGATGGTTGGGCGTTCACACCATGTGTGAGATGAGTTCCTGAGCCTTGTTATGATGTGGCGCTGTCACGTCTGATGTGAAGAAAAAAAAAAAAAGATGAATTGTGTTGCTGTGTATAGCTGTTTATTTTTTTGATCAGAGTGCATGTGCATTTCCCAGGAGAGGGAGAGAAAGAAACGTCACCGTAGTGGAGTGTGCAGTCCCCTCTTCGTTTCTTTATCCTGTTGGGACATGCATGCTTATGTACCCAGCATGTTCTTCAAGCTGCTGGGTGTGGGACCTGAACTGCGGTTGGCCACGTGGGGTCCAACTCCCGTAATTATAAGGCCACAGGAGTGGTCTATGGACTTGAGTGTGTCGTTGTTGTTTTTATCAGACTATCCACTATTTCTGTATTTCTGAGATTACAGAAGCACAGAAGATCACAGAAAGGAAAAAAGTAAACGCCTAATACATACAGTGAATGGTGTCTGAAGTCAGATACTATCTACTTAACTATCCATTTAAAAAGTGGTGTAAAATCTATACCAGTATGTGGGCTCCTGAGACTTACTTTAGGAATATTTCCATTTCCTCGACTCCCTGGCCTAAGCAGGTTTAGCCATGTTCTAAGATTGGCTGCCACTAGGGGGAGTGTGAGAGGCAAACTCCTCTTAGATGTCAGAAGCTAAGAATAACTTGGTTGCCATTAGAACTTAGCTGGGCGGCTCCAAAGCATTATCAGTACACACACATCTCAGCAGGCCAAAAACATCAGTACTGCCCTAGTTGTAAGAAGAAAACCCAGCTGAAGGTTAGACTTACCTGTACCTGTGTGCACATACACATGTGTATACACAGGTTAGTATACTAGGGGAGGTGAAAATGACCAAGGGACTAAGAGAACTGTAGAGGAATAAGACACAAAAAGCAGGGTGGGAAGGAAAGCCTTAAACGAATGGCACAAACCAATGATAAAGACTTCTTTTTAGCTGAAAAACCAAGGACTTGGGAAGCCTCTAAGAACTCAATGGTACCTGGCATTTGTGACTTTTTTACTGCCTATTTCTATCCACTGTCTTTTTACATCTTTTGAATGTTGTTTATTGCGTGCTCTCAAATGTTTTGCCTTGCCTCATGGTCTTTGACTTAGTACTTTTCTTCTCTTGGAAATACATGCCAACTTGGCTGCCATTAGAACTTAGCTGGGTGGCTCCAAAGCATTATCAGTACACAGACAGCTTAGCAGGCCAAAAACATCAGTACTGCCCCAGTTGTAAGAAGAAAACCCAGCTGAAGGTTAGACTTACCTGTTATACACACAGATAGGTTAGTATACTAGGGGAAGTGAGAATGACTGCTAAGAACTATAAATAACCTTGAATCATAAATCCCAGAAAATAGGCTAATTTGTAAGTGATTATCTGGAAGAGGAATTACTGGTGAATTGTTGGCTCCCAGGCACAAATTAACCTTTTAAATATTGAAGGTGAGGTTTCTTGCTTGTTGGAAAAGTGTATAAGAGCATTTACTGCCAAAGTGTGTGCTGGGGACCTTGGAGTATTTGGAGTAGGCTGAATAAATCCCCTGAGCCCCATCCCTACACAGCATCCACATTCTAGACCCCAGAACCTACTACTCTGCCAGGGATTTAGCAGACATGAATAAATTAAGGTTCTTGAGATAGGGAGAGATGACCCTGGATTATCTAGGTGGGTCAATGTGATCATAAGGATCTTCTTAAGAGGGAGGAAGATCAAAGAGGAGAGAAGATTCCAGGCTCTAGGCGTTGAATATGGAGCTTGGGGCTACAAGTGAAGGAGTGCAGGCAGCCTCCAGAAAGTGGGGAGAGGGAAGGAAATACATCCTCCCTCTTACCTTCTATTGATAAAAGTAATGTAGCCTAACAGAACTAGTTTCGCACCTGACTACCAGAAAGGTAAGATGATTAATTTGTGTGGATTTAAATTTGTGGTCGCGGGACCAGCAGATGGTGTGGTAGTTATGTCACAGGACTCCCATGTATTGATCATGATTTGAGTCTTGTACCTGACAGCTTGAAACTCATGCTGGGGGTGTGTGTGTGTGTGTGTGTGTGTGTGTGTGTGTGTGTTCCCAGAATCCTAAGAGAATGGAGAAGGGATTGCAGCATGGCCATACCCCCTTGGGGGTGATTTCTCACTTTCTGTCTCTCTGACGAGCACTTGCACCCTATAGCAAAAGTATTTCTTAAAAAAATTGTGGTCATTTGTCACAGCAGCAACAGGAAACTAATACAGTGTTTCTGATGATGCGAAAGAACCAGATTTTATTTGAAAATGTCTAGTGTCACTTTGCCAATTCATAGTACTGTCCACTAAAGAAATGCAGTTTGACTTTTATTTGTGGGAGAACTACATCTTGATTCAGGAAAGATGAGAGTGATGCAGGACAGAATAGGCACGTTCACCAATGCACAGGGAACAGACCAGGAGCCAGAAATGGCTTGGTGTGAGGAATGAGAGAGTTTAGAAAAGGAACCGACATGGTCAAGAGAGCCAAGAGTCATGAAAACATCATGTTTGGAAACCAGCACAAGGAGGCTTTTAGGAGTAAAAAACTGAGTGCAGGGGCTTAAGCGTGAGCTGAGGAGTGAGAAAATGGAGGTAGGTGATGAGAACCACATACAGGGAAATATTGGTGGTGAACAAACTGGGAAAAATTAAATAGTAACCAGGTGGACCTGCAACTTGATTTTTGTTTTTGTTGTAAAATATTATTTTGGAGGATATAATAAAATACCTAGAACATAAAATTGACCCTGAATGGCTTTGTGCATTCACAGTGAGATGCAACCATCACCACTGTCTAGTTCCAGAACGTTTTTATCACCCCAAAAAGAAACCCATAGCCTTAAGCAGTCCCCCTGTTCCCAACTCTTGGCAACCACTGCTCTGATTTTTTGCTCTATGAGTTTACCCCTTTCTAGCTATTTCATGTAGGTGGACCATATACCATATGTCCTCATTGTGTCTGGCTTCATTCACTTAGCACAGTGTCTTCAGGGATCATCCATGTTGTAGCTCTTATCAGTACTCCATTTATTTTCATGGCGGAACAATATTCCATTGCTTGGACATACTGCGTTTTGCTTTGTCACCAATTGATGGACACTTATGCTGTTCCCATCTTTTGGCTGTTGTGCATAGTGAACAGCTTGACTTTATCCTGTTTAATTTTGTTTTCAGAGTAGAGAGATATGGCCATGTGGGTGACATAAAAGCGGTGAGCAGCAGGCCAGGCCAGCTTTGGTCTAGCAGGCAGTGTCTTCTGAATGCTGCCAAGCTGCTTGGGAGAACTTGCAAGGAAAGTCTGGTCTATCACTGGGGTGGGGTTATGTCTGGGGAGAGGTGGAGTGGCCAGGGGACTGGCTTTGCTCATCGTGTAAACCTACTGGGAAACTGAAGGTAGTGTTACGGAACTCACCACACGCAGAAATGCTGGTGGGAAATTGAGTTCTAGGTAGCATCAGGATGTCCAGCAGTGAGAGCTTCCAAAGGAGGAATCCTGGAATGTGCCCTTCACTTATCATTCAAGTCACATTTCATTTGAAGTTTTAGATTTATTTAGCTATAGGACACATGTGCTCTCCAGAGAGATACAAGGAGACAGAGAGAGGGGCAAAGACTTCCTCCCCCCACCACTCACCCCCATGGGAAATAGCCACACTTCAATCCCTCCTCCTCCTTTTGGGATTTTGGGCACACACATGAGCCCAACGTGTTTTTCAAGCCACTAGGCCTGGTACTTGAACCGTGTGGTTGGCTGTGTAGGACCCTACTGCCTTAACCACCAGGTCAGGGAACTAACACTATTTTTAATTATTATTATTTTTTTTTAAAGAAGGGAGTGTGCAGGAGGGAGGCAAATGAGGAGGATCAGCATAATTATTTAGAGGAATTTGGTAGAAGGAGGGAAAGGTACCCAGTGCAGTAGCCGCACTGGGTATAATGCACTAGTGCTCATGTGCTGTTTATCAGCTCTTTTGAAGGCTATTCTTACTCGTGCCTGTTTTTAATACCTGAACAACTGGGAGAGAGGACTTGTAATCCTGCAGTCATTTGGCTTGTATTCTTAGTGAGTATTTTTAAACTGTAACATTCAGAGCCATGTCATGTCATTTCAAGTCCAGGAAGTGCTTTCAATTTTTATCTATACTAAACTACAAATTTTACATTTTAAGTAGAATTTTTGCTTCCACATGAAATATATTTTTTAGATCTTTTTCTTAATGTTTGTCTTTTTGCAGGGGGGGGGTCAGTTATTGCTATCTTTACTAAATGGAATGATATTTTCAATCGTTACTTAGGAGTAGGAAAAAAAACTATCTGAATTCCACAAAACTTATCAAGCTAAATGTCTTCCACACAGAAATTATGATTTATTTTGAATAAATATCGCATTTACCTTTTTTCTCTCAGGCTAAGTTGAAATGAAAACATCTTGCTTTAAAGGGCTTTTAATAGATGCACCATGTTCAGACTATGTAATGAAGACTCAGTAATTGAGAGAAATTTTAAATGGAAAAGCATCTTGTATTTTTAGATTGAGAAGTGGATCTGACACTGATTTTTGATCAAAACAGGACTATCCAAGGTCCCTATTGAATAGAAATAAGAAAGACCATCCTTGTTTGCAGCCTTATTTATATATGCATTGAGCTCCTCAGTAGAACCGTAGGTGATTGAGTTGGGCTGTTTTTGACTTGCCTAAGGGAAGAGAGTGCAATTGTGCTGGTTTGAGGAGTGGGGGCACCTGGGAAGGTACAAATCTACTATAAGCTTGTCTTTGTTTCCTAATGAAGGTATGAAAGTCCTCCAATACTAAATGAAACATGGCTTATAGTAAATAGATTTTTCTCAGGCTAGTTAGCGTATGGGATTGATCATTTAATCAACCACAGGAAGGTGATCTGCTAAGTTCCAGGGAGCGTTTTTCCTCTGGATACTGTCAACTGATTTCTGGGATATACAAGAGATATTCTCTGGTATGTACTTCATTTTGAGAAATAGAGGAAGGGCAGTGAGAAGTAAATGAGGTGGCTGACAGTTTTCACCTCTGATACTTCATCAGATATGTTGCCTATGCTGACTGGCTGGCCTGGAGTTTTCTCCGTTTTAGTCCATACAGGCCACTATCGTAGATACCACACATTGGATGGCTTAAACAATGAGCATTTATTTCTTCTAGCTCTGGAGGCTGGAAGTCTGAGGTCAGGATGTTGGCATGGCCAAGCTCTGGGAGCAGGCTCTTTTCCTTGTTTATAGAAGGCCATCTTCTCGTTGTAGCCTCAGGTGAAAGAGAGTGTTCCAGTTGCTTTATCTCCTTGTAAGGGCACCAGTGCCATCATAAAAGGTCCCACCCAAAAAATGATAAGTGCTGGCGGAGGTGTGGTGAAAAGGGAACTCTTTTAACACTGCTGGTGGGAATGTAAATTGGTCCAGCCACTGTGGAGAATAATTTGGAGATTCCTCAAAAATCTACAAATAGAACTACCATATAATCCAGCAATCCCACTCCTTGGTATCTACCCAAAGGACAGAATACTTTATAGGAATAGTGCTTGCACATTGATGTTTATTGCAGCACTATTCACAATTGCCAAGTCATGGAAGTCACCCAAATACCCACAAACAGATGAATGGGTAGAAAAACTG
>NW_006203686.1:1541687-1602509 GCF_000334495.1 Tupaia belangeri chinensis
GGGCAAATATACAAAATATAATTCTATCCAGCCATAAAAAAAAAAAATTAAAAAAAAAAACAAAAAAAACCCTGGCTTTTGACATGAAGTGGATGAATATGGAAGATTTACTGCTGAGTGAAGCAAGCCAGGCTATGAAGGAGAGGCATTGTATGTCCCCACTTAATATATACCGAATGTCCTCACTCTATGACTGAAACTAATTGACTAAAGGATATAGAAACACAGTATATAGATGTAGTGTGTGTGAAAGAGGAGGATCTGAGGAAGGACATTTAGAAGAAAAATAGGGAGGCAAAGCATTAATGGCACAAAGAAATGTGGTATTATCTGTTGAAGATATTTTGTAGTTTTATCAACTGTACTAGGGAGAAATGTTCACCTGTTAAAATACCCATTTTGTAAACCAAATAATGTGATTGAATGTATAAAAGAAAATGAAATGAAAAAATAAAAATAAAAAAATAAAGAAAAGGTCCCACCCTTATGTCCTGCAAATCCAACTACTCCCCAAAGCCAATCACCTCCAAATGCCATCACAATAGGGACTAGAACTTCAACTTAAGGATTTAGGGAGACTCACACATTTAGTCTGTAGTATTCTTCTCTGTCTGCTCTATCTCCCCCTTTTGAATAAAACAGTAAGGGTAAGTAGAGGGATATAACTGGGTTGCTACAGTCCATAGGAATGCAGAATTGCAGAGTCCATAAAGCCACAAGTAACCCAAGCCTGTGAAAAGGATCATCAAAGTCAAAGATAATCTGCCCCAAACTCATATTATTTGCTGATGCTTAAATATTTTAAGGTCTCAAAACCTTTTTAGACACAAAAGGGACAGCTGCCTTGTAGGGCAGGGATTAAATCCTGTGCATGGGGAGCCAGATCCCATGTGGGGATCCGCAGTTCAAATTCTAGACCTGGCAGCTTAAAAAACATGCAGACTTTGTGTATGTGCATACATATGCGCTGGCACATGTTCTCCAAATTCTGATGGGATGAAAAAATGGAAAAAGGATTGTGGCATGACCATTGCCCACCCAGGGGGACACTTCCTTCCCCACCCCCACATCTGTCTGGTGAGCACATGTGTCCTTTGACCAAAAAAAAGAAAAAAAAAGTATACATACACACACAAAAAGAGGAAACGTTCTTTTTTTTTTCTTTTTAAGAGAGATTTTTTTGCTATAGGACGTGTGCACTTGCCAGAGAGATAGAGAGATTGAAAGCAAGAAATCAACCCCCAGGAGGGGATGACCATGCCACAATCTCTTCTGCTCCATTCTCCTCTTGGGATCTTGGGCACACATGCACATGTGCTTGGCATGAGTTTTAAGCTGCTGGGTCTGGGATTTGAACCACAATCAACTATGTGGGAGTTCAGTGATGTAACCATTAAACCATCTGCTGGTCCCAGAAATGTTCTTTTATATTCATTTTAAATGTTATTTCCTGCTTTTACTGTAGAGCTCTGAGACCCCTGAATTATGGGAGTTATTTCAAGGGATATTGGACATACTTTAGTTTAGACCACAGAACACAAAGCCATCCTCAGTTGCGTACTGCTTTTATTCGTTTATATTCTTTTTTTCTTTTATTTTATACATTTAATCACAATATATAACTTAGCTAGTAAAATGAATTTACCCAACATGAATACACCTCACACCAGTCCAGTTGAGGATACTATACACATTATCATCAAGAGACAACAATCCATTTCTATGTCCCTATGTCCCATAAATATCTTGCCTCTCTATTTTTTTTTTTTTTTGAAGAGATTTTTGCTATAGGGCACATGCGCTCACCAGAAAGACAGAGAGAGACAGAGAGACAGAAAGCAAGAAATCACCCACCAGTGGAGACGGCCATGCCGCAATCCTTTCTACTCCATTCTCCTCTTGGGGTCTTGGGCATGCACACACACGCACCCAGCATGAGTTTAAACCACCGGGTCCGGCCAGGACTCGAACAGTCATCAGCCATGTGGGAGTCCAGTGCCCTTAACTACTATGCCAACTGCTGTTCCCTCTCCGTAATTTCTTTCCTCATGCTCTTCCCCTTCTCCCACTCTCTTCCCCACACTGTCTCCAGTATTTATAACTATTTTCCATGCTTCTATATCCTCTAATATTTCAGCTTCCACCATAGCGTGCAGTCAGTATATATTAAAGGGAGACATACTGTGTCTTTCATAGTTTGGCTTGCTTCACTCAGCAGTAAATCTTCCATATTTGTCCACTTTCTATCAAATGCCAACATCTGTTTTTTATGGCTGAGTAGTATTTTATAGCATATATGTGCCACACTTTTTCAATTCATCCGTTTATGGACATTTTGATTGGTTCCATGTCTATGCAATTGTGAATAATGCTGCAGTAAACATAGATGTGCAAGCACTTTTCTGACTGAATGTTTCCCTGTCTTTTGGGTATATATTCTGGAGTGGAATTGCTGGATCATTTGGCAATTCTATTTGAAGATCATTGAGGAACCTCTATGTTGTTCTCCACAGTGGCTGGACCAATTTACATTCCCACCAACAGTGTAGGAGAGTTCCCCTTTCACCACAACCCCACCAACAGTTAGCATTTTTAGTTGTTTTAATCTTTACCATTCTGACAGGAGTTAGGTGTTATCTCATTGTGGTTTTGATCTCCATCTCCCTTATGATGAGGGATATTGAGCATTTTTTCATATGCTTTTTGGCAGTTCTTATGCTTTTCTTAGAGAGTTGTTTGTTCAGCCATTCTCCCATCTTTTAATTAGTTTGATCAATTTTCGGGGGGTGGGGGAGGGTAAGCCGCTTGAGTTCCCTCTGTATTCTGGTTATCAGTCCCTTATCTGAGGCATAGTTTACAAAAATCTTCCCTCATTCTGAGGGTTGGTGATTCACACTAATTACTGTATCCTTTGCTGTAGAAACTTCATAATCTGATGTAATACCACTTTATCTATTTTGGGGATTATTACCCATGCTTTGGGAGGTCTTATTTAAGAAGTCTTTGCCTACCCCAGTGTCTCTCAGAGTTTCTCCAGAGTTTTCCAGCGGTATTTTTATAGGTTTAGCTCTTAGGTTTAGCTCTTTGATCTACTTTGAGTTGATTTTTGTTAATGGTGAAAGATAGGGGTCCAGGTTCTTCTTTTTGCAGGTGGATACCCAGTTTTTCCAGCAACGTTTACTAAGGAGATTTTCCTTTTCCCATGGATTAACTGATACCCTTTGTCAAAAATCAGTTGGTTGTATGTTTGGGGGTTTATTTTTAGGACCTCTATTCTGTTCCATTGATCCACATGTCTGTTTCTGTGCCAATACCATGTCATTTTGATTATCACAGTTTTGTTAATATATTTTGTGGTCAGGGAATGAGATGCCTCCTACTCCACTCTTCTTGCACAGGATTGTTTTGACAATATGGGGTCTTGGTGATTTCAGACAAATTCTATAATTACCTTTTCTAAATCTGTGAAGAATGTCTCTGGTAATTTGGGATTGCATTAAGTAGGTAGATTTATTTGGCTAGAATTACCATTGTTGATTATATTAATTCTTCCAATCCAAGAACTTGGGATGTCCTTCCACTTTTTTGTGTCATTTTCAGTTTCTTCTTTTAGAATTTCATAGTTTTCTTGATAGAGGTCTTTGACTTCTTTGATTAGATTTATTCCTAGGTATCTTACATTTTTGTGGCTATGTTAAATGAGATTACTTTCTTCAGTTTACCTCAGTCTGCTTGTTGTTAGTATATACAAATGCTATAGTTTTCCTGGTATAGCATTCCCTTCAGAATTTTTGAAGAGCTGGTCTGGTGTTGGTAAACTCTTTCAGGTTTTGTTTATCTGAGAATTTTTTTTTAATCTTTTTTTCCCATTGAAGTATAATCTTGCCAGGTATAGTAATCTTAGTTGGAATTATTTCTCTCCTAACACTTTGAATGTCTTCCCATTTTTTCCTTGGTTGCATTGTTTCTGGTGAGAGGTTTCAATGTTAGCCCAATGGGATAACCTTTGAAAGTAATTTGATGTTTTTCTCTTGCCAATTTTAGTATCTTGTCTTTATCTGTGGTTTTGGCCAGTCTGCCTATGATTAACTGTGGAGAAGATCTTCTTGAGTTGTTTCTATTTGGGATCCTTTGTATTTCTTTGGTCTGAATGTTTGAGTGTTTCTCTAGGCTTGGAAAGTTTTTTCCTAGGATTTCATAGAATAGATATCAATGCCCTTATTAGTTTCTTCACCTACTGGGATACCAATTATTCAGATGTTTGGGTATTTAATGGTATCTAGCATTTCTCATATATTGTCCTTGTTTAAGAAAAAATTCAGTCTTTTTGGTGATTTCTTTTCCTAGGTCAGTTTTGTCTTCTACATTCGAGATTCGATATTCTGCATGATATAATCTACATTTAATACTTTCGGAGGAGGTTTTGATTTCCTTTATTGTAGCCTTCATCTCTAATAGTTCCATCTGATTTTTTTTTTTTTATGGTGTCTAATTCTTCTTTCAAATCGTGGAAGGACTTCCCCATCTCGAGCTCTTTGTCCTTTTACTCTTGCATCTTCTGGAGTTTGTTGTCTCTTTCCTCTTGCATTTCATTTAGTTTCATCACTATGAATATTCTGAATTCTTTATCTGACATTTCCACCACTTCCATTGTATTGTCTGTGGATGATGAGGAATTGTTCTTTTCCCTTGGGGGAGAGGTATTTTCTTGATTACTCATATTTCTTGTTCTTCTGTGGTGGTCTCTGGTCATCTGATGGGATATACATTTCTTCCTAATTTCTGTGCTGTTGTCGCTACAACTGAGTATTCCAATGACCTTCCACTTTCTGAACTGCCTGGCTTCAGTGGAGGGAGGTCATGTGCTGCATAACGCTCTGCGTGCTTCAGGAAACGAAGTTGAAAGTATTCTTGAGTGGGCAAAAGGCAGCTAGAGGTCTAAGGTGGTCTCCTGAAGCAATGGAAATGTTGGAGTTCCCAAGGTAATCTCTAGCCCCAGTCCTTACCGGCTTCAGCCGCTGCAGTGCTGTCTGTCAGGAGCAGGGAAAGATGACAGGGGACGGAGCTGGAAGTTGGGGGGGAAGGAACTGGAAACAGGAGGGCTCTGTGGAACTAGAAACGGTGGAGACAGTGGAGCTCCCAAGGTGGCCTCAGTCCTCACTGGCTTCAGCGCTGCCATCCAGCAGGGGAAGGAAAGATGGCGGAGAAGGAGCTGCTTATATTCTGATGCCTTTAGTAACATGTATCTAACTTGGTGACAGGTGCTGGGTACGAAGTGTGGATCACAATGCAGGATCGCCCAACTTTTTCTAAACCTTACTAGGTGTTGCCTATATATTTTTTTCACTATGATTATCTTACTTAGCATTAATTTTAAGGAATTACTCAGTACCCTATTGTTCTGTCTTCTTTCAAAACCAGAGCAATATTACCCACTAGTAATTTCAGGTTGTAAAATTATTGGCAAATTATAATGATGTATTTGCTTGTATTCATATATTCAGAGCTAAAGAGCTTTGTAAAACTTGCTGTTATGTGACTGAATACATTGTGTACCTTTATACTTATAGAAGGGCTGCATTGTATACACTGAAAGGGTAGCTTGGAAGAATCAGATGTATTCTTTGGCAAAATTACCCACCCATTTCTTTTTTCTTTTCTTTCTTTTTCCATCTTAAATTTTATTTATTTATTTATTTATTTATTTATTTATTTATTTCATGAGAGAAAGATGGAGACAGAGACAGGCCTCCCAACAAGGTATTCATGTTGTGATCCATCCCTAGTCTCAGCTGACCAGGATCTTAGGTCCACATACTTACACCTGGCATACTCAGGGAAGTCCTGGGATGCAAAATCAAGACGTTTTTTGTGTGGGTCCAGTTGTGTTACCTCTATGCCACTGTATGATCCCATCTATCATTTCTCTAGCCTAAATTAATGCTGTTCAAACAAGAGTTAACTTTTTATTTTAAATCATAAATTATCTATGGTTGGTAATACTCATGGTTACTCAACAAAAGTCAATAGAAAACTAACAGTCTGGGCTCCAGAATTTTATGATTGAAAGTGGAAGTGGAACATATTTACAAATGCAGTGGCTAACCACTGTACATTAGGAACCAGATCCCATGTGACTGGCAGCAGTTCAAGTCCTAGCCCCAGTGGCTCAAGAAACTCACGGGGTGTGTATGTGTATATGCCCCCAATCTTGATGAGATTGTAAAATGAAGGAAAAAAGCATCGTGGTGGGACCACACTTTATTGAAGGGTGCTTTCTATCTTTCCCTTCCTTCCTCCTCCTTTCTCTCTCTCTCTCAAGCAATTATATGTGCCCCATTGCAATATTATTACTATTAAAAACATGTTATTTGTATTCTGAAAGAACCAAATTCTCCCATTTTCTGTTCAGGAGTTCATTAGCCATGTATGCTTTCTCTCAATAAAATATCTTCTGTCTTGGGCCCAACACTGAAATTCTTGAATTTCTTTTGATATTTGCAAAGGGATGAAACATGAAACACTTCTTAAATGTCATACTTTTTGGTCTGAGTAGAGAAAGGGAGATGACACTTTACACGGTCACCCTTTTGGTCTCTGACAGTAGCTGCTATTTTAGATTCCTGCTTAAACTCTGGGTCCGCCTTCCCTGTAGGAGTCTTGGGCTAAGGTGGATTCATTCTTCCCAGGTTTATACAAGCCCTCCTCCAGATCAGGCAAGCTCTTCATGTTATGCGAAGATTTCATTGTATCTCTCTTGATGTTGGAATGCGATTTTTGTGAAGGTCTCAGATGTCAGACAGGTGGTAGGCATAACAAGAGGTATACATTTTTGGGCTCAGTTGGAGCTTTTCAAATGGTTCTGCAGAGATTCCATTGCTATTTGCTCTACATGAAGAGCCAGCAGAGTCTGTGCCACCAGAATAAAAATAGCTACTAGATAATACATCATCAGAAAAAGTTTTCATTGGTACATCAGACCTTGAGCAGACCAAGTCCATGGTTAGATTGATTTTCTCATTGTAAATAATCATTTTAAGACACCATGTTACTCCTCATGATTTTCTTTTTTTCAAATGTTGAATATTTGTTTAATCTCAAGAATATCAAAGTTGAATATTAGTTTATTTTGAGAATATCAAAGTTCAATATTTGTGCAGTAAGAAAACAGATGTATCAAAGGAAAATGTTTTCTTTTTGGTGTTTTGGGTTGTTTTTCCTGCTTGGGATTTCAACCTCGTATCTCACCGCTTTGCTTTTTAGGACCTGTGCAAACCAGGCTTATTCAGATTCTCTTACTGAGGGAGAAAGAGTTTTAACTCACCACCCATAGGATGTGCTGCATTTTTGTCATCACCCAGCACTGCGTTCAGTCCAGCTCTCCTTCTCTGGCGGCCTGGAGCATCAACCATGGACTGATAGAACCATGAGTCTGAGGAACTAATTTACCTTGCTGACACCAAACAGAAACCCCTTCAGTCTAGCATATGTGAAGTAGGAATTATAATTTAGATTTAAAGCATCTCATTGAATCTGAGATCAAGAAATACAAGGAACTAGAACCAGAAAGTTACCAGGAACAGAAGCAGTTTAATACATCTCTAGGACTTAGAGGTGCCACAAGGGAGCTTGGAGGAAAGTGTGGGGAGCAGTCAGGGGGCCAGGAGAGGACCTGGAGGAGGACGATGATAAACTGTGAGTAACTGTTCCATTGGTGCTTAATATTTGCCAGGCACTCTGCTAGAAGCTTTCCATGTGTGTATTGCCAAACTTATAGTCAAGAAAATTTCACTAGGTTTGAATTATTAGCTCCCTTTAAAAGATAAGGACACCCCCAAGATCCTGAGAGGTGAATGGAGGCGAAGGGATTGTGGTGTGGCCATCCCGCCTGGGAGGTGATTTCTCGGTTTCTGTCTCTGTCTCTTTCTGTCTTTCTGGCGAGCACAAGCACCCTAGAGCAGCGAGCACAACACCCCAAGAGAAAAAACCCCCAAAAAAAAAAAAAAAAAAAAAAAAAATTAAAAGACAAGGACCCAAAGCTTGGTAGGTGAGATGACCAAAACAATGAAGGGAAGAGTTCGACTCTTGTCTGAATCTCCTGCAACACCAATGGACTTCACTTCACATTGATTTCCTTTGCTAGAACAGAGTCTAGGTATTTTTTGTGTTTTTTGTTTTTGTTTTTGTTTTTTTGGCATTGGTCTCACTGTGTTAATCTTCCTGCCTCAGCCCTCCAAGTCTCTGGGATTATAGGTGCACACCACTTTGCCCCGTCTTTAGATTGGATGGGTAATTGAGCTCCAGCCTTCCACATGGAGCAGTGTCTTAGCAGCATGCATTACTGTGACTGGGCTCAGAACATAGCTTCTCCAACAGTATTTAGGAAAATAATGGGATGGCTAGGAATTTAAAACAAGAATTTAAAGTCTTTTCGTTAACTACCGATAATGAAGAGGCAAACCGAGTGCTGCTGTTTCCAGTTTCAGGGACTGGAGATGGTTGGAGCCCAAGTGGAACTCAGCTTGGGGGAAGAAACCTTAACTTAGGGGTCTTCCAAATGTTAGAGAGGAGACGAGTTATGCTTTGTGTGACTGAGGTGTGTTTCTTTGCAGTTAAAGGCTTTTATTTAATAGGTTTAAAAATTTGTTTTCATCACAAAAGTGAGGCTTTATGTTAGTAACAGCATGTTGATCTTTGTCATATCAATGACTTTCTTCCTCTTGACATAAATAGTCTCCTTATGGATAAGATAAATAAATCTTAGCAGATAATGTGGTCCCAAGGGAAGAAACACTGAGCTGTGAGTTAACCAGTTCATCTCTCCAGGTCTCATTTTCTTCAACGAATGAACATAAGTGAGCAGTCATGTATAAAGCAATTGTAATCAAAACAGTATAGTAAAAGATCAATGGAACAGATTCGTAAGTCCAGACATAGACTCATACACACGACAACCTATTTTCAGGAAAGGTCCAAAGTCATTTCAGTGGAGAAAGGATGGCCTTTTCTTTCCTTTTGTTTTCCCTCAAAGAATTATTGTATTTATTATTATTATTATTTTAATTTGATCAGAGAGAGAGGGAAAGTGAGAAAGCAAGCCACCAGGTCTGGGACTCAAACCATAGTCAGTCATGTGGTATCCAGCACCTCAACCACCACACCACCTGCCGGCCCCAGTGATGGCCTTTTCAACTAATCCTGTGAGAAAACATGAATACCTGTATAGAAAAATAAGAACTTTGAACCAGACCTCATGTCATATACAAGCCTTAACTTAAAAGGGAACATAGGCCTAAATGTCAACTGAAATCTGTAAAACTTTCACAAGAAAACAGGAACAAGTCTTTATAACCCCAGGTGGAAAAGATGTCTCAGTGAGCGTAGTTAGTGGTCTTACAAAGAGGCTACAGAAAACTGCCTTGTCTCTTTCTCCCTGTGGAGATATAGCAAGGAGGTGGCATCTGTGAGGAACAGGCCCTACCAGACTCTGAATCTGCTGACACCTAAGTCCTGGACTTTCTGGCCCATTCTTGTGTGTATAAATTAACATTTGCTCTGCTAAGTTCTGTCTCCCGTCATTTGGTGTGCCTTGGGACTTCCCAGCCATTGGAATCGTGAGTTGCGCAAATAAACTTTTATTTTCTTTATAAATCACCCAGTCTCAGGCATTTCTGTTAGTAACACAGAAATGGACTAAGACACCCATTTAGCTAGATGAAGTGGTAGCTCATTGTGACTATATTTTGCAGTTATTCTGACTATTAAGCATTGTAATACCATTGGGATGATTCAGAAAGAAAAATGGACAAAATATATTAAATCAATATCAAAAACCTTTGCTCTTAATAGGCACTGTTAACAGAATCAAAGCCACAGATTGGGAGAAAATATTTCTAAACATGTATCTGATAAAAGATTTGTATCCAAAGGCTTAATAATAAAACAAACAACTCAGGACTGGTCTCGTAGTGCAGTGGTTAAGTGTGTATGTAGGGAGCTAGATCTCATATGGCTAATGGTGGTTTGAATCCTGGTTCTGGCTACTTGAGAAACACACCAGGTGTGTGTGTGTGCCACAAATCCTGACAGGATGAAGAAATGGGGGTGGGGCGAGTATCGTAGCATGACAATACCCCATCAAGGGTTGCCTTCTCTCACTCTCTCTTTTTCTCTGGTGAGCACATATGACCTCTGGCAGTTTTTTAAAAGTTCAAAAGATTTGAACAGATTTCTACAAAGAAGATGAACACACAAGATGCTTAATGGCATTAGTCATTAAAACTGCAAAATAAAACCACAACAAGATACCACTTCACCTAGCTGAATGGCTGTCTCAGTCCATTTTTGCATTGCTAACAGAAATGCCCGAGATGGAGTGATTTACAAAGAAAATAGAGGGTTTTTTGCACAATGCATGATTCCGATGGCTGGAAAGTCCAAAGGCATCACGAAATCGTGGCAGGCAGAGCTTAGCAGAGCAAGTATTAATTTATACACACAAGAATGGGCCAAGAAGTCCCAGATCAAGGTGCTAGAAGATTCAGTGTCTGGTGAGGGTCTGTTCCTCACAGATGCCACCTCCTTGCTGTGTCTCCACAGGGAGAAAGAGACGAGGCAGTTTCCTGTAGCTTTTTTGTAAAACCACTAATCTCACTCGTGAGGGTGGTGAGTTCTCATGATTTAATCGCTCCCAGAAGGTCTGACCTCTTAATACTGCACATTTAGTATTGAGTTTCATCATGTGAATTTTGGAGGGACACAAACATTCAGACCACAACACAGATTAAATATAAAAAAAAAAAAAAACAGAGTGATTGTTGGTTGGGTTTCCTCAAATGTATTAACTCTGGGTAACAGCAGTGCAGTGACCAAGGCGGTATTCTTCCCAGAATCCCTCAGGCATAGCAATGGTGCATAGTGAAAACTTGCTTACTTGTCAGTTGATTTAATCATGCTTTCTTTCCCTTGCATTCGTCTGAATCATCCTTTAGACGACTGCCTACTCCCTGTCACTGTGGTTTACATCGGTACAACAAAACGTCTGGGACAAGGGAACCACCTAGAACAATAAGCTTAGCATGCTCTCTGTCTCCTTGTGGCTGCTGTGCTTGGGTACTTATGGGGCCCGTCATTGGTGTGAGTGAGACCTGTTGTTTCCCATTCGGTTCTCTGGAGGACAGGCATTTGGTTCTCTGGAGGCCAGGCAGGCCAGTAATGTCTGCTCTGGGGTGGAACGAGCACAGAGTTCTGACTCTCCTCCTGCTCCCTTTTATAGAATCATCTGTAAGTCCAAATCACACATTAACAAGTCTACATTTTTCCCAGATTTGATTTTCTTACAGTGACAAAGTGAGTCATTCACTGGGGTGTGTGTAAATTTCCTTGAACAGGACAGAATCGAAGGATGTTTGTGAAATTCTGTAAAATTTGAATTTGTGGTAGAGAGATATGCATTATTTTGCCCTGGCTGTACCTGCAGGAGGGGGTGCCCCTGGGTGATGGGAACCCTAATCCACTCATCATTCTGGAGCTCCCGGTCAAGCCTTAGCAGCCCTCTCCTGAGCGCAGGTATACTGTGTCCTCTCAAGTTTTGGCAGTTGTTGACTTTATCAATGACTTCCTGGGACTACCTGGCCCATTCTTTGCTCAAAATAAGGCTAATAAGGGAAACTGATTTGCTGGTAAGAAGTTTACAAATGCTTAAAATGCATCAGCAGGATAGAGATCATTGCCCTAAGAAAGAAAACCGCATGTCAAAGCTTGCTTTGTTGGTAACTTTAATTTGGGGGACCCAGACTTGGATTAGGAATTCACTTTGGATTCCTAGATCCCCATCAAAAAGGATTCCAAGGGGCCAGTAGGTAGCATGGTGGTTAAGGTGCTGGGCTCCCACATGGCCAACTGTGATTCGAATCCCAGACTTGGCGGCTTAAAAATCATGCCAGGGATATGTGCTGTGTCCCCAAAATCCCAAGAAGGGAATGGAAGAGAAGGGATTGTGGTGTGGCCATTTTCCCTTGGGTGTGAATTTTCACTTTTCCTCTCTCTGTCTCTCTCCAGTGAGTATATGTACCCTATGGCAAAAACTTTAAAAAAAGAAAGATTCCAAAAGAACAGGACTGGCTGAAGGACTGGCTCTGTGGTCTAGTGGTTATGGAAGCTGGATCCCACATGGCCAACTGTGTTTTGAATCCTGGCCCTAGTGGCTTGAAAAACATGCTGGGCACATGTGCAAACATAGTCCAAATCCTGACGGGACAGAAAAATGGAGAAGGGATTACAGTGTGACCATACCCTGCTGAGGGGGTGTTTCCTATCTCTCCCTCTGTCTCTGTCTATATCTGAAAAGTGCGTGAACCTTCTGGCAAAATTAGAAGGGGAAAAAACAAACATTGTTTGCTAGGTTGCTCATTGAATGTATTCTTATCAGTGGTCAAATCCTTTGTCCTAACCTGAAATCACTTGAGATTATAAATAAGATAACGATAACCTTTACATTTTAGAAGATCATTTGAATGTGCACTCCCATCAGGAAGAATTCTTATCTGTTCATTTCAAAATGTCATCTCTGTTTTCTACACCAAGGCTTCATTACTTTAGAAAGAAAAGTTATTTTAAAACATGTCATCCCATTCAGTCATTTTTGAGATGTGGAGAATTGGGGAGCAGCGAGGATTTGACATCTCAATGTCTGGTGAATAAACTACTCATTAGTTTTTGACAGTTACTCAAAACACGTTCAAGACAAGCTGAGGAAGCTATGAGAACGTCCCGACGGATGCATGAGATCTGCCTGGAGGGTGAGGCCACAGCAGCACCTGGTGTGGGGCACTTGGCTTTTCCCTGGCTGGACACAGCAGGGAGCAGTGTGTGTGGGCGCAGGAGAGGGTGGAGCAGGACCAGATGCGGCTGAGGCAGGGCCAGGCAGGGGCTGCGTTTTGACCTTTCCTTGTCTCTTGGCCTGCTCAGTCCCAGCCCTCGATTACGAAACATGTTCTGGAAATTATTTCCAGAGGGCACACGTCCCTTTGGTGACAGCTTATTTCTGGATTCCTGGTGCAGATGCCTGGGTTCTGATGGCATTTGGGGTGTGTTTCACGGGCTGTCATCTGATTAGTCGCTGAATTCTAAGGACTGTCCCTGCTGGCGTCCCATCAGGGCACATGAGAACAGAAGTAAAATAACTTGTTTGCTTCCTCCCGTCTCATTTTAACACATGGTGAAGCAGGGTCCTCCTTCCTTCCTCAGTGTCCCCCTTAACAGGTGTCCCTAGACATTGTGAATGGTGTACTCTGGCCCTACACAAGGACATGGTCTCCCAGGCAGAGCTTGGTGAGGCTTCTTATAGGGATGTGTAAATGTCACGTCTGAATTGGTGATTTCAGATACCCCTGAAAAACCCAGGAATACTAAGCGAGGCTGTAGGGGATTCTCACCACCCACGTCAGTTTTGCTTTGGATAAGTGCACTCTCACCCTTTCCCATGCTAAGGTTCTGTCTGTGATTTCTCTGGCAAAGAACACAGTGTCTCTGTAGGGCCATGGCTATGCTGAGAGCCAGGGCTCTGGGGCGAAGTCAGACCCAAGTTCAGACCTCTCTGTGCCTTACTGTGCTCTTCTGTAAAAGAGGTGTCGTGAAAGAAAGGCCCTCCCAGAGCTCTGGGGAGGATTAGACGAGATCACGGCTGTAGAACGTTTAATGCAGTGTCTGGCGCGTGCTGTGCATCCAGTTCATTTGGCAATCAGCATTATTATCTTCATTTTATTCAAGATGTAAAACAGTCCCTGATTTAAAGCTACCCTCCTGCTGAGAGCAAGACTCCAAGGGGAGCCAGGGAGGAGGACTAGCCCTGCAGCTGCTGGGAGCATCACCTCACAGCTCCTTTGTCCAAAGCCAGCTCTTCCATTTCCCCCCAAGGTTGGCGGCTTGGTTTTCAGAGAGGGAGCCAGGCACCATCTGCTCCCAGCTTGTGTCGAGGTGGGTGGAGTGTGCTAGGGAGTTAAGTTTCGGAGTCTCCTCCAAGGCTCAGGAAACCTGGATCTGAATTGGGCCTTCCTTGACCTTAGCCTTTGACCTCACTGGCATCCTTCCTTTGGACAACAGTAAACTGAGGACAACAGTAAGCCGAGGGGAGGGAACTAAGCGTTAGCTCCTTCCCCTACTAACAGCTGAGGCCCTGTGAATGCATTTGAGAGCGGGGAGTCCTGCACTGCTGGGCCCTGCTTGCCTGATGTGTGTTCTGAAAGCTGGGGACCCTGCGTGCAGCAAAAGAAGGACGTTCCAGGCAGGGATGCCACTAGATGCTGTGGGGAAGGGGCTCTGCATCTGGGGATAGCACCCAGTTGGATGGCCCAGGACCCCTCTCTCCTGTAAGCCTAATATCCACACCTCACATCATCCCGCTGTCTTTGAAGAACTAAGCCCTGTGATCTGTGGCCAAATCCACACCTCACACACCATCCACTTCACCCCAGGCTCTGAGAGGTTGCGGTATTGGTAGCTGGGGCCTTGCCGAGCCCTTTGGCCTCAATGAGCATCTCCAAGCAGTGGAGAGAGGTTGGTGATACGGTGGGATTCTGGAGCTTCAACCCCTCTCCTAAAGGTACCTGGCTTTGGGCACGTTACAAAACCTCATTGCCTCATGTCTTTTCATATGTGGAAAATACTATTTAATTCAGGGTCCTGGTGAACATTAAAGCATATGGGAAGGGACCAGCAGACTACTCACATAGTCAACTACGGTTTGAGTCCTGGACCTGGCAGCTTCAGACTCACGTCAGGCGCATGTGTGTGTGCGCTCAAAATTCCAAGAGGAGAAGGGATTGTGGTGTGGCCACCCCCTTCCCCCCTGGGGGGGGGCGGTGATTTCTTGCTTTCTGTCTCTCTGTCTCTCTGGTGACTGCACATGCCCTGTAGTAAAAATATCTGTTAAAAAAAAAAAAAAAAACATATGGAAGCCTGGAATGTGCGAGGCACATGCCTGGCAAGGGCTCTATGAATAGAGCAGTTCCACCATTCACACATTCCCGTTCTGGTAAGAGATGAGCCAGGCCTGGTGGGCTTAGCACGTGTGGGGGAACATGGGGAAGTTGAGTCGACTGACTGCCCTGCCCGTGGTGACTCCTGCCATTGGAACTGTAGTGGTGAGAGCCTGTCTGTGGCCTTCAAGGGAGTGCCTCCCAGTCCTGAGATCCGCTGCTGAAAGCCCTCAAGTAAATCCATGTTGGAAAACATATGTTTATCCTGCTAGATTGTTCCCACTAGACAAGAGTCTAGATGAAGTTTGAAACTCCTTAGTTTGTGGGACGTCCCTTCTGGTTGTCCTTTGTGAAACATGCTCTGGGCATCCATGCTCTGAAATGCCATTGACACCTTGTGATTTCCCATCTCATGGCATACGACTGTGCCACCTTGAGGATTTGCGGTTTTCCTTCCAGTGCAATCCAATATGTCTGTGGAGTCAATGGTTCCTATTGAGTGGGCAGAGGAAGGATATAGAGTGTTGAGAAAAAGGGGCAAGATATTTGTCCTGTATCCTCTGTCTCTTGGTGGCTACTTGGGAGAAAAGTTAAAATATGTTGAAGTGTCTTTATGTCTGGATCCAGGGGGTAAACCAACCTGGCAGTTTGAGTTTTGTAAGTTAATCCACTTCTGCTAATACTCCTCATCACTCTTGGGGTCACTGTGAATTATCACACTCTTCATATTTGAAAACTAAAGAGTACATTTTTTAAAGAATTAATTTAACTTAGTTTATTATTATTATTATTTAATTTGTTATAGGACATATGCATGAGAGAGAAAGTGAGAAAGCAAGCCACCAGGTCTGGGACTAGAACTGAGGTCAGCCATGTGGGAGTCCAGCACCTTAACCATACCACCTGCTGCTCCTGGAGTAAATTTTTTAAAAGTCTCTTTCTTCCATGAGTAAGAGAGTCAAAGAGAGAGAGAGAGAGAGAGAGAGAGAGAGAGAAGTACTCCCCCAACAGGGTATTGATGCCTTCGTTTATCTCCAGCTTCAGCCAGCCCCGGATCATGGGCATGCATGTATCCAGCAGGTTCAGGGAGGCCTCTGGATATGAATCTAGAATGTGGGGTGTTGTGTTATTGCTGTGCCATCCTGTCTCCCCTGACTTTGGTTTTTTATCAACACTGTGTACTGTCAGAGCATTTGTGTGAGCTTATGAACCAGTAACCTCAGGACCACCTCTGAGAAAAGACAGGCGTCTCTGTGAAAGCTGGCCTGGGAATTCTGATCAATCTTAGCATTTGGATGGTCCATTTTGAGCAAGACTTGTAAAGAGGGTAGGAGTTTTACCTCCGTTCTTGGAGTGGATGAGGGAGATAGTTTCCAAAAAGCTAAGAAGACTTGTCAGACTCTTGCTTTCTGTGCTCCTGCACGATGTTCGAGCAGGCGGATGCACAGGGCAGCCAGCATCTCTGCCCTGGAGCGCAGTGTGCACCCCGTGCAATAGCCACAAGCCCATCTGGTGGAGGGCTCTCCCTGCTCTTGGCATCATGGAGATCAAGTGCAGTACTGAGGTCTTCTAAGGATTCCCGGAACAGCAAGGAGTCAGTCGACTGAAGACAGGTTTGCCTATTTCTGAAATAGACAGCATCAAATATGAACTTATTTGACAGAGAATAAGAGAGGAAAGATAAGCAATACAGGCTTTCAGGTTTAGGATTCTAGAGTCTCTTTACAGTTTTTCGCTACTCTTTACAAAATGAGTCTTTGTGTATTTATTTGTCTTCACTTGCTGGATGCCCAGTTTCTCCATCACCTTGGGAATTCCACGAGGCAGAGAGCATTTCTCTCTTACCCAATCTTCTGGGCTCATCACAGTGCCTAGCAGCTAGTAAGTGTGCGATTAAACTACTTGGTGAATGAATGAGTGATCTGGCTCCCATGAAAGAAGCCATCATTTACAAAAGAAGGAAAACGATAGCCAAAGACATTTCTTTGCAAAATTTGGCAGGGTTGTGCTATCGATATTTTCTCCGGTGCAGAGTGTAATCCTGAGGGGGCTTCTACTCTTGGCAAACTAATGAAATAGAGGTCGAGAGTCTCATGTGGAAAGTGGCTGGTGAGAAGGCAGAAGGGGAAGATGGAAGCTGGCTGGAAGTGAAGTGTGAAGGTTGACGTGAGTACAGAAACACCCGGGCTACCGCTTCTGATTCATTCACACATTATCACATGATTGACTGGCCTTGATAAAGTCAGCTGAATTAAGCATGGTAAGCTCTCCTCTTCACATGCTCCATACGTCCTCACTCTCCAGAGGGGCTGGGGAAGTGAGAAGCCTGCTGCGCCTCGGGGCGATAACCTTGGGGAGCACCTCTTGGAGTGTTCACACCGCTCGGATCAGTGGCTAACTCGTATCTCAGTTCTTAGAGTATGTGTAGACAGTGTAGTTTTCACACATAATCCAAGTCTTAGCTACCCTTAACATACACCATTGCTAGGCTTTGGGTTGGGAAAATGTTCATTATTGTAAATCATTGGATAAAGGAAAAATGTGTTTTTCTGTTTGGCTGCTCAGACCCTTTAAAGGACTTTCTTATGAAGACGGATTTTCTGATTTTTATTACCCTTAGCTCATTCCTTTCTAAAATATGAAGTTGTCAGAAAAAGTCATGATGCATTTTTGCATTTAAAAAAAAAAACAGAAAAATACATCATGACTTTTCAGACCACCTAACAGAAGCTGAACTCACTTTCCCAGCCTTCCTCGAAGTGGGTGTGTGAGCGCGTAACCTCAGGCTCCACCAACCAGATGCATTCTCCCTTGGCTCTGAATTATTTGTTGGTAATAAACGAAGCAGACATGAAGGAGTCTGTTCTGGCAAGAGTACAGGTTGATACATCCGTTTTCCAAAATATCAGTGGTGAAGGTTCTAGGATATCCAGCCGTCTGTGAACTGTACCAGGCCCATCCACTGCTATTTCTGGTGCAGCAGTTCTGAGCTATAATTTGGGTAACATTTGTGATCTGGATCTCTGGCCTTCTGAAGACTTCCTGGGCCACCCTTTAGTGAATTCCTTTTTTGTTTAAACTAACCAACTAAGTCAATCTTATTTTCCACCAGGAACCCTAGCTGAATCCTGTGGGTCAGATCTCGAACCCGTAGGGGTGTGAATTATCACCATCGCTTTGAGGCTCCTTGTTGACCTCTTCTAGGTACCGCAGGAAGTTCTCTTCCTTTCCTGAGCATCAGTTGAGAAAGGCTTATGTCTGGAGACCTCTAGGTAGATCTGTGCGTGCAGCAAAAGAAGGACGTTCCAGGCAGGGATGCCACTAGATGCTGTGGGGAAGGGGCTCTGCATCTGGGGATAGCACCCAGTTGGATGGCCCAGGACCCCTCTCTCCTGTAAGCCTAATATCCACACCTCACATCATCCCGCTGTCTTTGAAGAACTAAGCCCTGTGATCTGTGGCCAAATCCACACCTCACACACCATCCACTTCACCCCAGGCTCTGAGAGGTTGCGGTATTGGTAGCTGGGGCCTTGCCGAGCCCTTTGGCCTCAATGAGCATCTCCAAGCAGTGGAGAGAGGTTGGTGATACGGTGGGATTCTGGAGCTTCAACCCCTCTCCTAAAGGTACCTGGCTTTGGGCACGTTACAAAACCTCATTGCCTCATGTCTTTTCATATGTGGAAAATACTATTTAATTCAGGGTCCTGGTGAACATTAAAGCATATGGGAAGGGACCAGCAGACTACTCACATAGTCAACTACGGTTTGAGTCCTGGACCTGGCAGCTTCAGACTCACGTCAGGCGCATGTGTGTGTGCGCTCAAAATTCCAAGAGGAGAAGGGATTGTGGTGTGGCCACCCCCTTCCCCCCTGGGGGGGGGCGGTGATTTCTTGCTTTCTGTCTCTCTGTCTCTCTGGTGACTGCACATGCCCTGTAGTAAAAATATCTGTTAAAAAAAAAAAAAAAACATATGGAAGCCTGGAATGTGCGAGGCACATGCCTGGCAAGGGCTCTATGAATAGAGCAGTTCCACCATTCACACATTCCCGTTCTGGTAAGAGATGAGCCAGGCCTGGTGGGCTTAGCACGTGTGGGGGAACATGGGGAAGTTGAGTCGACTGACTGCCCTGCCCGTGGTGACTCCTGCCATTGGAACTGTAGTGGTGAGAGCCTGTCTGTGGCCTTCAAGGGAGTGCCTCCCAGTCCTGAGATCCGCTGCTGAAAGCCCTCAAGTAAATCCATGTTGGAAAACATATGTTTATCCTGCTAGATTGTTCCCACTAGACAAGAGTCTAGATGAAGTTTGAAACTCCTTAGTTTGTGGGACGTCCCTTCTGGTTGTCCTTTGTGAAACATGCTCTGGGCATCCATGCTCTGAAATGCCATTGACACCTTGTGATTTCCCATCTCATGGCATACGACTGTGCCACCTTGAGGATTTGCGGTTTTCCTTCCAGTGCAATCCAATATGTCTGTGGAGTCAATGGTTCCTATTGAGTGGGCAGAGGAAGGATATAGAGTGTTGAGAAAAAGGGGCAAGATATTTGTCCTGTATCCTCTGTCTCTTGGTGGCTACTTGGGAGAAAAGTTAAAATATGTTGAAGTGTCTTTATGTCTGGATCCAGGGGGTAAACCAACCTGGCAGTTTGAGTTTTGTAAGTTAATCCACTTCTGCTAATACTCCTCATCACTCTTGGGGTCACTGTGAATTATCACACTCTTCATATTTGAAAACTAAAGAGTACATTTTTTAAAGAATTAATTTAACTTAGTTTATTATTATTATTATTTAATTTGTTATAGGACATATGCATGAGAGAGAAAGCAAGAAAGCAAGCCACCAGGTCTGGGACTAGAACTGAGGTCAGCCATGTGGGAGTCCAGCACCTTAACCATACCACCTGCTGCTCCTGGAGTAAATTTTTTAAAAGTCTCTTTCTTCCATGAGTAAGAGAGTCAAAGAGAGAGAGAGAGAGAGAGAGAGAGAGAGAGAAGTACTCCCCCAACAGGGTATTGATGCCTTCGTTTATCTCCAGCTTCAGCCAGCCCCGGATCATGGGCATGCATGTATCCAGCAGGTTCAGGGAGGCCTCTGGATATGAATCTAGAATGTGGGGTGTTGTGTTATTGCTGTGCCATCCTGTCTCCCCTGACTTTGGTTTTTTATCAACACTGTGTACTGTCAGAGCATTTGTGTGAGCTTATGAACCAGTAACCTCAGGACCACCTCTGAGAAAAGACAGGCGTCTCTGTGAAAGCTGGCCTGGGAATTCTGATCAATCTTAGCATTTGGATGGTCCATTTTGAGCAAGACTTGTAAAGAGGGTAGGAGTTTTACCTCCGTTCTTGGAGTGGATGAGGGAGATAGTTTCCAAAAAGCTAAGAAGACTTGTCAGACTCTTGCTTTCTGTGCTCCTGCACGATGTTCGAGCAGGCGGATGCACAGGGCAGCCAGCATCTCTGCCCTGGAGCGCAGTGTGCACCCCGTGCAATAGCCACAAGCCCATCTGGTGGAGGGCTCTCCCTGCTCTTGGCATCATGGAGATCAAGTGCAGTACTGAGGTCTTCTAAGGATTCCCGGAACAGCAAGGAGTCAGTCGACTGAAGACAGGTTTGCCTATTTCTGAAATAGACAGCATCAAATATGAACTTATTTGACAGAGAATAAGAGAGGAAAGATAAGCAATACAGGCTTTCAGGTTTAGGATTCTAGAGTCTCTTTACAGTTTTTCGCTACTCTTTACAAAATGAGTCTTTGTGTATTTATTTGTCTTCACTTGCTGGATGCCCAGTTTCTCCATCACCTTGGGAATTCCACGAGGCAGAGAGCATTTCTCTCTTACCCAATCTTCTGGGCTCATCACAGTGCCTAGCAGCTAGTAAGTGTGCGATTAAACTACTTGGTGAATGAATGAGTGATCTGGCTCCCATGAAAGAAGCCATCATTTACAAAAGAAGGAAAACGATAGCCAAAGACATTTCTTTGCAAAATTTGGCAGGGTTGTGCTATCGATATTTTCTCCGGTGCAGAGTGTAATCCTGAGGGGGCTTCTACTCTTGGCAAACTAATGAAATAGAGGTCGAGAGTCTCATGTGGAAAGTGGCTGGTGAGAAGGCAGAAGGGGAAGATGGAAGCTGGCTGGAAGTGAAGTGTGAAGGTTGACGTGAGTACAGAAACACCCGGGCTACCGCTTCTGATTCATTCACACATTATCACATGATTGACTGGCCTTGATAAAGTCAGCTGAATTAAGCATGGTAAGCTCTCCTCTTCACATGCTCCATACGTCCTCACTCTCCAGAGGGGCTGGGGAAGTGAGAAGCCTGCTGCGCCTCGGGGCGATAACCTTGGGGAGCACCTCTTGGAGTGTTCACACCGCTCGGATCAGTGGCTAACTCGTATCTCAGTTCTTAGAGTATGTGTAGACAGTGTAGTTTTCACACATAATCCAAGTCTTAGCTACCCTTAACATACACCATTGCTAGGCTTTGGGTTGGGAAAATGTTCATTATTGTAAATCATTGGATAAAGGAAAAATGTGTTTTTCTGTTTGGCTGCTCAGACCCTTTAAAGGACTTTCTTATGAAGACGGATTTTCTGATTTTTATTACCCTTAGCTCATTCCTTTCTAAAATATGAAGTTGTCAGAAAAAGTCATGATGCATTTTTGCATTTAAAAAAAAAAACAGAAAAATACATCATGACTTTTCAGACCACCTAACAGAAGCTGAACTCACTTTCCCAGCCTTCCTCGAAGTGGGTGTGTGAGCGCGTAACCTCAGGCTCCACCAACCAGATGCATTCTCCCTTGGCTCTGAATTATTTGTTGGTAATAAACGAAGCAGACATGAAGGAGTCTGTTCTGGCAAGAGTACAGGTTGATACATCCGTTTTCCAAAATATCAGTGGTGAAGGTTCTAGGATATCCAGCCGTCTGTGAACTGTACCAGGCCCATCCACTGCTATTTCTGGTGCAGCAGTTCTGAGCTATAATTTGGGTAACATTTGTGATCTGGATCTCTGGCCTTCTGAAGACTTCCTGGGCCACCCTTTAGTGAATTCCTTTTTTGTTTAAACTAACCAACTAAGTCAATCTTATTTTCCACCAGGAACCCTAGCTGAATCCTGTGGGTCAGATCTCGAACCCGTAGGGGTGTGAATTATCACCATCGCTTTGAGGCTCCTTGTTGACCTCTTCTAGGTACCGCAGGAAGTTCTCTTCCTTTCCTGAGCATCAGTTGAGAAAGGCTTATGTCTGGAGACCTCTAGGTAGATCTGCCTTTGGACATATAAGAGCTCTTCAAAAGCTCATGGAAAATGCATCTTATGAGAAAACCATGCATAGATTTCAGAATTTTTTTTTTGCACCAAAATAAACTGATATTCTAATTCCAGTTTTCCACAAACTTTCTGAAGTCCCTTCATTGAAATATTGCATTTCTTCTGGGAGATAGGTTGGAATGGGGGTAGGGATTAGATTTTCAGGTTAAGCAGTTAAGAGAATCTTAGGTCACATAAGACTTTTGGTGTTCATTTTATCAGCTGTATAATATACATTTCAGTCCTTTGCAAACTCCCTTCAACTCTAAGTCTAGGATCTAGAGAATGAGCATCTTCTTAAGAGTTTTCTTTGCATCCTCCGAGAGCACCACACATGATGGATTCAAACAGCATATTGTGTAAATTCATGTTTACATCTATGTTGGGATTTGCTATTTATTTTGTAAGATGAAATAATTCTCCTAAGTGATCTGTCTTCAAAGTTGTCTTAAATTTCACCATAGTCTTTTATGTGAGCTACCTTATATGAATTCTCAGTTTATAAAACAACGATGATTATAAACAAGGAAGGATCCTAGCTTGTTTCTCTAAGATGACTTACATTATGGTCACTCGGACTATAACTTCATGTGGGGAATTCACACAATTATCTGTATGTACAAGTAATTTGTGAAAGTTTAGGAATATGCAGGTAATAGAGACACACTTTATAAAAATTTAAAAATGGCATCTATGTTATTGCTTTAGTTTTTTTCTTTACTGTCTGCATGGAGACCCAGCAGGAGGTTGCAGAAAGGGCAAAAACAAACAGAAAACCCTTTTGAACACTAGCAAGTAAATGAAGAGAAACCTCTGATGTGCTAGAAAAAATGTGCATCACACCAGGCCCCAAAGACTTCCGTAACAGGCAGGCTTCTAAAATTCTATGTCATCGAGTCTCCATTGGACATCAGGAAATATTGCTTAATTTCAATGTATATTTCCTGTGTCTGCTATTTAAAGAGGAGCCCCAGGGCTGAGGAGATTGTGGGTCCACTTCCTCCATTCCAGCAATCGGGGGCCCGTCTGGTCAGACATGTTTGAGGACACTCTCCTAAGTAACGGTGGTGGAAAGGAATTTTGCAGAGTACATGAAGCCTTCCTAATTAGTTCGCTCACTGTAGGTGAGAGAAAAGCCATGCCCAGTGACGTTCACATCCTCATTTGTTAAAGGAAACTCCTGCTTACTGCCTGTGAGTGGAATCTCAGCCCCCTTCAGTTCTTTCTAGCCATTCCCTGCTCAGTCCTTAGATGGGCCATATGTCATCTTGCCTGGAATTCTACCCTCTGCCAAGTCTCACATACCCTTCATCATCACCGAGGCGTCCCTTCCTGGGAGGCCTTTCTGCCAACTAAGGGCCCCAAGGCTGTCTCCTGTGTTCATCCTGAGAATTTCCAGATCATTCTGTACTTTCCCTGCTGTGATAGCATTTATTACATTGCTTCATAATTGCTTGTTGATTTGTCTGTGCCCCACCAGACTTCACCTTGATCCTGATGACAGGGACGGTTTCTAATCTTTGCCCTCCTAGGGCCTGGCCTGCAGTTGGCAACTATAAACATTTGTTAAATGAATCAGTCATTTAACCAGGCTATGTTGTTAATAAGTACCTGTGATAAGTCTAAAACTGTGTTATGAGCAATGGGTGATTGAAGAGAAGAAAACTTAACCCAGGCTCGGCCATTTAGAAGCTCCGTGACCTTGTGGCAAGATACTTGACCTCTGTCACCTCGAGTCTCCTTCTCTGTGAAATGGGAGAGGAACCTCTTCCTTAAGAAGTGTAAGGATTATACAGAACCATGAACGTAAGGACTTGGTAGCAGTGAGCACACCTTAGCTGTCCTTATTTTTATCTGTCATTAAGGGATGAACTGGCCACCGTAATGAGGAATCAAAGATGAAAGTCTATGAAATCTGGGAAATTACTTCATTTCTTGTATTGAAACTCTGCAGAAGATCAGGGAAAGCTGGCTAGCCGCTGTGGAACAGTAGTGCAGTGCTGTGATGCTGAAGCCACGTGGGAAGATCCTGGGTCCTCAGGTGTCCCTATACACAGTGAGCTGATACCATGTGCCTGTGATCCTGGTGGCTAGGGGTGCTCACTGCATGAAGACCCTTTGGGGGGACCAGCAGTTAGCGTAATGACTATGTCACTGAACTCCCATGCAGTCAACCGCAGTTCGAGTCCCAGACCGGGTGGCTTAAACTCACGCCAGGCACGTGTGCGTGCGTGCCCAAGATCCCAAGAGGAGAATGGAGGAGAAGGGATTGCGGCGTGGCCATCCCCCCTGGGGGGTGATTTCTCACTTTCTGTCTCTCTGTTTCTCTCTGTCTTTCTGGCAAGCGCACGGGCCCTATAGCAAAAACCTCTAAAAAAAAAAAAAAAGACCCTTTGGGGATGACCCTCACTGCTCTGTCTCTCAAGATATATATATATATATATTTTTTTTTTTTTTAAAAGCAGAGAGAAGAAATATTATTGTGGTTGGAGAAAGCAACAAGGACAGACAATTTGATTTAATCTCTTCATCTCCTTTTTCTGTTTTGTTTGTTTGTTTTTTAAGAGATTTTTACTGCAAGGTGCATGTGCTCTCCAGAGAGACAAAAGGCAAGAAATCACCCCCCACCCCCCGATGGGGGGATGGCCACACAGCAGTCCTTTCTCCTCCATTCTCCTCTTGGGATCTTGGGCACACACGCACAGGCACCTGGCATGAATTTTAAGCCACTGGGTTCAGGACTCGAACCACGGTTGACTTTGTGGGAGCCCAGCTACATAACCATTATATCATCTTCTGGTTCATCTTGGGTATTTTTTAAAACAGACACTTAAATAGGAGAGTCAATATGCCAATCACATTCTCATCAACCTCTAGACATAATCCAATCATGCACTTAAAGCACTGGGTATACGTTTACTTACACATGGATTAAGTCTTCACGCCAACTGTATTATACTGTTATTATCCTCCTTTTGGTGATGAGGAAACAGGCACAGAGAGGTTAAGTAAACTTGCCCAAGATCACACAACCAGTAGGTCATAGAGCCAGCATTAGAACCTAGGCAAGCTGGCTGATGAGGAAACAGGCACAGAGAGGTTAAGTAACTTGCTCAAGATCACACAGCTAGTAGGTCGTAGAGCCAGTATCAGGACCTAGGCAAGCTGGCTCTAGGAATCACTTGGCAGAAGTGCCCCTGGGCACGTGCACTGTGCCCAGAGACATCATTCCATAGTGGTTAATAGTTCAGGCAGAGGTGCAATCTTATTGAGAAATATGACTCAGAAACAGAGGAGAGTACTATAGCCAGGGAGGGTTCCCTGAGTAGACTGTGAGGTACAGATAAGCCTGCAGGGCATTTATTAGGGTCATCGCTAGGAAAGGAGGACCATGAGGATGACCAGGGCATCTGGGGAAGTGGAGTTGTAATGCGGTTTGGCCTCCCAGGGCAGGTACGGAATGATGCAGAGAACAAGGGACAGGTGCAGGTCAAGCTGCATCAGGCTTTGTTTGGACTTACTGCTGACTGGAACAGAGAGGCTAAAAGTCAACCAGACCACCAGGCAGGGTGAACCTAGACAGGAGAGCCTGTACATGGTATTCATACACCCGCAGGACACCTAAGTTAAACTTGAGTCTCTGCCTCAATCTGTGTCTGGCAAGACTGACAAAAAGTAGTGATGCAATTGAAGATATAAAAAAAGAATTAGCCAGGGTCAGCAGGTGGCATGGTGCTTAAGGCACTAGACTCCTACATGGCTGACCATGGTTCAAGGCCCAGACTTGGTGACTTGAAAATTGTGCCGGTGGGTGTGTGTATGCCTAAAACCCTTGGAGCAGAATGGAGGCAAAGGGATTGTTGGGTGGCCATTCCCCATGGTGTAGGGAGGGTGATTTCCCACTTACCCTCTCTCTGTTTCTCTCCAGTAAGCATTCACACCTCATGTCAAAAACCTGTCAATAAATAAATAAATACAAATATCACCAAAGCAGCCAGTATAGCTAAAACATACCATCCAAATACTTGATTTGCACTGTTAAGCTTACTGTTGATCAGTGATGCAGATAACGGTGCCTTCATTGAGATGGCGATAACATTAAATCAGATGTTGATACACGAAAACGGTGTTTCTGATTTGTTAAATTACCACATTTACAGCAAGCACTGCTGGTTTGATTTGTACCTGATATGATAAGCTAATTATACGACAGGGTGACCCACATGGCAGGGCAGTTTCAGTCCTAGCAACACAATATTTATCTGGGCAGCAAACAGTCGAGCTGCTAATTCAAGATGCATCTTTTCCAGAGACTCAGCCAATGCCGGGAAAAAACAACTTTTCCCTCTTCCTCAGACAGACACCCTCTAGTTTTAGGAAATCCAACTATAAGTTGTTTTCTTCTCAACTACTAATTTAGGAATGAATTACTAATGACCTTGCTTATGCATATTATCATATGGAATAGTCCAGTTAAAAAGTGTGGTCAGGACGCAGTGGCCAGCGGCCTGCGGAGCAACATGCCTAAGGGTTATTGTGACTCCTGTGATACACACCTCACCCATGGTTCTCCATCCATGAGAAAAACACTGCAGTGGTAGGAAACGCCAACACATGTGAAAGACTGCTATCAGAAATGGATGGAAGAGAAGGCCCTGAGCCCGACTGATAGAACATGGAAGATACCTTCAACAAGGGAAGGTACCTCCTACCCCATTTTCTTCTCCTCCTGCAGGGACGATGATCCCACCTCCCCCCAATCTTCTGGGACTTCCCCGCCCTAGTATGATGCCAGCACCCCATATGGGGGGGCCCTCCCATGATGCCAATGATGGGCCCCCCTCCTCCTGGGATGATGGCAGTAGGACCTGCTCTGGAATGAGGCTGCCCATGGGAGGCCACATGCCCATGATGCCTGGGTCCCCCTGCCTGACCCATGATGGTGCCCACTCAGCCAGGGATGACTCGGCCAGACAGATAGGGATGGAGGGGGGAGGCCTCTTTACGTCAGTTTTATATTAACTTGTTCTGCTTCACCAGGAGATCATGGTGCTGTGACTCTGGGTATTTTCTTTTTCTTTTCTTTCTTTCTTTCTTTTTGGGCTCAGCCAGTCAGTTTTAATCCAAAAACAGTAGTACCATGAATCAAATTTCCCCAAAAGGGGAATTTTACTGATGACTTTATTCCCTCACAAAAAGATCAACTGTAACCAAGTGAGGTGAACATTTACCTCGAGATTTTGTCATCTTCATAATAAAAAAGATGAGGCTTAGAAGTGGATTGCTTGACCTGTTCTCTTCTTATATCCTCCTAGTTCACAATGCTCACAGCTCTGAATAGCCAGCGTTAGATCTGCAGCTGGGCTCAGCGCATTCAAGTCTCAGCACAGTCTTCTTTGTAGTTTTTGCCTTTTTCCAGAAAATAGGCTTAGTCTGTCCACCATAGCCACTCTGCTTCGTGTCAGAACGCCGCTGTCTCTGAGCACACAGAGAATCCTGGCTCTTTTTGTACTATGTCACTTTTTGAGGTTGGTGCTTGCCACACTTCTTACAGATGGTCTGGCGGGTTTTAGGGGTGTTCACCATGCTTGCGGGCCTGCCGTCTGCACAGAAAGAGAGAGCAACTCTGGGTATTTTCTAACAGCACGTCAAGGAAGACTTTCTCTCCCTTCCTATTAAAAAAAAAAAAGACTTAAAAATAAGAGTAGTTTCGGAGTAGAGAAGTGGGACAAAAAAAGTGCAGTTTTCATTTGTATTGTGAAATGTGAAAATAAAATTGTCAACTGTTTTAGTTAAAAAAAAAAAAAAAGTGGCCAATGACAAGTTACCAAAACAGAGACTTGGTTTTTAGAATCCCAGGCTTTATTTCTTATGTATAGATTTTATCATAAAAAGATTACATAGGTGGTGAAATTTTTGCAAATATTTAAAAGAAAATAAGAATCAGGAGATAATCATTACTATTAATCATCTATTAATATTGGTTATATAGATTTTTCCAGATGGGTTTTTCTTTTTCTTTTTTTTAATTAAGATTTCTGCCACAAGGCACATTTGCTCACCAGAGAGAGACCGAAGGAGACAGTGAGATAGGAAGTGAGAAATCACCATCCTGGAGGATGGCCACTATGCAATTCCTTCTCCATTCTTCTTCTGAGATCTTGGGCATGCATACACATGTACCCTGCATGTTTTTTGCTTTTTGTTTTAAAGAACTATTTATTTCATTTTATTCATTATTATTATCTTTCGTTTTGCTACAGGGCACATGCACTCTCCAAAGAGAGACAGACAGAGAGAGAGAGAGAGAGAGAGAGGGAAAGTGAGAAAGCAAGCTGTCCAGTCAAGGACTCAAACCATGGTCAACCATGAGGGAGTCCAGTGTCTCAACCCAGTTTTCTGTTTTAAAAAACTCAAATTCAAGATAGGCAACACATTACTTTATGTGTTGTATGGGGCATGTATGTGTGTGTATAAAATATAGGCATTTGCAAACAGCAGCCCCCTCTCATTTGTTTACATATTGCCTGTGATTGCCTTCGGACTACAACAGCGCCGTCGAGTCATTGTGGCAGAGACCATATGGCCTGCAAAGTTGAAAATATTTACTATCTGGCCCTTTAAAGAAAAGTTTTCCAGTCTCTCTTAATATGTTAAGCCTCCCACGTTATCAGGTGTTTATCAAAACTGTGCTTTGGAGAACTGCATGGTGTTCAGACGAGGGAACTGAAGTCATGTTTGATTTTACTTTGTCCCTTATTGCACACGTCCCATCCATGAGTGCACCCTCCTGGCTCTGTCTGCAGATGTGTTGCAAATCTCCCCACTCTCACTTTGGACCTGGGCCAGATCTCAGCCCAACTGGTCCACTGCTGCTGCTCTTGATCCTGTCTGGGCAGGTCCTTTCACTGTGTGAACTGGCTGCTATGATGAGTCCCAATTCCACACAGATGCAATATATGCCTGCTGTGATATGCATGTCCCTTCTGAATTTTGTGTTGAAATTTAATTGCCACTGCGATGGTATTAAGAGGTGGGACTGTGAAAAGGTGATTAGGTCAGGAGGGCTTTGCACTCATGAAGGGAAGAGCACCCTTATCCCCTTCTACCATGGGATGATGCAACAGAAAGTCCCAAGCAGAGGCCAGCTCCTGGTTACTACAGTTCCTAGCACCCAGAATGTAATAAATATATTTCTTTCTGTTCTTTTTCTTTTTCTTTTCTTTTCTTTTCTTTTTTTTTTTTAGAGAGATTTTGGCTATAGGGCATGTGCAGAGACAGAGAGAGAGACAGACAGAAAGTGAGAAATCACCCCCCTCGGGGTATGGCCATGCTGTAATCCCTTCTCCATTTTCCTCTTGGGATCTTGGGCACGCACACACACACACACACACACACACACTCGCCAGGCATAAGTTTTAAGCTACTGGTTCCAGGACTTAAGCCGCCATCGAAGTATGTGGGAGTCCAGCAATGCAATCATTACGCCATCTGCTGGTCCCCTCTTTCTTTTAAAGAATAAATTACTCAGTTCATGATATTCTGTGTAGCAACACAAAAGAGACTAAGACATTCCCCAACACATAAATGAACTTGAATGTGAAATATTCACCTGCTTTCCATTGCCAAGGTTCAGAAGCTTCTTGCCATCTTAAAAGCACAGGCTTCCAGGAATATAAATATAAAAAGTCACGCTTTCACTCACACTAGTTGTAATTGTTGTAAAATCATTCTTTGCTAATTTAGTTATATTAATGCATGTAAAATGACATTTTGTTTACATATTAGTTTTAAAATGCTATTTTTCTTATTCTCCCTTTATACCAGTTTTAGTGAAACTAGAGCCACCTTTTGAGTGTAACACATTTCCCAAAACAAATTGTCTTCACTCTTAAATTGTGATAGATCACTTTAAAAAATTAGTCACTAGAAATTGTACCAAACTATAAACAACTGTCTTGATCAGTCTTCATCATACAACAACTTACTACATTACTTTTTTTTTTTTAAAAGTCTTTGATATAGGGAACCAGCAGTTAGCGTAATGGCTATGTCACTGGACTCCCACGTAGTCGACCGCGGTTCACGTCCCGGACCCGGTGGCTTAAAACTCACGCCGGGCGCGTGTGCGTGCGTGCCCAAGATCCCGAGAGGAGAATGGAGGAGAAGGGATTGCGGCGTGACCATCCCCCCTGGGGGGTGATTTCTCGCTTTCTGTCTCTAATGTCTCTCTCTGTCTGTCTGGCGAGCGCACGCGCCCTATAGTAAAAATCTCTCCAAAAAAAAAAAAAAAAAGTCTTTGCTATAGGGCTTGTATGTTCACCAGAGAGAAACAAAGAGAAACAGTGAAAGGGAAAGTGAGAAATCACACACACCCTCCCCAGGGGTGGGTGTTCCAATCCCTTCTCCAATCCCTTCTTCTCCATTCTCCTCCTGGGATTTTAGCCCCCCCCCCCCCCCCCACACACACACACGTGCCTGGCATGATTTTCAAGCCACCAGATGTGGACCTTGAACTGCGATCAACCATCTGGGAGTCTAGCACTGTAACCACCACACCACCTGCTGACCCCAATTAGTACATTACTTTTTGGAGACATTTTTGAAAGATATATTTATAATGACACTTAGCCTTTCTGGTTGTGAAGTCATGCCCTCACATATAATTATGAATTCTTAAAGAAGATTATTTTTCTTTTTAATTTTCTTTACCAATTCTATCAAGGGACCTCTATGACATCAAGAAGCCATCAGACTAACATTAATGTCATTTCAGCCATTCTCCTTTCCCCAGTCAACTGAAGACCTGAAGAATTAAGATGGAGATTCCCCAAAGAGGAAGGAATTCTGCTTGCAGATACCTTTGGAACCAAGACCACAACTCTTGCTGGATTTTCCAGCTTTCTAGCCTACCTTGCAGAGTTCAGATTTGTTCCCCTCACAGTCTATGAGCCAATTTGTTAAAGTGAATCTCTTTATGTATCACATATGAGGGGTCTTCAAAAAGTCTGCAGAAAAATGCTTATAATGGAAAACTATACATTGATTTCACAAATTTTTATACTACAGTAAATTGTTGGAGTCCCCTCGTATATCCTATTGGTTCTGTTTTCCTGAGCAGATCTGACAATACCTCTAGAAGCCCATGTTTGCCCAGGCACCACCTCCTGGTGTTGCTTGACTTGCTGCCATGCTACCTGGGGCCCTTGGACGTGACTTTTACATGGGGCCAATAAAGGCACCTTCTCATCCAAGTAGAGCAGTTGAGTTGCCCAAGAGAAGCCTTGCCTTTGTTTTAGGATTTGTGATTCTGTGTTGTCATTGAAGAACCTAAGGATGGCTGTTTGTTATTGCTGATAGGGACTCCTTGTTTTCTTCTCATGTGAGGCCAGGTGACTTTCATGGGAGAAGGGGACCTGGTCATCCTGGGAGACATGTGTAAACACAATGTCCTCACTTGCACATCCATCTGCAGATGGTGTGGAAACACAACTTGTTTCCTGGCCTCTATTACAGCTTCTGACACAGCGTGTCCCTTTCTCTTCACTTATATTTAGGACTGAGGTGATGTTTAAATTTCAGCTGTTTGTGATGGACCTGGGAGCGGGATCAGAAGTCTCAAGCAGGTCACTGCCCTCTATGGTTTTCAATATAACTTGTGATTTCATTGTCTCATTTTTAAAAAAATGATATAAAATCAACTTTGACGACAAAATTCCCATGGCTTTTAAACAAGCAGATGGAAAGCAGTGTCTGGCCATGTGAATCCACCATAAAATTCATGATGAACTGTGTGTATGATGTTGCCATGGTTTGATGCTAAAAGTAGGTGCACATAAAGAAGCCAACTTTCATTTCTAATTTTAAACCTTGGACTTCCTCTACTACTCAAAATAGGAAGGAAACATGAAAGGTACGGACTAATGGCATGCAAGGAAGGGAAATCTGGACTTGATTTAAGCCATGGAGATTTTATCAAAGTGAGGGAAAATGGTGGGTTGGCATTCATGGCTTCCATAAGAACATATCGGAACAGTTCATGGAGCTCCCTTCTGCAGACACAGCTCATGGCATGAAGGAGCAGAATCTGTGTCATGTGTCTCTACTGCCTCACATGTGCTCGTGGAGGCACAGACCTTTGCTGTCCTGCAGTGTCGCCTGGTAGCCTCAGAACTTTGGGTTTGGTTCTGGTGCTGATGCTGGGTGATCAGAGAATGAGATCATCCTGGAGGAGGCCGGAGATGTGTGGTTAAACCCGAGCTCAGCTGGAGGGGCAGGATAGGGTTGGGCAAGTTGAGGGAAGTGCTCTGAAGAGGGCAGAGTGGCACCGAGACAGAGAAATGGCCCCTCCTGATTGTGTCTTCAGAGAGGAGAGGCAAAAACAAGTCTGTGGCTAGACCTTGTTGAGCAACAAAATGATGTAGCGTTGAATTGTAACCCAGTAAATTCACAGGTCCTTACTGATGTAAGTACTGTCATCCCCTTATCTGCAGTTCTGGTTTCCATTGCCCAAGGTCAGCCTCAGTCTGGGAGCAGGGGAGTACAGTACAATGAGGTATTGAGAGAGAGAGAGAATGAGAGAGAGAGAGAAAGAGAGAAACCACATTCACGTAACTTACATTATAGTATATTGCTATTAGTGTTTTATTTATTATTAGTTCTGTTATATTATTAGATATTCCAAATACTAGCTGTTGAAATTCCACATTGAGGAGTTAAAAGATTGTCCCTTCACCGCCCCCCTGCCCCTTCCTTTGAGTGTAGATTGGATTTGGCGACTTGCTTTCAAAAAATAAAGTATGGACAGCGGAGAATAAGAACATTATGAGTAAACCTGGCACTCACTAGTTCATCCAAATGTACAAGCTATCATATCCCCACCGACATAACCTCAGTGGCTGTCATGAGCCCCTGATAGGATGTGATGACAAGGACATTTTACTTCATGGCATTCTTCATGAAAACCTAGGGACCAGCAGTTAGCGTAATGGCTATGTTGCTGGACTCCCATGTGGTCGGCTGCAGTTCACGTCCCGGACCTGGTGGATTAAAACTCACACCAGGCACATCTGTGTGTGTGCCCAAGATCCCAAGAGAACGGAGGAGAAGGGATTGCAGTGTGGCCATCCTCCCTGGGGGGTGATTTCTCGCTTTCTGTCTCTCTGTCTCTCTCTGTCTGTCTGGTGAGGGCACGCGCCCTATAGCAAAAACCTCTCAAAAAAAAAAAAGAAAAAGAAAAAAAACCCTATCATCTCAGTCTCCTCATGTGTAAAACATTAGACAATTCAAACTGAGGGGTATCTACGAAACACCCCTCGAAACTGTCAGGGTCATGAAAACCGAGGAAAAACTGAGTAACTCCTGAATCATAGGAGACTGAGATATTGGATGACCGAATCAAGAGTGGTGCTTTGAATGGGATCCTGAACAGAGAGAAGACATCAGTGAAAAAAAATGAGCAAAATACACTTAAAGTCTGCAGTTTGGTTCGTGGTAAGGGACCACTGCTGGGATTTAGTTTTCACCAATGTACCACAGTAATATCGTAAGATGTCAACAGGGTGGGAACTGAACGAGGGGTATACACGTATACTATCTTTGCAAGTTGCCTGTAAATCCAAAATTATTCCAAAATAAAAATTTTACTGAAATAAAAAGTGTGTATGATTGCGTATAGGAGAGGGTACTGGATGCTGGAGAAAATGAGAAAGCAGCCTCCATGGGGGCATAGTCACTCTGCAATCCCTTCTCCTCCATCTCTCTCTCCTTTCAGCGTTTTGGCCACATATGCTCACATGTTCAGCATGTCTTTCAAGCTGTTGGGTGGATGACTCGAACTGTGTGGTAGGTTACTGGAATCCTTCCTCCTTAACCGTGCTTTGGGCAGCCCTGGGTTTGTGTATACTTTTAGAGGTACATGTGTCCTAATAGAAAGGAAGCCACTGAAGGGACACATTCAAGTTGTTCCATCAGGTGGAACTGAGGCCTGCAGAGATAAGCCATGTTTCCTAGCTGCACAATTGCATATCAGTGACTGAGGCAGGCAACAGGCCCCAGGCTATTGGAGGAAGGCCTGGCAGAAGAGGCAGTTGCAGGTATCTTACGTTCCAGCCCTGTTTTCCTCAGACTAGCATGATGCCCGGCTTTTCTTGTAGCAAATCCTTCTAAAGATATTAGTTACTCTTCAGAAATGCTGAAGCACACTTCCCCAAACCCTATTGCCCACCGAGATCTTTTCAGAGCTGAAAAGTCTCCATTTCAGTTTGGCCTCTCTACAGAATGCTCTATAAATATATAGCCATGAAGCTTCTTATCAGTTTCTATTCAAGGAATGAAAAAATTTTAACATTGACATAAATGAAATGGCATATGGAAGAGCAACATGCAACCGAAGTGTTATGCAACCCCCAAGTAAACAGCAGGCTGTGTATAATTGCCCATGTTGTGTTGTGTTTTCGGACTCATAGGTAAGGTTTGTTTTGGGCATCACTCCTGCCTTCACAAAGGCCACTGTCTCTGTGATTTATGGGCTTAGAAAATGTCCATTTCCTTAAATTTGCTAAGAGCAGTGAGACCTGCCAGAGTTCTTCCATTGCTATGGTTATTTGTTCTAAATTTCTTGGAATCAAAGATTCTCTGTCAAGGAACTTCACCCTGAAATACACAGGTAGTCTTTGAAGAGAGCTATAAATGAGAAAGCAAGCAGGGAGTTTATTCCAGAACAGGTGTGTAACATGGATGGCAGCTTTGGCCAGTTGGTAACACTGGCCCCCAGGAAACTGATTTTTACAAGTGTCCAAATGCCTACAGGAGTTTTCCAGGTGTTCTTTGGGAGTGAGGGAAGCACGGGAAGGCAGAGAGATAAAGTCAGTGTGATGACAGAGGCATACAGCTGTGTTCAGGAGAGCAGGATGAAGAGGTGCGTAGGCACTGAACCAGTCCCAGGGGATCAGCAGGCCCTCAGGAGGGAGTCACCAACAAGAGTTTGGAGGCACATTGAGAGCTGCGAAATGGGTCTCAGTAAACACAAAACACAGTGCAAAGGTCATGGCAGACATGTAGTCTGAGCACCTGTCCTGCTTCCCTCTCTCCCCCTGCCTTAGCTGTACCCAAGCTGTCTCCTCTTCCTCTCCGGGCTCCTGAGGCTACACCTGTCCTGACTTCCCTGCCACTTCCCACTTTTCCCCAGTCACCATTACTCCTCTCTTCCAGGAGCGAGCCCTCTGAATGTGGGGGCAACAGGTTAACTTGGACTTTAAGCTTCACCTCATGTGTTTATTCAAATGGTCTTTAGCTCTGAGACATCTCCACTTAAAAATTAGCAATATATAACGAACTCTTATTAAGAAACGTATTTGGTCAGGAAGTCAGACCATGTAATTTACCACCTTGGAGACCACCATGGCTAAACAGCAGCAGCAGGAGCCGCCCTCAGAGATTCTCTATCAGGTCTTTCATGGTTCTCCCTGCTGGCCGCTCTACCATGTCTTGTCCCCTCCCGCCATTTTCTGACTCTTGTCCCACGTTTCTATCATTCCTCACACTCTCCTCCCTCATCATTCTCTGCATGTCTGTCCTCCCCTCCCGGCCTTTGCAGTTCCTCCAGGCTGGCAAGCTGGCTTCTCCAGCATCCCTTGGGTGGCTGCTCTCTGCTTGGTCTAGGTCTGCTTTCCAGATGGCTTGGTTTGAACATATCTTTTGAGGGGAGGTACAGTCCCACCTGTAACAGGGTGGGTCAGGCGATAGGTATACTGCAGGCTGGGTAGGAAAGGTGAGAGGCACTTGCTGGCCAAACAGAATGGTCTGTGGCAAAGATGGGGCTCCAGCTGGTGGTCTCCACTGATAGCATCACAGCTGTGTGACAGTCAAGGTATGACAGCCCAGCACAAATGAACACAATGGAAGTTCTAACAATGGGAGCTGAGCAGATGATATATTGGGTTACCCCAATTTAGGGCCTAGGTAGGGTCACGGAAGAGAGTGAAAGAGTTCTGTTAATAGCCATTCCAGGGAACACGGTGTTACTGGGGGCCGTCTCAAGCAGGTTGAAATAGGCAAGTACAGTGATTTTTCCAGAAAAAAATGGAATGTCAACAGGAGACCTGAGGGTGGGGTGGGAGACTTCAGAGGTGCTCTGTGTGTTGGGTTTGGAGTACTAGCTATTTTTCGATGAAAAGAACTTTAAGGAAAATACTGTATGTACTAAAATTGAAAAAGGTACTAAGATAAAATGGGTAAGTGGGTTATATCTGGTCTAATGATTATAAAAAAAAGAAAAAGGTTTCTACTTTCTCTGGCTGGCCACTGTTTTCCAGCCATATCTTGAGAAACTCTAAGAGTCTGAGTGGGCACTCTGAGGACATTGAGGCCACACTGCAGTGCCCTGACTCCATTTGAACCCGAGTTACTCCTGTAGGTTTGGTGGTTGCTGTAACTTTTATGTATGAGCGTTTGGTATGAGCGTTGCATTTGTGGGGAAAAGCGTATGTTGGTATGAAAACCACTGATCGAGTATAAGTCTCAGCGTGACTCCACCAACCACAAAGTCAGAGAGAGGGTCCTATGTCTCCCCCAGCAGTGACTCACATAGTGATGACTCATTCAACCGCCATGATTGAATGGCATCGTTACACCAGGTACACACATGCTCATTCTGTTTGTTTTTCTCTGTGGAGAAAAATGTCCACTCTTACTTTGCTCCAGAGTATACTGGGTTTGAAGCTAGTCTCGTCCCCTTAACTCCACTTTGGCAAACTGTGTAATATACGCTGGATTGTGACGGGAAATGGATTCTGTATCAGTCACATTGGAAGGCTGTGGTGGATATGGAAAGACGGAGAAGGCAAATTCTTACACTTTTAAGTCAATGGGTAGAAGGTATGTTTCACTTCCTTTCTGTCATTCTTCCAAACAACATGCGTCTTTTACTGAGTAGTCAACTCCTGAGACGTAGGGACTCTGGTCTATCCCGAGTGAGAATCCTGAAGGGGTGGAGATGGGCTGGGGATCTGTCCGAAGGCCTGTGTCCCACCCTTGCTACTCCTCCTTTGTGGTTTTTGCCTTTAAATTCATCCTGAATGCCATAATACTTCAGCACACATTATCAGGGCAACTTGGGTTTTGGGGTGTATCTTTCTAACCCCAACCCAAGTAAGATTGTTTGCTTTACTTGCTTTGACTCAGCCTTCTTTTTTAAGGTTGACAACATTAACGAATAATTTTACCTAAAATTAATACTAGCACACTGTATCCTAGGTGCTAGCTCTACTTGCTTTGTACTATTGCGGGGACACAGTTATGAACAGCAGTGTCCCTCCCTTAGATCCTAGCAGGAGGGATTCAGAGAGCCAGTATGAGAACCAATGAGTTAATAATTCGGATGGATGGAGGTATCACCGAGTCCTATGAAGTGAGTACATTCAAACAATGGGATGGAGATGAAGTGTATGTTACCTTCCTTTAAGAGAAGCCATAGACAAGAACAAGGAGAGAGCAGGTTTCAGCGAAATGATACATACTCTTGGGACTTGTTTTTGTGGAACTCCAGGGTAAGAGTTCTCGTAATCAGTGGTGTGTGGGTACATTTTTAACATCTGGCTTGGGGTGGGGCTGGGGAATAGTAGCTGGTTTATAGCATTTGACAGTTTCCCTGGCATTAATACTCCCATGTGGCTGGTTTCAAACTACTGACTTAACATCTCAAATATGGGGTAGGCTGAGATGCCGATGTGGGCTCTCTGGAGCTGGTCAGAGGAGACCTGATTAATCACAGCTCGTAGGAGATGGGCAGTATGGGGCTGGGGCTCTGGAGAGCCTCTGGTCATAGAGGTGAGAGTTAAACTGAAACTTCCAGGAGCAAAGGGATTTCTAGAGAATAGCAGAGCTCTCACGGGGTGAATCGCCCAGCACACCAGCAGCCTCAGTAGCACCTGGGAGCTCTGCAAATTCATGGCTCATCCTGGGAGTACTGAGTTAGAGTGGCTGAGGCCCAGGATCCTGTGGGGTTTCCCATTTGAGAAAGCCCTGTCCTCACCTTCACCAATGTCTAAAAGATGGCAGGGCACCTAAGAGACCCAGAGGAAAGTTGAGAAGTTGGAGCTGACCACGGAAAGTGTTGTCTGTGAGCGGAGAGAGAAGAGAGCATCAATAACAAAGGGAGGTGGCAGTGGGGCTGTTGCCCTAAGGAGGTCAAGTCCAATGAGATGAACAGGAAGTATCCTGACCTCTACAGTTAGGTCTCTGCAGTCCTGGTAGGGCAGAAGGTAGGTTACAACCAAGGAGGAGTGAATTAACCAAGGACCACTGGGTTAGGATGTGAAGTTGTAAAAGGCAGAAGTCAGGGATTGGTAGTTAGAGGGGTTCATGTGGTCAAGAGTAAGGTTTATGGGAGAGCCTTAGATGTGTGTTTGGACCAAGGGAGGAAGTCAGTAGAATTGGGAAGGAGAGAGTGATGACTGGTGGTATAAACTGGAGAATTCAGGAGGGGAGGGAGTTAAGAACTTGGGATACAACCTAGCCAGCACACTTTTCATCTTGACTTCTGAAGCTGGAGGAAAGGCAGGGTTGTGAACTGTTGCCCTTCCATACACAAGCTGCCAGGCTGGTTCCTGGGCATCCAGGGGTGTCCTGGTCCTTGACTTGGATCAGAGCCTTTCTGCTTCAGGGCCATCAGCCAGAGGAACTCTCTTAGAAGTCCCTTGGGAATTAAACCTCCAGCATTCTTAAAGGGGTTCATTCTGGGCTTGCACATCATGAATACCTTTATGCTCCTTTATCTCAGACCTGCCCTCTGTGGCCCTGGAGAATAGATTTAATCATCCCTCAGCAGGAGCCGCTTTATATATTAGGGGTCTTCAGAAAGTTCATAGAGATGTATATTATAAAAAATATGCATTGGGACCAACAGATGGAGTGATGATTACATCACTGGACTGCCATGTAGTTGACCACAGTTCGAGTCCCAGACCCAGCAGCTTAAAACACACCAGGTGCATGTGCGTGTGTGCCCAGAATCCTGAGGAGGAGAATGGAGGAGAAGAGATTGTGGCATGGCCATCCCCTTGGCGGAGCGGGGGTGGGGTGGGGGGGAGATTTCTTTCTTTCTATCTTTTTCTGTCTCTCTAGTGAGCATATGCACCCCATAGCAAAAATCTCTCTCACAAACACAAAAAAAGGCATGAATTTTAAACTTTTTGCACAGAAAATAGCTCATAGTTTAGTTCCATTTTCCACAAGCTTTCTGAAGTCCCCTTCTATTGGAACAGAGCTAGTGTATCTCCATTGAGACACGATTGAACTCTCTGAGTTCTTGTCTGAATTCTTTGTCATCTTATTTTCTATTCCAGATGTTCTCTAGAGCACCCACCTTAACAGACACAAAGACTTGACTCCATAGAAATGTTATCAGGAGTCAGCCTTATAGATGTGCGTGCACGGGGATCAGGCAGGAGAGAATCTGACCTTTTCTCTCACACACAGAGATTGATCTCACAACATGACCTAAGGTGGAAGTCTAACGTCCTTTTGTTTTAATGGTTTTGTTGTGTTTTAATGTTGTTGCTTATACTTTTGAGAAAATAGTTAGGATTAGGTTTGAGTATGAGCAATGGAGTCTCAAAATAACGGTGTCATGAGGACATTTCATTTTTCTCTCACCTGCATATTACGGAGAAGGCGGCAGTCCAGGACTGTTTACTGCTCCTAATAGCATCTGGCCTGAGCCGTCTTCCTTTTGCAGCCTTACCATGTTGGGCCTCTGTTGCACAAGTCACTTCCTATGCAGAATGGCTTCCGGGAGTCCAGTCATCACATCTGCATTCTAGCCAGCAGGAAAGCGGCCAAGGGGAAGGGGATGCACCAAGTGTCCTTGAGGGAAGATTGCTGAGCCGCTAATGTTTCTGCTGGCATCTCGATCGCTAGGCCTCACTTGGCTCTAACAAGGCTGTGAAATGTAGTTTTACTCTGAAAGGCCATGCAGACAGCTGAAACCTGAGGTTTGCATTACCTGCCAGTGTTGGGGAGGGATTTGAGGAGGCAACCTGTCTGTCTGTATTGCAGCATTCGGCCATTTGTTGCTAACATTGCCCTATAACCTCCAAAAGAGAGAGGATCCTTTTAAGAGTATCTGATAGAATGTTCCAGAGCTTGAGTACAACTGCCATAGAAGAGAAAGGAAGAGATAAAACAAAACTCTTCAACTGAAGGTTGTGTGAGGAGGGAGGAGAAAGACATCAGGAAAACTGGACATTTAGCTTTGAAATAGCAATGGCTTGGCCAAACGACATAATTAGATTGCAAAGGAAAGTTAATATGCTAAAATGAAATGCTTATTTTGGAAGAGTGTGGATATTAGAAAATTTTAAATATGAAAATGTCTGGTCATACGGGATTTGCTAGAATGTGTGGGCTCTGTTATGTTTCAGGTGCAGAGTGAAAAGAACACTTGAGTGGGTCAGCCTTTGACATGGTGATTAAGGCAATTAAACTCCACATGGCCAACTGAGCAGTTCAAGTCCCAGACCCAGTGGCTTGAGAAACAAGCCAGGTACATATGCATATGTGCCCAAAATTCCAAAAGGAGGGAGAAATGGAAGAGAAGGGATTGCAGTGTGGCCATCCCCCATGGGGGATGCTTTCTCACTCTCTCTCTTTGTCTAGCAAGAGTATACATGTCTTCTAGTAAATTTTTTTAGAAAGGAAAGAAAGAAAGAAAGAAAGAAAAGAGCACTTAGGGACCAACCAGTAACATGATGGTTAATACCATATGGCAGATGTTGCTGTTCAAGTCCTGGACCCTATGGCTTGAAAGTCACACCTGGGGTGTGTGTTTGTGTGTGTGTGTGTGTGTGCATGTGTATGCCCCCAAATCCTGAGAAGTGAGTGTAGAAGTGATTGTGGTATAGCCATCCTTCCTGGGGGGTATTTTCTCACTTTTTTTCTCTCTGTGGTGAGCAAATGGACCCTATGACAAAAACTGAAAAAAAAAAACAAAAAAAAAAAACGAACAGAAAAGAACAGAACAGGAAAGAAGAGAAAAGAAAATAAAAGGAAAAGGAAATAGTACTTAGGTAAGGGATAGCCCACCTAGAGGTGACTCCTGGCCCTGTCACCACTGGGGCACCTAACAGAACTGTGTCATGCTGTCAGCATCTGGAAGTCTTGGTGATAGCTTCGCTGGCCTGTAGGGTCTCACCACATCTGTGTTCTGCGAGTCCTTCAATTCTGGTTGCCAGTAGATTTCAGGTTAGCCTCAGAAGGGAACCCTGAGCACCTTCATCCCTGGCAGGACAGAAGGCGTCATCCAGGTGAGGAAGCCACGTGCAGGACCTTGGGGGATACTTGTCTTTCGTATGGCTACACTCTGGTTTATGTTATCTGTGAATCTTAAAAACTATCACAAATAAGGACCAGCAGTTAACGTAATGGCTGTGTCGCTGGACTCCCATGTAGTCAACTGCGGTTCAAGTCCTGGACCCGGTGGCTTAAACTCATGCTGGGCACGTGTGCGTGCATGCCCAATATCCCGAGAGGAGAATGAAAGAGAAGGGATTGCGGCGTGGCCATCCCCCCTGGGGGGTGATTTCTTGCTTTCTGTCATTCTCTCTCTCTCTGTCTTTCTTGCGAGCGCATGTGCCCTATAGCAAAAACCTCTCCAAAATAATAATAATAATAATAATAACTATCACAAATATACCTGAATTGGAGCAAGCAGTTTAAAAATGCATGAAGGAATGCTGGAAGAAAATATGAGTGACCGGCCTGTGGTGTAATAGGTGATCCATTTGTTACAGTACTAACTGGTTAGACTGACAAAAGAGAGTTCAGAAATGTTTGAAAGGTTTTCAAAAAGTTTGTGGAAAAATGGAATTAAAGTATGAGTGTATTTTAGTGCCAAAATCCACACCTGGTTTTTTCATCATATACCTTTTCCATGAGCTATTTTAGTTCTGTAGCAAACAGCAGCCAAGTTCAATGATGGTTACATACAGATATTCAAGACATGGTAAAATAGCCTAGGAGAAAGAAAAGATCAAATGAAAGGGATAGAATGGTCAGAACTGAGAGTTGAACAGTGGAAGTAGCCTTTCATGCTGACATGGTTTAATATAAGTACTGAAATAGTATCACCAGTAATATTCTTACTATTTCAACTTTCAATCCTTTAAGAACCCAGAATATCTAATAACGCAGCACATCGCTTTGGTCCTCAGAGGTGCCTCACACCCTGCTCTTTAGAGCTCTGCTGTGACTTTTTTCAAGTCCCAGCTCGTGAGTGTTTGAGGATCTGCATCCACTTGACCTGAGACTCGGAAGCGTCTAAAATGTGAGATCTTCTGTGAAATTTTAAATAATTTAAAGCATTGTTTCTGACCATGACACGCATATATCACAAAATAGCTAACACTATCTGAGAGAAAGCAGATTACTATATAATAAAAATGTTTTGATTTTCAATTCAACACGTTGACCTCGTTAAATTTGATGCCTTTTAGTAGAATTATCTCACTCGGGTTTGTTATAACATGTCAATGGAGCACACACGTTGTAAGAAGAAAAGTATTATTTCTCAATAACTAGATCTGGCTCTCTGCCTTCCCTGATAGTGTTTCTAGTCAGGGAGGTTTTGATTCAGTGTTTTCAGGGTATATTTCTAAAGGGATCTCTGTATTTTTTCTCCTGGCCTTTTCAAAAGCATGATTTGAAGTGATTTTTGTCCTACCCTTAAAAAAAATTCAGCAAGTGAGGGGCCCTGGACATGCAGAGCTTCTCTGAGCAGCTATAAAAACACCCAGACTCACACCTGGCCCTGTGCCAGGGTCAGGTGACGGGGAAGGCCCGCAGGAACACACTGACTCAAGTTCATGCACACGCTTATGCTGAGTTGAAAATCCAGAGGACTCCAAGAAAGACTGTCTTGCAAAACAGTAGCCCTCAAACGTGGGTGGTATGCGGGCCTCTGTTTGTCACTTTTCTGAGCAAAGGATCTTTTGACCTGGTGACGGGGACTTCTTGAACAAACAAGTCTCTCCTCTCTCGCAGGCACAGACCGTTTTGCCCTCTGCTGGCCACCTCCCTCCTGTGACTCGAAGGAGATTTGATAGCCCAGGGTGAAGTTTCAACCCCCTGCAGCCGCTTCACCTTCGGTGGGTGCCTGCTCATGCCAGGAAAATAAAGGGATGAGAAAGGGCAGGCCAGCCCAGGCGCAGTCATCCAGTGAAGGTTGATAGGTGGCTGGTGACACCTTCTCACACGACTGCAGAGAAAAAAAAGGACAGGGCAGCTGGACAGGCAGCTAGCTCCCGCCGCCTGTCACGGTGCTGGAGGAAGAGGTGACCTGTTTATTTTTAGAAGGGGACAGTCATAATAACCCTGCGCTCAGCTTCATTCAAGGCAGGCAGGCGCGCTGGGAGTTTGTAAACACCACTCTGAGTAAGGGAGGAGCGCTTTTTTCTGAAAAGGAAAGAACTTCACTACTAGGTTTTTCCTCCTGATACCCAACATTCGAGAAGAAACTGTCGTGTGGCCCCCTTAGCTGCGGCGTGCAAGGGCCACGGCTTTCTCCGCTCGCGTTATTTTTAAAGGGCAGAAATGCCTGAAGGTGAGGACTTTGGATCAGGAAAAAGGTAACTTGTGATAGGGACTTACTTTTTTCTTGAGTCTGTTTCATGTGCGAGTTGTCTACTTATAAGTATTACGATTACTTTTAAAACATAGGTTCAATTAATGTTTTAAAAATCGGAAATGCAATCCCTGAATTACGGGAAACCAAATTTTCTTTGGTTTGAATTAACTGAAGAGACAAAATGGACTTATATACTCCTATAAACATGCAATTTTTTCCCTCTGAATAAGAAGTGACACCCTGAAATTTAAAAAAAGTTTCCCTATGAAGAGTAGAAAATTTTCTCGATTTTTTGATGTTCGAATTTTAATTTTCCATGACAGTTGTTGGAAATCAAAGCTAAAAGGCCATTAAAAATTATTTTTACATTTAAAGACTTGTTGAACATTTATAAAGGTTAAGTGTTGGACCAATATACCAGTTCTTCAGAAAGCTTTTCCAAAACATTTTTTAGACCACAATTCTTACCTTTGAGACTGTGATCAGTTGGGTCCCCGTATGTAGTACATTAGTTCGATCATGTTTTTATTAATGTCTAGCTCTAAGAAGGGGAATGGGGAGAGGGAAAAGGAATCAGGCCATGAACTCCAGCTAATATGACCTTAATTGTGCCCACGTGAAAAGTGCGTTTTCACTCCAATGCTGTGACCAAAATTTACGTGAATCAGTTAGACATCTTCATTGCCCTTCTTGTTGGGGTCATTGAAAATTTGGATATAAAGAAGTAGAAAGCAAATGAATAAACAGGGGAAGGAGTCATTGCCAATTTTATTGCCAAAGAAAGTGAAAACTGGTTGCTTTCTTGCAATATGAACATGCAAATACATTTTTGTCATCGTGTTAAAGATAATGCACCCCCTTTCAGCCATGGTTATATGGAGTGTGTTTGTGCATGTGGTAATTATAGTTGGTTGTAATAGTCTCCTTAAAAGCTACTTTTCCTTTAGTTTTCTAGTCATTTTTTTCCTTTCCAAGTTCCTTCCCAATACATCAAAGAGTGTATTAGGTTGATATTTAATTGAACAATGAAACAGCTTTCTACATAAAATGAGACATTAAAAAGAGTACTCGAAGATGACATTTATAAAAGTGCCTAGAGTGGGGTATGGGTTAGCTGACTAGTTAAGAAAACATTTTCAGAGAAATTTAAATGTCAGCTGTGGATTCACATGGTGGGTTGACCTGCTGGTGTTCTGTGTATTCCCTCCAGGACATGATAAGAACTGAAAGAAGGATCTTTTCTTGGCACCCACCTGCTCTCTGCATAGATATTTGCACAGAAGACACTTTTTTATTACATGCTTTCTGAATGGGATATATTTATAAGCCATTTTATACCCATGATATATATCTAGGGGGCTGGTCATTTCAGAGATTGTGGTGAGGAGAGATTTGACAGGAATGTAATAACAGTTACTTTAATGAAATGCAACATTCTCACAATCAAATAGTAATTAATCGTTGATAATAGGTATTTTAAATTAAGTTTATGATTCAGTCTAAGCATAAGATTTTTTCCCCAAGAGTATTTTATTGGTCAAAAGTAAAAAGAAAGAAAAGATAAGAAAAATGTGTATGTATTTGCACGTATGTAATATATATAATTATGTATAATAATACAGTGTATATATTAATATATCCTGCAGAATATATTATGTATATATTACACATGTGTATATATACTATATTATGTGTATATTATGTGTGTATCAAATATACATATAACAATTATTATTATAAAGACTAATACATTTGATTAAAATTGGGAAACTCCCTCTTATTCCTTTGAAATAATGTATCCCGGTCCTTCAGTTTTTATTTTGATGTGGCAACTCAGTTCTTTTTTTTCTTAATAATTATTTTATTTAACTTTATTTATTTATTTACTTTTTAAATTTGACCAGAGAGGGGGAGAGAGAGAAAGTGGGACTTGAACCGTAATTGGCCATATGAGAGTCTAGCATCCCCAACCATCACACCACCTGCTGGCCCTGACAACTCACTTCTTAACAGTTGGTGGGTTTCCATACAATATTCTTTGCTTCAGAACTTTATTGTTATTGTTGTTTTCCCCTAGACAGGGGGAAGCTTAGAGCTAAGCTAGAAATAAAATGAAAGAACTGAAAGGGAATTTTACTCTTGCTAAATGTGAGATGAAATGCTGCCGGACGAGTCCTTTGGTGCCATGTCTAAGGGAGAAATAACTATTATAAGGCCTGTATCTGCTGACAAAACTCGTTTTTAGAGCTTGATTGCAGCTGGTTCCAGCTGATTCTCACATTGAGGCTTGCGCATGTGACTTTAGTTCCATTTTGGAATTTGATTTTTTCCCCAAGAGTATTTTACTGGTCAAAAGTAAAAAGAAAGAAAAGATAAGAAAAATGTGTATGTATTTGCACGTATGTAATATATATAATTATGTATAATAATACAGTGTATATATTAATATATCCTGCAGAATATATTATGTATATATTACACATGTGTATATATACTATATTATGTGTATATTATGTGTGTATCAAATATACATATAACAATTATTATTATAAAGACTAATACATTTGATTAAAATTGGGAAACTCCCTCTTATTCCTTTGAAATAATGTATCCCGGTCCTTCAGTTTTTATTTTGATGTGGCAACTCAGTTCTTTTTTTTCTTAATAATTATTTTATTTAACTTTATTTATTTATTTACTTTTTAAATTTGACCAGAGAGGGGGAGAGAGAGAAAGTGGGACTTGAACCGTAATTGGCCATATGAGAGTCTAGCATCCCCAACCATCACACCACCTGCTGGCCCTGACAACTCACTTCTTAACAGTTGGTGGGTTTCCATACAATATTCTTTGCTTCAGAACTTTATTGTTATTGTTGTTTTCCCCTAGACAGGGGGAAGCTTAGAGCTAAGCTAGAAATAAAATGAAAGAACTGAAAGGGAATTTTACTCTTGCTAAATGTGAGATGAAATGCTGCCGGACGAGTCCTTTGGTGCCATGTCTAAGGGAGAAATAACTATTATAAGGCCTGTATCTGCTGACAAAACTCGTTTTTAGAGCTTGATTGCAGCTGGTTCCAGCTGATTCTCACATTGAGGCTTGCGCATGTGACTTTAGTTCCATTTTGGAATTTGGTGGCCTGGATTGTTCTGGACCTGCCAGTGAACTAAATCTGAATTTGGTCTTTAAAATAATCAGTGGAAACCAAACGATGTGGAACTTCACCTGGTGTATCCATGTCTGCTCCTCACACATCCCAGTGCCGATGCTCAGGCACCAGCAAGCCAGTGGCTCCACAGTACCATCCTGAGTCCCGTGTGGAGGAGAGTGTATACAGCTGCCTGGCAGGAGGGCAGACAGGGGAGACCCTCCTCCTTGTCATTTATCTTGTACCAATAATCAACATGCTTAGTAAGAGCCTCTGAAGACCTGTGCCATTTTTAAGATTAAGGATGAGAGGAGAGGATGGGAAAGAATGCCATTCTGAAGCAGGTGAGGAAGACAGAAACCCAAACAGTAAGCCAAAGGAGAAGGGGAAGAGTGGGGGCAATGACCGGGCCAGCAGACAAAATCAGGAAATATGGATTCTACATCATGGCAAGAGGCCTGATTCTGCAGGGCTTTCTTATCCTGTCTCACTTCAAGCCACATCTCGGAGCAGTGACTGAGAGGGCTCCTAAGATGCCTCAGGAACCTGGATAGAGGAGTGTAGAAGGGCCACATAGTTCCTGTTCCAGTGGTCATGAAGGAAGGTAGACTCAAAGGACTAGGACTGAGCTGTTAATGCATTTGTCATAGAAGGCCTCCGACAGCAGGTCATTGTGCTCACGTGTTTGTTGGTTCATTGAGAATGGATTTGAGCTCTAAATCTAGGCCTGTTGCTGTGCCAGGTAACAGGATGATGGACAGGGCCTCTACTATCATGAGGCAAATGGCTTGAGTTGGGGAGACAGACTGCAGGGGCCAATAAGCAAATAAAAGTATTTATGGATAATGAGGGCTGAGGAGGGCCAGTCTTATGACCTGGTGGTTAAGGGAGCCAGATTCTACATGGCCAACTGAATCTTGTCCACCACAACTTGAAAAACACAGCATGTATATGTGCATGTGCCCAAAATCCCAAAAGGATAGAATAATGGAGATTAGATTGCTATGTGACCAGGCCCCAGTGGTGAGGAGGGAGTACTTTATCCAGTTCTCTGTCTCTCTGTCTCTCTCTCTGACGAACACACACACACCCTGTGGGGAAAAAAGAAGTGCTAAAGAAACAAAATTTTAAATGGCAGTTTGAGAGACTGCCTGGTGTGTGTATTGATGATAGAAGGAGGGAATGGTATAAACCAAAATGTTGGCAGCTGATACAGGACTCTGAAGTGTTATTTTTGACTTATCACATAATAAAGATTTGGAAGTTTGTTTGAAAAGGCCACTAAGCCTCTAAAACTACCCTTGTAAGACAACTTTTGGCTGCTCACAGACATTTTTGTTCTTGTTTTGTTCTTGAATGGTGAGATTGCCCTGCACAAAGGGCTTTATAAAGTTCATTGAAAATGTGTTTTACAAATAAACTATACATGACTATCTTTTTTTTTTTTCACCATAAAATGCTTATCCTCTAATTCCATTTTCCATAAACTTTCTGAATATTCCATGTATTTGTGTTCTGGATGTATGAAGAGTTTTTGTATTTAAGAAATCAAATCTCTTTCGAAGCACAGTGGCCTATTTAGTATTTGGAAATGTCATTAGTAATTGCATTTAATTTTATTTTTGGAAGGTTTAAAATAAACTGATTTAAATACATCTTTTAAAACCCAGATGTTTTAATAATTCAGTTTGGCTAGATTTTAGGGTTAATTTTACATCGTCCATAAAGTCTATCCTTTGATGATAATATAAACATAGGGCGAGGATGAGGAAAGCCTCACCTAGAAATCTGACCAGGGTTTTTTCCAACTCAAATTTCCTTTTTCTTGATCTTCAGTTCAGATGGATTCTTATGAGGAAGTGTATTTCAACTCTTGGAATGCCAACTTTGGTTTTGAGATAGGCACAGAGAAGTGAAATAAATAAAGTTCACACCAGATAAATGTATAGTTCTTTATGGTAGTGATGCACTATGTGGTTTAAACACTCACAAAAAGGCCAGTGTGGGCACAGAAGGGTCAGCACAGTTGGCACTTAGGAGGAAGGATGAAGTGGCTGGAGATAAGCGAGAGAGTTACAGGAGTCCTTCATTGGACTTCTAAGCAGGGGTGTGCTGGTGAATGTTAAACAACCAGCTCTCTGGGAAGGAAACCCTGATCTGTAGTATTTGCCAATTCCTGTGGTGTAAATTCTCCTACTGAGTTGAGTTCAAGCCCCTTCTTATTAGGTCACTGAAAGTGGAGTTGCAAGAAGAATCATCATATTTGCTCTCATGAGCCTGTGTGGAGGTCAGCCCCAGTACACAGCTGGCTGTGAGACAAGACAAAAGTTAGCATTTAATTCTAACTGTGCCACATCTTTTCACTTATATATCCCTATAGCATAATAAATGTTCAATAAAGGTGTATTGAAGGAATTAATGATTTATTTTTGCCACTCCCCCATATAGTCATGGAAAATGTCTATCAGGCATGCAAAATGTTTACCACTTTTGAAATCCTACTTTGACCCAGCTGGGCTAATATTTGAAATTGATTAAGAACATGTAGAACAATGCAATCTGTCCTTGTTGTGAGCCAGTTTGTTCTGTGTGAGATATCCTAGTCACCAGTTAACCAGCAGTGTACTTCCTAAATCCTTGCAGTGCCCCAGAAAGATTCAATAGTCAAGCCTCTGTTAAAGCTGATTTCTATTTTATAAACACAGGGTGATTAATTCTGCCTTGCCATCCCTGAAATGTGATGAAGGTCTCTGAGCTGTGATTCAAGGAGAGCTGCAGCTGCTATGTGGTGGGTCACGGGAAAGTCTGTCCCTGGTGACTGCTAGAACAAAAGCCTAGTTGTGTGGGCTTCCCTGCTCCCTGTCATTTGTCCCCTGCTGGGAAGGCTTTGTCTAAATCCACTGAGTTGTCTTGCTTCTTCGCATCATGCTGATGTTGGTATGTATGTGTGCAGAAGGTGTATATGTGCAGAGACTTGGCTGAGGGTTGATCTCATATGATATCATTTGTATTCTTCAAAAATAGTGTGTCATTAAATAATTTTCCTACTAACACTACTCATTCGGGGAGATAAAAATAGTATCAGGAGTGCTGACTCCATGGCCTACTGGTTAAGGGAGCTAGATCCCACATGGCCAACCACATGGTTTGAATTTCAGCCCTGGCAACTTAAAAAGCAAACTGGGCATGTGTGTATGTCCCAGATCCTGACAGGATGGAAAAATGGAGGAGAAGGTATTGTGGCATGACCATGCCTCATTGTGAGGGGGGCCTTCCTCTTTCTCCCCTTTTTTCTATCTCTGGTGAGTGCACACATCCTCTGGCAAAATTAAAAAGAAAAAAGAAAATCTGGGGACAAAAAGGATAGGAAAAAGAAAAGATCAACTGTAATTTTATTTTGTTGTTTTTCAATTGTTGCCTTAGGGCACATGCTCTGGCTAGAGAGGAAAAGTGAGAACTCAGTCCCCAGGGGAATAGCTATGCTGCAATCCCTTCTCCTCCATTGTCTTCTCAGGATTTTGGGCATGTACACACACGTGCCCAGCATGGGTTTCAAGCCGCCAGGTGTGGGGCATGAACTGTAAAGTTGGTTATACGGGGTCCAGCCACCTTAACCTCCATGCCTCTTGGTCCCACCGTGTTTCATGGGTCAGACAGCCAGAGGCCCAATTTGAGGGGAAGGGATATAGAGCCCACGTTTCCTTGGGAAGAATATTGAAGAAATTTGGGGGTTTTATTGTACAACTAACAAAAAGAGGAAAACATTACTTAAGATTTGTCGTACAATTTTGTCAATTATCTATGATGAAACTTTTTGCCTATCTCCCTCTCTTGCTCTTAAAGAAATTGCAGGCTAAAGATCTTTTTCTGACATTGTAATGCTCTGATGGGCGTCTGCTGATGAACGTGTCATTTATGTAGGATAACTTTCTAGTTATTTGATGCTCACATCTCTCAGTATACTTAACAGTTTCAACCATCCTAGCCATTTTGTAGGATAACAGTGAGCATGAATTTTGGAATGATGCAAAGCTGCTTTGTTGTTGTTGTTTATTCATTTTACTGACGGAGAGAGAAAGAGAAAAACAAGTATTCTTAATCGGGTTTTAGCATGCTGCAGTCTATCCCTCACACAGTCCCCAGCCTTGAGCCATACTGGTGTGTTTTAGGTCAGGTCAACCCAGGATCTGAACTATGGTCTTCCCTGTGGCTCAGAGTGGTGCCCTACTGCCCGTGCCACCATGGCTGAGCCGAAAACTGCTTTTGATCCTGGCTGTAAATCCCAGCCTCACCATGTACTCACAGGGTAACCTTGGGTGAGGTATTTTACCTATCTGAATTTCATTTTGTTATGAGTAAAATGGGGATAATAATAGACACTTTATTTATGTATTTATTTATTTTAGAGAGATTTTTGCTATAGGGCATGTCTGCTCACCAGAGAGACAGAAAGTGTGAAGTCACACCCTGCCCTCCCGCTCCCCACAGGGGGATGGCCATGATGCAGTCTCTTTTCCTCCATTCTCTGCTTGGGATCTGGGGCTCACACACACACATGCCTGGCATGAGTTTTAAGCCATTGGGTCTGGGAATTGAACTATGGTCGACTACGTGGGAGTGCAACAACATAACTGTTACACCATCTGCTGGTCCCAATAATGTACACTTTATAGGTGTGTTTTATAGATTGACTACGTAATCCAGGTTATATATTTAGTGAATGACTCATTGTAAAGTTCTCAAAAGTGGTTAATCATAACAATTTGAGAGTTATACAGTTCATTAAAAGCAATATGATAAAGGTCACTTTTGGGTGAAAACACATCTACCTTCCATATCCTAATCCTTGTGACTACCCCAGAAGCCAGACATAACCAATGGGGAGGGTCCTCGGCATACAGTTTATCCACTCTTGATGGCCTCAAGAGTGTGTGTGCTGATCACCTGGGACGCCTTTTCAAAAGAAACTCCAACTCCTGATAGGAATTTCAGACCCAGGACATGTGTATATCTCCTGGACAGTCTGTTTGCTTTCATCTTATGAGCACTGGGAATTCAAATGGTTATACTTGCATCTCCGATTGAGCCATTTGGAGGTTTGGAGCTGTAATTATAGCTTCCCAATAGCAAGCATGTAGGACCCCCTGGAATGCGCTTCCCTACATGCATCTTCCTTACGGCTCTTCCTTGCATGGGTTTATTATTCCTACCCTTCAGGCCCTTTAGCCCCATTGTCTTGTAGGGTGCCCTCCATGATTGCATTGGTTGTGCATTAAGACATCCAGCTGGGGCAGCCAGTAGGGGCCCTGTCCCAGGCAGCTGCCCTGGTTGGGGTTCCTCTCCTAAATTAAAGGATGATTATTATTTATATATATTTTTAGAGATATTTTTGCCATAGGACACATGCACTCACCAGAGAGACAAAGAGACAGAAAGTGAGAAGTTGGCCCCAAGGGGGGATGACCATGCCACAATCCCTTCTCCTCCATTCTCCTCTGGGGATTTTGGGTATGCACACATGTGCGCTTGGTATGAGTTCTAAGCTGCCAGGTATGGGACTTGAACCACAATTGACTATGTGGGAGTCCAGCGCATAACCATTATACCATCTGCTGGCCCTGGGATGCTATGATTTGTGTATGTTGCACAAATTCATCCTGTGATCAGGAGATGATCAGGAGCATAGCTTCTCCCACACACAAACACACACACATTAAATATGTACATATACACAGAAACAGGGGAGTAAGTGTCCCATTCACCTGGTTTTTAACTTAAGACTGGGGGCAAAAAGTGATTCATTTCTAGAGAAGGGCAGTCTAGGGTTGGAGATATGAAGAAATACTGTACTTCCACTTTGGGTTTCAGAAAACAGGGCACCAGCCCGCAAGGCTTAACAGCTGCTCTGAAAATTTTCAACTTCTCTTTCAGCTAAAATCTAGGGATTTCAATGTGTCTCTGCTGCTGTCACCTACATTCTTTTTTATTTTTTAAATTAATGAATGAATGAATTAATTTGTTTATTTTTGGAGAGGCTTTTGTTATAGGGCTTGTGTGATCACCAGAAAGACAGAGAGAGACAGAAAGTGAGAAATCACCACCGGGGGGGTTGACCATGCCGCAGTCCCTTCTCCTCCATTCTCCTTTTGGGATCTTGGGCACGCACGCACAAATATCCGTACCTCGTGTGAATTTAAGCCACCGCATCTGGGACTCGAACTGTGATTGACTACATGGGAGTCCAGCGACATAACCATTATGCTAACTGCTGGTCCCATCACCTACATTCTTAATGCATAATAGGAGCCAGCCAAAATGCAGAGGAAAGACCTTTAGGCAGAAGTGAGTTTTACAGTTCTGTTTCTGTCTTTTTGCTGTCTTATGAAATGGCCAATAAACTCTGAATGGGAAAATAAAAATAACCACCTATTGGCTTCAGGCTCTTTGGTCTGAGTAGGATGATGTCATCCAGTGTCTTCCGTAAAGGAGCTGAAATTAGGCGAGACAATTCTATCCTAACAGGCTCTTCCTCATATTTTTTTTATAACTTCTCTCGATGTTCTAGTTCACCCTCCAATCCCTTATACATTCATTCTCTCTCCAGTCTCTCTCAATCTGCTCTCCTCATACAATACCTCATACCAGGAAACTGCCTTCCCATGCCCATGGCACCTGCCAACTCTAAATCCCAGATTGACAAAGGGAAGCGGCAAAACCTAGATGTAGCAATGCATTGCAATATACCCAGGTTACAAAGTGTCCTGATGCAGAAGTTGAGAAACTGTGGCGTAGGGAACATCCTACTCTCCCTGAGATAGGTACGTCAAGTACCTGATGGTCAAGAGGACAGCTGTGTGGCCTGCTTCATCTGGATGAGGCCACAGTCTTAAAGGGAGGCTCCTGTGAGTCTTTTTAGCCAGACCACACCCTCCTTCCTGCTTCTGCCTCATTCTTGTATAGTTGGCCTGCCCTGGGAGTTATCATCACCCCTTGGGTAAATACCACCAACAGCTATTACAGATGTTGCTCTGTGGCCTTGAGTCGTGTTTGGATTCCTTACATTGAAAGGTGGGACTACCATTGTGAACACCTCGTGTGAAGTTGTGAAAGAAATGGCCGAAGCCCAGAATGTTCTCTATCCCTGGTAACAGTGATTTGTGGGTTTCTGTGTCCCCACCATGCACGTGTCTCATGGGTGTAGACTGGCGCTCCCAATTGGGCAGACACCCCCATATGACAGAAGTGGTGGTTAATGAGTGTCACATCGTAATTACCATCATGATGTGGCCTCCTTGTGAGTCGTGTAAACAAGACAGAAGCAGCTGTGCACTGATGTTGCTCTGACTCAGGAAGCGACACTTTGTGGTGGTGCTTGAGCGGAACTGGAAGCAAGTGCTTTATTTTGAAAAGAAAACAAACCCATCTATCAGTGAAGCATCTTCAAATTACAGTTAGAAAAATGATAAACTCCACACATTTATATCTCTCAAAAATTGCTCGTTTACTTCTTAGAGTATTCCACGCAGGAATCACATACATGTGTATAAAGTCTCTGGATGACTTGTAATGGCTAACTTTCCTGTGACAATAATTGGAGCAAACTGAACATGAATTCGAAATAGTTTCTCCATTCTGAAACACAGGGACAACTGCCTTTCGGAAGCATATTTACTTGTGCTATGTAAGACTTGATTTCGAATACAGATTTCGATATAAAATGAATACACACAGAGAAATCATGAACTAGAGTTAATAAACTGTCTTGCTGAAACAAGAAGGGATTTGTTCAGCAAACTAAGATACAACAAACATTGGCATTGATGATAAAGGAAGTAACCGATAATCCCTTTTCTGGGCACAGTTGAGGGGGAAAATGGGAAACTGAGTGTCCCAGAAGGCAACTGGTAAGAGCTTGATGGCAGATTGCTTGGCTCTCTCCTGCCAACTCCTATAAGCTAGAAATGGTGCCTGGAGCTCTGATAAGGATTTGAGACCTTGTACACATCAGTGTGGTCTGCCAGTTGAGAGGAGAGTGGAGTGTCTTCCCCAGGGCGAGGACAGGGGTGAAAATCTTTAATCTTCCTTATTTAGATAAACTTTGAAAGACCCTGCAAGCATTCAGTTATGTCGATGACACGTTGGCTGTTATCTCCTGCATTCATTACCAGTGTTCTGACACTTAAGACCTCAGCAGCTTTACCCAGGAAAATCGGAATGTTAGGTGCCTCCTTGTTAAAACTAAGATAACTTCTAGGGCAAGGGCTATTTTAAGACCAGAGGGAAATCTGTCATTACTTTATAAGCCAGGTCCGGTATAGCATCTTTTCCAGATAGGCTAGAAATTTCGTGCCTCTGTTTCATTTATTGTTAGCTGAAGGATGCCTTTTCATCCAACTTCTATAGAGCATTATTTCACCTGGAAAAGAACACACTTGAGAGGTTGGCAAGCTGGAGCTGGAAAGGCTGAGCTCTGATCTTGGGGCTGCCACTTCTTGGCTGTATCTACTATCTTATCTAGAAAATGGAGGCATTTTACCCACCTTGTCTTATTGCTGTGTTGATTAATGATAATATAAACAAAGCTCTTAATATATTATGTCACTGAGAAAGTCATGACATATTTTTCTGGTTTTTTTTCTACGTAAAAATGTGCCATGACTTTCCCAGTGACCCAGTTCTTAGTATTGGGCACATGCTCAAAAATGGTGCTGTTATAGTAGAAGTCCTTTTAATGATTCTAGCTAGCTTGCTGGGTTGATCAGTGGTCTCCAGGATTCTGTATAGTCATGCATCTAAAGCCCATGCCATCCTGAACTAGCGGACTACTACAGCCGGGAGCCAAATCCCCCCTGCATTCTGTTTTTATAAATTAAGTTTTATGAGGCCATCAGCATGCACTTTCATTTTCATATTGTTTATAGCCACCTTGCAAAAATGGCAGAGTGGAAAGTACAGAGGTCCTATGTATGGCCAAGAAAGCCAAAGCTATTTACTATCTGGCCTACCCCTATTCTATAACTGCCTCTACTATTGAGTTGTGTGCTTAGTCAGATGTGTTTATCCCAAATCTCTTTGTGCACATTGTGGCTATTATAATTGTATAATTTAATTACAGGTCATGTGACCTGTGAAATAAGAGATCAGGAGTATTGGGGTGTATTCTGCTGGTTGTTCCCAACACCCTGCCCTCCTTTCTTCCTTTGGTCATAGAATCCCTAGTTTCCGCAGGATCGTGGCATTGGACTGCGTTTCCCAGACACTTCTGCTAGGCGTGATTGTGTGGATGTATTCCAGCAGTGGGAGGCAAGTGGAAGTTGTACATGCAGCTTGCAGACTATGACTTTAAAGGGAAAGGGGAATGCCTGTTGCTTCCCTTTTCCCCTTCCTACTGGTAGCAGTGTGGACTGGGAGCTGGACCTGCAGTGACTACCTTGGACCATCGGGTGGCAGTGTGATTTGAGAGTATCTGAGCAAGAAGAGGGAAAGGGCCTGGGTGCCCAGCATGATGGCCATCGGTATCTGCCCTGGACTGCCTTGCTCTGCAGTCATGTAAAGGAGAAGCGAACTGCTCTCTTGTTTAAATCACTGTTACTTTGACATTTGGTAGAATAGGTGAACCTGTATCTTAACACTTACAGCTGTTTATGAAAACTAGGTTGAAGGCATAGGAGAGAGTCAGTTATGACAAGTTGCTAATAAGGCTTCTTTAAAAATGTGGACAACTGCTTAAAACTTTGGGGGGAGGGGGATGGCGAGCATAAAAGTTTATGAGGACTCTTGCTCCTCTTTAAATAAACGAAAATAGAGATCATGCATAATACATGGGTATGTTTTATGCAAGAATACCCATCTTTCTTCCAAATCAGTTAGTGATTGTATAACTCTCCCAGCACTTATACATAAGTTAATAATGACTGGATTGAATTGAATACCCCAGGGTGTACTGCTTGGTTTGTTAGTCCCCAGTCAGCATTCAGGTTACACCCAGAGTCTAAGAATATTCATAGCAATTTCTCGTATGGTTCAGAATTAATATACAATCTATATAGTCCTAGATAAGGAAGCAGAACGTTATCTGATACTGAAAAAGCAGCTTGAAAGTGACCATCGTTTGTAATATACCTGGGTAGCATGTGATAGTCCTATTAACTCCCCATGATGACAGTCTGACAAAGGAGGAGGTAATTACTCCCAGGTCCTGACAATTAGCAGCATATTCTTGCTAAATTTGCCTTTTCATTTCAAACCCCATCTCTGGGATCTCTAGCACCACATTTCCAATGAAATCAGAGGTCCTTGCTTTGGTCGAAAACAGACTCCCTCGTTCTATGTTTTACTGACTTTACTAAACAAGCTTGCTTTCTTTCCTCCCTCCCCTCTGGTCAAATTAAAATAATAATAATTAATAGAATTAATGATGAAGTGGAGAAATTAATGTCTCTGTATTGACGGACATGCAGGGCATTCCCTTTAGAAAAAGCAGTGTAATACACTGTAAAGTTATATGCAATCCAATGTATTATAAACAAGATTATGATGATAATAAAAAATAAATTAAAAAATAATTAATAGAATTAAGTAAAATAATTTTAAAAAAGAGATAAATCAGCAAAGACAGCAGCATCTAGGCAACCTCACAGATCAGGCTGGCTGAGACTATAGAAAGCAGCCAGCAGGGTAGGTGTGTTAGCCATGCAGTCAGGAAGGAAGGGCCTGAAAATCAGCCTGGGGCAGTGCAGCAATCCATTGCAAATGAGAGCCAAGACTCTTACGGCTTTAAGCTTCTCCACTGCAGGACCACAAAGGTCGGAATAATTGGGTTTGACATTTACATTTTTAATATCCTCCTAAGGTCAGACTGTGAAAGTAGACTGGACCTTTCTGAGGTTATTAGGAAACCTACTGGCTGGGGGCCACTGTCTGCCACTGTGACACCACTACAAGTGTCATTGAAGGCTATCGACTGATATTTTCTTTCCCATCAGCATCACCAGGATATTTTCAGGGATGCATTAAATATTCCTAAGTCAGTACCAATTTCTTAGTCCATCTTTATATGAGAAAAATAATGCAGTCATAGTTTCAAGTAAACATGTGAAGGTATAGACCCTTACTAGATTATAGAATCCTTAAGTAGACTGCATCGTTGGTAGGACACAATCCAGTTCACAGGTATCTCAAAGGGGTGCATGATCCATAAGGGGTTGACATCCCGTCTGGTTTGGTTTCTTATTTTATAGGCTGAGAAACCCCAAGTATCTCACCTGAATGAATCAGACCTCCAGATGACCTCCCAGTGACTCCTGTGGTCGCCATGCTACAGAGCTGTGTATTGTTCTGGCCACATTTTTTAGTATAATTGATGAAAAGAATATTAATTTCCTTTGGTCTTATGATTCCAAAGAGTTGTCATTCTTCTTCTTTCCCCTCTCCTATCCTTCCCCCTTCTGTCTTCCCCCTCCTTCTCCTTCTCCTTCTCCTTCTTCTAGATTTTTGTTATATGTGCTTGCCAGAGAGACAGAAAGCAATAAGTCACCACCCCCAACTAGGGGGGTGGGGAGATGGCCATGCTGCAGTCCCTTCTCTCTTCACCTCTTGGGACTTGGAACATGCACATACACGTGCCTAGGTGTGTTTCAAGCCTGGTCCACAATTCGAACCACAGACCGTGTAGTTGTCCAGCACCGTAACCACTAGGCCACCTGCTGGTCTCCCAAAGAGTTGATTCTTAACAAAATTCACAGAATTGATTAATTTCTGGTCAGTCTGGATAGATGTTCAAAGAAATCTTCTGTGTAAGAATTTATTTTGTCTGATTTCATGTGAACCCTAACCTATACTTAGTCTCTGCCTGAGATATCTCTGGAGGTAATCCATATAGGAATCACCCATACCATGCTGGAACTGAACAGTTTCATTAAGGACTGTCAGTTAGATGGTATAAAGCTTATGTTATAGCAAGAACAATAATGGCATATATCTTTTTTTTTAATTACCTTTTACAAACCCATCATTAAAACACACACACACACACACACACACACACACACACACATTTTTCTTTTTTAAATTGTCAGAGGAAACAGAAAATACCCCTGGCCCCCAGTGAGGCATTATCATACCATAGTCCTTTTTCCTCCATTTCTCTATCCCATCAGGATTTAGGGCATGCAAACACATGTGCCTGGCATGTCTTTTCAAACCATCAGGCTAGGATTTGCACTGTGGAAAGTCATGTGGGATCTGGTTCCCTGGGCATATGGCTGAACTACTGTGCTATGGGGCCAGCCTTAAACTCAACTTTCTGATGGTCCTTTTTGCCAATGTTTTATGGTAGTATGGGAAAGCGAAAAAAAAAAAAGAATGTGCATGATAGATTCAGTTGTCATCAAAATATGATTCAAAGCATAGAATATCTTTCAAGGCAATGATTCCGGGCTATGTCTATATTTCTCCCTCTGTATCTTCCACTGCATATTGTTTGGTTTTAATAGTCATTGTCGAGGCTGGACAGTGGTGCAGCGATCACTCAGTGCTCTGTGCGGCTGACTCACATTGGAAGGTTCCGCATTTGTGTCTGTGTTCATTTTTGGCTGTGTTCCCTTCCCTGAAGACTCATTACCTCTATGACTCTCTCCTAGGGTTATGAGCTCCCAAGTAGGTCAGGATGAAATGTTTAGCACTAGCTAATTGATCTACTTAGCTGGGTGGAGACAACCCATGGAATGTCCAGGCCTAGTTAAATGCTACTTCACACTAGCTCTATTCTTGTGGTTCTGAATGGTTCTCACTCAGGCAAAGTAAAAGGTTGAAGTTGATCAAAGAGCAATTTCACCCCATTAGTCTCATCTGTCTAGTTCATGTAACTATAGAATACAGACAGAAAACATAATTATTATTGTTAATTAGTGTTATACAGATTGTGTGTCTGTGTAACAAACAGAAGGCATTTCCAATAACTTTCCTGCTTGGAGAATCCAGCAAATTGGCCCAGAGTGAGAGGAGTGAGGTGCATGGATATCCCATTGCACCTGCGGGAACTGTGGGAGGTGTGAACACACATCACCTTCCTGTGATATCTGATGGAGTGAAAATGACTTCCTGAAAATGGTGTTGGCTAGTCGATGATCTCCAATATGCTGGTGTGGTAGTTTATCTGCACTTAAAGCACTAGTGACAGCCACTAGGTTCTCCCGAACACCTCAGGCAGGGACTTGAGCCAGCCTAGGACTCTGGAGGCAGAGACAAAGATCTGCAGCAGGGAGAAATGGAGGACGGAGGCAGTGGGCAGGCGTCCCACTCACTGGCACAGTAGGATTCAGCCTCGGTCATTCCAATCTCATTTATGTTCGTTGTACACATTTCACAAGGGAGTACTAATTAGTTTAAAGTTCATGTATGTATTCCATGAGTAAGAGCTAGAGAAATGGAAACAGACATCACTCCCAACAGGGTCTCCATGCCAGTCTGTTCCCCAACCTCAGGCAGCCCCAGGCCATGGGCAAGATGTATGTATTGGTGTACTCTGGGTCATCTCCAGACGCGAATTCAGACTCTTCCCATTTGGATCAGCCTCACAGAGTGCCAGGCTTTACCACCGTGCCCCCATCTGACCCTGGGGAAATTTTTAAAAATGATTTTTCCTAAACAATTGAATAGAGTGAATGAAAACATAATGTTGGAGGAACTTTTTTCTTTCTTTTTCTTTTATTTATTTATTTATTTATTTATTTATTTATTTATTTATTT
>NW_006203686.1:1603127-1632125 GCF_000334495.1 Tupaia belangeri chinensis
GCTTTGGAGGAAGGTCGATGGCAACTTTAGCAAGCTTTAAGACATCATAATGAGATTGCCACTTCTCTGCAGCTGAAGGTCTGATGTCCTCTGTGGAGTTTAGTTTTGCTCTAGGGTGCATGCACTTGCCAGAGAGAGAGAGAGAAAGGAAGTGAGAAATCACCCCCCCTCCCGGGGAGGATGGCCATACTGCAATCCCTTCTCCTTCATTCTCCCTTCAGGATTCTGGCCACACACATGTGGCTGGTGTGTTTTTCAAGCCACCGGGTCCAGGACTCAAACCATGCAGCCACCTTGACCTCTATGCCCTCTGGTGGTCCCAGAGTATTTTTCTTTAAAAGCCACTGATTGTATTTTTCAAGGCTGACACCTAGGGAGATGGATGAGAGCTGGGCTGAGGAGGAAATGTGGCCTGTGGTGAAATAGTCCAGCATCTCAACTGAGTATCTCAGTGGTGGTTACTTCAGGTTTGTCATATTGAGACGATCCTTCTTAAATCACAAATGCTGACTGCAAAGTCTGCACATAAAATTTATTCAAACCAGCCTTCATAATAAAAGCTTGAAGGAACTTGCTTTCAGTCTGTTGGGGTTGTGTACCTATTCAGGCCCAGTGAGATGGATGGATACAATCTCTAAAAACTAATATTAGACACTACATTGGTAATAATTGTTGTACACCGTAAGAAACATATTTTAGTATTGTCGCAGGTTTCATTTTACCAGAGACAAAAAAGCAGGGAGTGGGTATTTACTTTTGGCTCAACTACAGTAAATCCTTGATTATAGGTCTTTGGAAAGATTGCATCCCAAATAAAATGCTAGGTAAGGATTATAGCCAAATTCGCAAGCTTGCTTCATAGTAACAGTTTGTTTTCCTTAAAGAATCTTTCTTGACTATCTGATATTATCTGTTCTTCATGAATAAAGAAGAACTCTTAGTGATCAAGCAAATCTTGGCATTCATAAATGAAAGAGCGTTTAATCTCCTTCCTGTCTCAAGTAGGTGCTTGTCGCTGCTCAAAATGGAACTTCCATCGTTCCTGCCTTGGGCTTATGAAAATCTAGTTAAAGAGTTAAGAAAATGGGAAAACACTATAGTGATTTCTAACTGGCACCTCGTTACTATAACAACATAAGTAAAAAGATGGGCTGTTCAGTATCAGCCTCCCAAACGATCCAGATCATTGGTGATCATCTGAGATATAGAAGTCCTTAATAGGAGAAAGAAAAAGGAAAGAGACAACCTCACTAAGTAGGTAACTGACCTCAGACTTATTTCAAACTGAGTATAAAAAGAGAGAGAGAGAGAGAGAGAGAGAGAGAGAGAGAGAGAGAGAGAGAGAGAGAGAGAGAGAGAGAGAGAGAGAGAGAGAGAGCCCCAAATAGAACACGAAGTTGTCCCAAGAAAGGTGGGGCTCAGCTTGTCTGCTCAGAAAAAACAGGCACTCAACTGGCGCCTACTGGTCCTTGGCCTTGGGAGAAGGAGTTGTTCGTGGGGCTAATTGGTCTGAGAAAGTGAAGGCTTCAAGTTGAGTGCTATGTAATTTCTTAATCTTGTGTTTGCTTATTTAATCCTCCAGTTGACACATCTTATTTGCTGTGTCTTGCTTCTAATTTTGTGTACGTCTGTGTGGAGAAATGTATCCCTGTTTTTATTTTGTTTCTCTGCCTACATACACTCACGTGCAAATACGCGCACATGGAGGAACATAGCAGTATCCAGAGGATTAACAAAATTCTAACACGTTACACTAAGAAATGTTAAAATCTGCAACCAGATACGGCCTGACCTTTCTAAGAAAAATTCAACAGGAATTAGCATCAGCAGATGTTCACTACCAGTGGACAGCATGAGACCCTTAGTCATTAGCTGAGAATGGACACTCTCCAGGCCAAAGCATATTTATAGGTGTGATGGTTGCAGCAGCTGTGTGTCACTGTTGCTAGGGGACGACTTAGATTAAACAGTCCCCCCTTCTAGTATGGGATGTTGATATAGCTAACTTTCTGAAAAATATGGTTTGACTTCTGGGGCCGGTAGGTGGCATGGTGGATAAGGGCGCTGGACTCCCACATGGCCGACCACAGTTCAAGTCTCAGACCTTGTGGCTTGCTTTCTTACTTTCTCTCTCTCTCTCTCTCTCTCTCTCGATATATATATATATATATATCTGTGTTTTTATGGTCAAATTAAAACAAATAAATTAATTAAATGAATGCATAAATAAAATAAAATTAAATAAACAATTCTTTAAAAAATATGGTTTGACTTCAATTTCCATTTTCTATAGAGACAAAATAATAAATAGTATGAAATAATGTATATTCTCTGGTGATATTATGACAAAAATCTGCTAAATGTCTTTGAAAACAGTTGTCACATAATGAATTTATAGGAATATGAAATATTTAAAATGTTACTAGAAGAATATTTGTGTTTGAGAGGAAACAAAATATCTGAAAGTATTCTCCAGTAAGGTGAGGTTGCCCTATAAAAATTTGAAAAGTCAAACAAAAAAGAGGTTCATTTTTCTTTGATAGCCCATGTGAAGGTTGGATATTTATTCATCTTCTCAGGCTGCCCTACTTAGTTTAGTGAACCTAGTCCAGTCCTCTGCTGGTATCAAAGTGCTGGTAAGTCACGTGGCAGTAATGTCTGCAGTAGACCAGAAGTCCCCATGGAGAAGTCAACATGAAGGCCTAAGTTTTGATAGAGGGAAGCCTACATGCAATACTGATTTGCAGTTAAGAAAAGCATATTTCTTAATTACCTAATTTTGAAGGCAACTTAACTGCTACTTGCACGAAAGAAAAGCAGAAAACAAAAACTATTCCATATAAATGAAAGTTGGTTTCCAAATTTTGAAAGGACTTTTATCTCTTATTTTATGTGCAATCATATGGTGCTTAACATTAGGGATATGTTCTGAGAAATGCATCATATCTCACACAACCTAGTTGGTACAGGCTACTACACACCTAGGCTGTGTGGTATAGGCTATTATTGTAACTTGTAGGAATGTTGTATATATAGTCTGGGTCCATCGTTGGCCAAGACATTGTTAGGCAGCACCTGACTGTATTTTTTATGCATATAAAAGAATGTGTGCTAATTATTGTCAACATGTAAATACATAGATGCATTCAGCTAAGTAAATAAAAATTATAGATGGTGTCATAAAAAGCCACTGTGAAACTATTTTCTTTTTTGGACATTTTCTGTTCCTATTCATTTATTCATTATGTTTTTGTGCCTGCTGGATTTCAAGCTCTGTTGATGATTGAAGACAGACCATTCAGTGTCTGTGATTTCCTTCATGGATTTTAGAGTCTAATGGGGAGTCAGTATTAGAGACATCATAAATTAATTACAGCTGTTTATTGCTACCAAAGAACATTATCAGATGCTGTGGCATTTGATATCAAGGAGGTCTGCAGAGCTTCAGACCTTTCCGAGCTTCAGTTTTCTATTGGGGGGAGTGGAAGTGACACTAGTCCCTACATTGCTGGGTATGTAATGACTTGGGTAAATGGGATCATGTGGAGGGGATTATATGAAACAGGGCACACCAAGCTCTTAACATAGTACCTGGCACACAGGGAGAGCTCAGCAAATGGCAGCCATGGTCATGATCACTATGGGCACATGCAGTAATTTAGATTTGAGGAGCTGGGCTTACCATTATGGAATCACTCCGTGGGTACTAATTTAGAAACAGCTGAAGGGATGAGAGGAAAAACAGGAGTCTAAACTCCTTAGGACCAAAGATTTTCATGTGGAAACCAAACCTGCTTTCTAGATATTTCTATTTCTACTTATATAACTTGGTATTTAGGGATCCATAATCCTGCCCATGTTACTGCTCGTATGTTCTTTTCCACTCATCTTCAAAATGACTCAGTGTTGCAATCCAGAGCGTATTCTTCTTGTGTCTCATCTCCCGTGGGGAGCATTCCCAGTGCCATGTAATACTTCCCTTTACCATTGTATATTGTTTTGTAACCTTGAGCAAGTTCATATATGACCTGTGGCTTTATAGTTAATATATCTGGGCCTCAATTTCCTCACTTTGTTACATAGGAATTATAAAAAGGTGAGTTGTAAGTATTGAACAAGATAATAAATTTACAAGATGCAGAACAGTGACTAGCCCCTAGTATTAGCTATTATTATTATTTCATATTACCTATAAACCCCTGTACTTGAATTATTAATAAACTGCTTTTATTTGAATTATTATACAACCTATCTGCATCTTTTCCTTTCTCCTAAAAAGTGTCACCTATGTCATACTAATCTGTGTAATCTTATTCTATGACAGTTTTGTCACTGTGTCTACCTCATCATTTGCAATGTATTATACGATTTTCCATTGCTTTTACTAGAAAAGACTGCACTTAATTTTGTGCTACAAACTCCAGAAAGAAAATTGAAACCAACTTAAGACAAAGGGAATTGGCTCTGATAATTGAGGTGTCCATGTTTAGATTTGTATTATACTATTTTCCATTGCTTTTACTAGAAAAGAAAATTGAAACCAACTTAAGACAAAGGGAATTGGCTCTGATAATTGAGGTGTCCATGTTTAGATTTGCTTTTCACCTTGCTTCGTGGGCCTCACAGGACACAAGAACTGAAACGAGGTCTTCAGAATTCATTCATATTCTGTCTCCCACCACTCGCCCTGTTACTCTTCCCTTTCTTTTTTGCATCAGGTTGTATCTCTTGTTGGTAATTATCTCCTCAAATCTAAAGCACATGGACTATGTGTAAGGATTTGAGCACTGATATATTAATATGCATGTGTATATATTAATTTTTTGCTTTGGAAAATAACCTTCAGTTATAAAAATATTTTCTTAAATTTTTAAGTTCACTAATATATGTTAAAACATTTCATTATACTGTAAAATGTACAATGAAAAGATCTTACATGTAAGTTTCTCCTTACCTATCCAATCATGAACTTAGTTTTCAAATTCTTTTTTTTTCCTCCAATAGCCGTAGATACAACTAAACATTTAAAAGTGAGTTTCCTGGAGAGAGAGAGAGAAGGAGAAGGAGAGGGAAAGGGAGGGGGAGAGGGTGGGGCGGGGAAGAGAGAGCCTGTGTGTGTTTTGAATCATTCTGGGGTCCAGTACAAAATTTCACTATTGATTGGGGGCTGTGCCTTAGTGACCTTTAGTTCCCTGGAACCGGAAATGGTGGCGGAGAGTTCACGCACACTCGGTACTTGTTTATTGAAACGAATTGAAGTAAAAATGACACTGAGTGATGATGTTTGTTCTATGCCAAGAATAATTTGTGTCTGTGTTTTTTTTTTTTCTGATGCTCAAAGACACTTTGGGTAAAAGAGGTGAAATGGGCTGCTAGCACATGTTCTCTCTCACAGAATTAAAATCTATTTTTAAAGAGCGTGAGTGTCACATTTCTTAGTCTTACAGAACCCCCTAATGGAGAATACTGTGTGCTGCATTCAGAATCGTAGACACTGTGCTTTGTATGCCGTTTATGTAGTCATTAAACTGAACAAAGACAAGTATTTTAATATAGTTAAACTTCTTTTTTTCTTTTATCCCAGAGGGTGTGTGTAAACATAAGAGAAAAAGGATAAAGAGAGAATACAAGTCCAGTCAGTCATGCCTCAATCTCTCCTCCTCCAGTTCTCCATCCTGGCAGGATCCTGGGCACAGGTGTGCTCAGTGTGTTTTTTTAAGCCAACAGGGCCAGAACTTAAACCATGGCCGGCCATATACGATACGATCTGGCTTCTTCTGCATAGCACCTAACTGCTAGGCTACAGGGCTGGCCCAAAACATTATTTTGATAAATATATATTCCTTAAAGAAAGAAGTACACAGCAATTTATAAGAAATCTATTTTAGTACAGTTACTCAGATCCCAGTTTGACTAGTTATTTGATTCATAACAAAACTCACCTTTTGGTAGTCCTTCAAATGACAACTGAATTCTGTAAGATTCATTTGATCTTTTGGGGATCTGCTTTCAAGACATGTTAAGTAGGACCAGAGCAGCATTTAGTTTAGGACTAATTATGCTCTGCTCCTGAGGCACGAGATGCTTCGAAGTGCTGTACCAGCATCAGAGAGAACCTTGAGGTTTTCCTGTCTAGTTGGTGGGACCAGGTGTCATTTCAGAGATGACACTGTTTCTTCTTGACTTCTCTGATGGTCTGATCCTGTGGTCTCCCAGTACACACTGGGCACACACACAGCCATGGTCCTGATCGGCTGAGGCTGGACTGCAGTATGAAGACCCTGTTGGGTATGCTTCTCTCTCTTGCAGAAGAAATAACGAAATGAACTCCTTAAAAAATTTGCAGATTTCTGAGCATCCCCCAGGCCTGCTCCAACAGAACCTCACAAGTGAGGCCCAGACAGCTGCGGATTATATAGTGCTCTGGGTGTTAACCTTCCTTCCACGCCCAACTTCAGGAAGGGCTCATGTTGGCCAGACCACCTAAGGTATATAGCTAATTGTATCCTACTAGGGTTTCGGAGGCAGAAAGAAGGGATGTTGGCTTAAAATCCTACCAGGAAACCAACATTCCCTTGCATGTACAAGTGAAGGCCGAGGAATCAGCTTTCTAATTTTTATTTTCTTAGAGTTTCACAGGCAGGTGAAACCATCAATTCTTCTGCTGTTATAAAAGCCTGGCTTAGGGTTTTTTTGAAAATAATTGTTCATCTTGACCATGGAATGCCCTTTGTTGAAACAACTGTATAGTTTTTCTTAAGAAGGAAAACTTAACCAGATGGCATTGTGGGGCCTTTTATTTGGAAGCATTTGATTTCAAATGCTTGGAATCTTGGGCAAAGCCAATTGGAAAGTGACCTAGCCATGAGGGGGCCAGGAGGTGGTGATTTCTCCCTTGGAGCTACTTGAACTGGACTCACTGAGTGTATGGGAAGTTGGGGATGGTGTATTCAGGTGGTGATCCTTAAGTAGTCCTTGTCATCTGGCTGGAGATCACAGGAGTTCACTCTTTGGTGAAGGCAAGAGTTAGAAGGAAGGAGGAGAGAGATGAAAAGATAAATCAAAGAAACATTTCCCTCTGAGCCTGAAAAGCACATGTTCTCTCAGAACCAAAGGAGGAAATATTAGTCATAAAATCAGGTGTAACTAGTTTTCTCCCTTAGAAGAGCTTCAACCATAGAAGATTATATGCTTTGGGTAAGAACTTGCTGGAAACTGTTTTGAAACCTTAGGACTATTTCACTTCCATTTATGATAACTGGGCTGTACATTGCACATTGATCAGGGCCAAGGGTGGCAGGAGTATGGCCACACACCGTGAATAAGATCTATTTCCAAAACCCATCCAATATTCACTTTTCTCTGGTTATGAGTTTTGCAAACAAGGCTCTCTAGGAAAACCTAGAGTTTTATTATGGAGCAACTCTGTGTATGTGTGCAGAGGTCACCTGCACTAAACGTCAACCCACCTCCAAGCATGACTCTACATTTCCGCTGAGTATTTGGATCCTGCACATGACGTGCCCTGTTTTCCTGGAAAGGGCTGGTCTTGCACGATTCCACTGGGGTATTGGTCAATCACACTTCATCTCTCCTGATTCTAAGAAGAAGTGAGGAAGAATGTGAAATGCTCCTTCTCATTCTAAATTACAATGTAGTATCTCTGGAGGATGTCACTGAATTTATTTGTCCTTTACAGAGGGTATGTGCTTTAAGTAAATAAAACTATATTGAAAATTAGGAACCTCTGCCTTGGATCTTATCTCTGCCCGAAACTAGATGAGAAAACTTGGATTTCATGTTCTTTGTCTATGAAATAAAGAATTTGAAAAGTTGGCACTGAATGCCCTGTCTCATTCCAAATTATATAACTGTATTACCCAAATTGAACTGTGGTGTCATTAGTTAATAGTAGAGAACACTAGAAGACTATAGAAACAAGTATTCCTATGATACTAAGAATTAATCATTGGATGATTTTAAGCTATTATTAAACTCCTAGAGAGAAATTCCATTTTTCATGTGAAGAAATGTGGAGTGACCCTTCATAATTGAATTTGAATTTTATTTTAATTATTTTTTTCATTTATAAAAAGAATTATTTACTTTTATTATTATCATTTTAATTCATCAGAGAAAGGGAGATGAAGGAAAGTGAGAAAGCAAGCTGCTAGGTCTAGGACTCAAACCATAATTGGCCATGTGGGAGGCTAGCACCTTAAACATGATGACACCTGCTAGCCCCAACAGGAAGGCAAGTCACTAGGTCTGGGACTCGAGTGGTAGTTGGCCATGTGGGAGCCCAGCACCTTAACCACCATGCCACCTGCTGGCCCCTATACCATGTTTTTTTTATACATAACATATCTATGACAAAGCTTAATTCATTAATTAGACATGGTAAGAGATGAACAACAGTAAGTAATAATAAGATAGAACAGTTGTAACAATATGCTGTGATAAAAGTTATGTGAATGTGGTCTGTCTCTAAAATTGTCTTATACTCTACTTACTCTTATTTTTTAAAATTAACATGTAATAACTGTCCGTATTTCCCAGGGAATATGGGAAATATAAGAATTTTCTTATATAAGAATACGATGTGTAATGATTAAATCAGGATAATTAGTATACACATCATCTCAACCATTTATCATTACTTTGTGTTGGAACATTCCAAATGCTCTTTTCTAACTACTCTGAGACAGTGCGTTGTTGTTAAGTGCATTCCCCTTACTGCATTTTATAGCATTTGACATTGTTTCTCTTATCTATCTGTATCTTGTTTCCGTGAATCGACATTCCTCCATCCCCCCTCACCCGCACCCACAGCATACACATCCTTCCCAGCCTCTAGTAGCCGTTCATCATCTGTGATGATCATCCTTTTCAGTTTCCACATACGAAGAATTTCTCTTTCTGTGTCTGGCTTATTTCACTTTACATCCTGTCCTCCAGGCTTGCCCATTTTACCTTTTTTCCTTTTTAATGACTGAACAGTATTCCACTGTGTGCATATGTGTGTGTGTGTGTGTGTGTGTGTGTGTGTGTGTGTGTTTGTGTATCACATTTTCATTACCCACCTGTTAATGGACATTTAGGTTGATGCCATGTCTTGTGAGTAGTGCTGCCATGAACACTGGGGTACTGATAAATTGACAATATACTAGTTTCCTTGCCTTTTCATTCTTCTTGTGATGCGGTGAATGACATAGGTGTCATGATGTAGCATTAGGATACTGTAGGAAGATCACCTGCCTCAGGAGGGAATGACAAGTCATGAGGATTTTCCAGACCCCAGTTGCCTGCCAGTAACTGAAACCACAGAAAGCAAACCATGAATGGAGAGGTGATTGTATTGGCTTCCTAACTATGCACACAGTGCTCTTTTAATAAGTCTGGAATCATTCACGGGGTATGCAAACCTAGTGCCAGATGTGGTCACCAACATAGACAGGCTTGCTCAGTGGTTCAGAAGGTGGGAGAGTTCATGGATACACAAACCAACCCCCATGGATACACAAGCCACTCCCTAACAGCTAGACATCCCCAAAAGTTTATTTCCCACGATGGGCAGGAAATTATTTGGTGAATGTTCACTTGGTGGGATGTCATCAATCAGGACAGCAGGCAGCTCAGTGACTGACAAAGCATTAGTTGGGGCTGATAGAACAAAAAGAGGAGGGAAAACGGGACACCTTTCTCCTCTTTTGAGATAGTATTTCATGTACTTAAACTTGGATTAAAACTTATATTTTAAAAAAGAATGTTGGGACCAGCAGTTGGCGTAATAGCTATGTTGCTGGACTCCCATGAAGTCGACAGAGGTTTGAGTCCTGGACCTGGTGGCTTAAATTCACACTGGGCATGTGTGCATGTGTGCCCAAGATCCCAAGAGGAGAATAGAAGAGAAGGGATTGCAGCGTGGTCATTCCCCCAGGGGGTGATTTCTCACTTTCTGTCTCTCTGTCTTTCTGGCGAGTCCACGTGCCCTATAGCAAACACCTCTAAAAAAATAAGTTAATTGATTTACTACTAGAATATATTAAAATACTATTGGATCACTGGAAAAGTCATGATGCATTTTTGCATAGAAAAATACAGCATGATTTGCCCAGAGACCTAATACTAGAATATATTAAAAAGTAACAGTTAATACATATATAACTTCTGTGTAGTGGATGAAGCATTTAAGGGCCAAGGTAGTTTTCTTGTGTTTTAAGGCTTCCTGGAATTGAATCTAGAGATCAGCCTCATCCTGATATCTTTGCAATCACAGTAATTCTTGCCTCTGCTAGAAACATTGCTGTATGGTTTATTCCCATTCCATACCCCTCTGGCAGTGCCTTCAGTGTGGTAGGCATTAATTACTTCTTGAATGAACGCAAGGACCTTTACCGAGCTTGTTTGAACTGGTATATTTTTATGAGTTAGGATTGCAAGAGCAGGATTTAATTGTAGTTTAATTGTAGGGAATGACTTGTATTTGCATGTGTCTTCATTTTGGAGTGATTGGTTCTCATTTTTAGCTCACTGAGGTTACTGTGGAAAAATGAGGACAAGGACATAGCACACTGCCTGGCTTATACAGCACATTCAGCACATTCTAGATGATTAATTGGGAAAGGAAACTCTAGAAAAATAGGTATCGTGAGATTTTGTTGACGTTAACAATTTTTATGGAGAAATTAGGGTTAAGTTAACCATGGTATAGACTGAAAATACATTGTTGGTCTTTATTATTAATAATCATTCTTGGGACTAGCAGGTGGTGTGGTGGATAAGGGCGCTAGATTCCCACATGGCCAACCATGGGTCAAGTCCTGGACCTGGTGGCTTGCTTTCTCACTTTCCCTTTCCCTGTCTCTGTCTCTGTCTCTGTCTCTGTCTCTGTCTCTGTCTCTGTCTCTGTCTCTGTCTCTGTCTCTGTCTCTGTCTCTGTCTCTGTCTCTGTCTCTGTCTCTGTCTCTGTCTCTGTCTCTGTCTCTCTCTCTCTCTCATCAAATAAAGAAAAAAAATAACAATAACAAATGGAAATAAATAAATAATTCTTTAAAAAAGAATCATTCTTATATGTTTAATGCCAAGATTTCTTTAAAAGTACTATGGCTTCCTGGTCCTTGAGGCTTAAGACATTTCTAGCAACGTTTCTTCCTACCTCCTGGGTTTATATGATTTTTTTCCCCTGGATCTCATTGCTGGAGCCATATTGAGTCTCAATCGATAGTGCTTTTGTTCCTTCCCACTTGTGGGCCCTGCATGGATTGTACATTGTTCTGTCTGGAACTCTCATGGCAAACTGCTAAATCACTCCAGATCTTAGCTTTCAATTGACTTCTTCAGAAAAGATGTCCTGAAGACCCTGCTCTCTCAAGGTTTCCCTAGTTGTGACAGGATTATTTATGGCATAGCTTTTTTTTTCCCTTGGCATGAGCTTCATGATGCAGGTAGTTGGCTTGCTCACCTTTGAATCTGCAGGGCTTTTCCAGAGACTATGGCCAACAATAGATGCTCAATAAATATTTGCTAAAGCCATGTGTGTTGAATTAATCATTTAAGTTCAGTTACATTCATTTTTCTTTTTCTCTTTTCAGCTGGGAAGTTATCAATTCCAAACCAGATGAAAGACCCAGACTCAGCCACTGTATTGCAGAATCATGGATGAATTTCAGCATATTTCTTCAAGAAATGTCTCTTTTTAAACAGCAGAGCCCTGGCAAGGCAAGTTCTGCAGTACAGGAGTGTGTTGTAAAATGTGCTTTGTACTTGGAACCAAATGAGCTATTAATACTTTTATCTGTGTATAGGAGTTCTCCATTTCTGAATATAATATGCCATGAATGTGTGCCATCAAAGCTAGTATCAGCAAAGTTCAGAAATGTAGTGTGTGAGCACCAGTGAATCCTTAGCCCCATACTTTGAAATTGGATTGGTTTTATATTTCATACATACTTATCTAACTCATTAACTAGAATGAATGGTGATTGGACAAAGAAATGTCTTATTAAGAATTTCAGTTATTAGGCCAGTTGGTGATGTGGTTAAGGCAGCTGGATCCCACATGATTGACTGTGTGGTTTGAGTCTACCTCGAAAACCGTGCTGGGTGTGTGTGTGCATGTCCAACATCCTGAGAGGAGGATAGAGAAGAGGTTGTGGCATAGCTATACTCCCTAGGGGGTTGGGGATGATTTCCACTTTCTTTCTCTGACAAGCACACATATCCTATAGCAAACTAAAAACAAAACAAAACAAAACAAAAAACCAATAACAAAGGAATTTTAGTTATATTTAGCCTGGTTCTGAAATCAGGAGGTAAAATGAGCACATACCTCTTTGAGCATACTGAGTCATATATATTGAGTCTCACTTTCAATCTAAAAAAAATAGAGGTTTTTGTATAATGTAGTTAAGAAAGAAAAGATTTGACAAACATATTCTGTTATATAAATGGAATGAGTATTTTTCCAATTAGGATAAAAACTTTTTTTTTTGGAGAGGTTTTTGCTATAGGGCGTGTGCACTCGCCAGATAGACAGAGAGACAGAAAGCGAGAAATCACCCCCCAGGGGGGATGGTGACACCGCAATCCCTTCTCCTCCATTCTCCTCTCGGGATCTTGGGCACGCACGCACTGGCGCCCAGCATGAGTTTTAAGCCACCGGGTCCGGGACGTGAACCGTGGTCAACTACATGGGAGTCCAGTGACATAGCCATTATGCTAACTGCTGGTCCCAGGATAAAAGCTTTTGAGGAGAAAGGTCTTAAGAGATTGGCAAGGGATTACACAGAGAAGTGCACACACTTGTATTATTTTATGTGTAGCTTTAACTGTGATCAAGTTTTGATAAGGTACAGAATCACCAATAGATCATCTTCCAGTGTTGCCTTTAGGTTTCTTGAATATCCACCTGAATCAGAATTTAGAGCTATGAATGACAGCATTTCAAAGGCCTCTCAGTGTACTGCATGTGGGCAACCTCATAATATCACTGATACTAGATCAAAGAACTATACTTCGAGACATTTCAGGCATATGAAAATAGTACTGTTGTATCTGGATACATTTTTTAAAATCACTGAAGGTCAGTTTTATGCCCCATAAGGGGAGCATGGTATATTTTTGATGCATGTTTTACTGATGTGACTAACCGTATTTTTGGAGGATTCTAAACTTCAAATTTCTGTACTAGATTGCATTTGGGTGTCCTAAACCAAATTGTTTAAGATGATGATGCTAAAAATCTAGGGAATATTAAGAAATCCCTTTGCAAAACTGAATTCTAGATATAGTAATGCTTTTGTTGACATGCATTCCTTTGGCCGTTAGGGCCTTTTCTCTCCCATTAATTTCTAGAATTCTAAATCTTTCAAGAGACTTTGCTGTTTCAGAAGCAGCTCCTAATTTTGTTCCACAAATTTGCCTGTTCTTCATTTTACTACTTTACTTACTAGCCCTATGCCGAAGTATGAAAACTCCATTAATCTGAAAGTTGATCCCCTTGCTCTTTCTCTTCATCAGTTATTGATCAAAGGTGTATTTTCCTTCCTCATTTTTTTTAGTTCCCTTAATACATTTTCTTTGCTTGCTTTATCAATTTAGTTAAATACCACTATTTAAATATAAAACAAACAAACAAAATCTCCAAACCAATAACAAAAAAGCAGTAAGATAGCTTAAGGTCAGAAAGTGGAAATCAAGTGAGGACTTTTAGGGGAACATTTTTCAAACTTGATGTCTCTAATGGGAATTATGGAAATTTTCTATAGATTGTTTTTAAATTTCTTAAAGCAACCAAGTTTTTGTTGTTGTTGTTGTAACTGAAAGAAGGAAAATAATCTGATTTCACTTGTAGGCATCTCATTTCATTAAGAGCTGGTTTCTAGGTGACCTAGAAGTTGGGTCCATTTGAGAAGTAGACATTGTCAGGAGGGAGGATAGTGCTGATTTGTCCCAGCAGCTTATCAACTGAGCAAATTACGTTAGGTTTGTGTAGATGCTTCTAGTTCTGCAGCATGTTTTACTGTGTTTATGCATTTCTATGGGTTCATAGTGTTAGTTTTTAAGCTTGCAAATTTACTTATCAGACTGGATTATTTTAATTAAATGATGTAAGAGAAGTTTCTGGGAACCTGTGACTTTTTTCTTTTTTTTTTTTGAGAGGTTTTTGCTATAGGGCGCGTGCGCTTGCCAGACAAATAGAGAGAGACAGAGAGATAGAAAGCAGGAAATCACCCCCCAGGGGGGATGGCCACGCCACAGTCTCTTCTTCTCCATTCTCTTCTCGGGATCTTGGGTACGCATGCACACACGCCCGGCATTTTAAGCCACCGGGTCCAGGATGTGAACCGCGGTCGACTACATGGGAGTCCAGCGACATAGCCATTACACTAACTGCTGGTTCTGGAAACCTGTGACTCTTCAAGTCTGTTTCTCCTGATAGTAATACTACCATAGGCATGAGAAATGGGAGTCACCATTCTTAGTGCCAGAAGTTAGTTCTTATGCCCTCAAAATGATTAATACTAAGTGTTAGAGTGGACGAAGAGTGATTAAAACAGTCATTGCTATAGGGCGCGTGCGCTTGCCAGACAAATAGAGAGAGACAGAGAGATAGAAAGCAGGAAATCACCCCCCAGGGGGGATGGCCACGCCACAGTCTCTTCTTCTCCATTCTCTTCTCGGGATCTTGGGTACGCATGCACACACGCCCGGCATTTTAAGCCACCGGGTCCAGGATGTGAACCGCGGTCGACTACATGGGAGTCCAGCGACATAGCCATTACACTAACTGCTGGTTCTGGAAACCTGTGACTCTTCAAGTCTGTTTCTCCTGATAGTAATACTACCATAGGCATGAGAAATGGGAGTCACCATTCTTAGTGCCAGAAGTTAGTTCTTATGCCCTCAAAATGATTAATACTAAGTGTTAGAGTGGACGAAGAGTGATTAAAACAGTCATTAGTCAGCTCAAAGTGCAAAAGAATGCCATTTGAACAAATGTTGGCCTTAACGTGCTAGGTCCCATGTAGGTCAGTAATTGTGTATGTATTCTGTGCTCTAAAATGTCCTGGTATTATACATAACTATCTCATGCCATTTCTATCATTTCTAGTTTTGTCTCCTGGTCTGCAGTGTGTGCACATTTTTTACGATCTTGGGCAGTTATATTCCTGGGGTTATACTCAGCTACCTGCTGTGTAAGTATCATCGAACATTGTGTTTATAATTCTTAATTGTTTCAAAAAGCAGGACTATAAGTGAATACCTTTGTTAAATTATGTTAGTAAAACTCTAAATATGCTTCTCCTTCCCCAAATGTGCCAGCACCTTTGCCTTTGTGTATGTTACATGACTCAAAAAAGAAAACTTCAATAACATACCATTGCACCCCTCAACAGAATGGCTACAATGAAAATACTAGCCATATCAAATATTAGAAAGGATGTGCTAAAATCACTTTTGATAATGGTTAGGCAGTTTTCTAAAGCTACTGTATAACTCAGCCATCCCCAAGCTAGGCACTCACTCAAGAGAAACGGAAGCACACGTCTGCATAAACACTCATACATGAGTGCTCACTGCTGGGCTATTTGTAGTAGCCCAAAGTGGAATACAAACTTTCTGTCCATCTACAGATGGATGGGCATACAAACTGTGGTATTTCCATGTACTATTCAAGACTGAAAATGGATACATTCAACGCTGTAGATAAATCTCAAAATAATTAGGCTGAGTAGAAGAAGCTAGATAAAAGAATATGTTCTGAATTGTCTATTTATATGTAATTCTAGAAAATTCAAGCTAATTTTGAAATTTTGTAATTAATTTATTTATAGTCATTCACTGTACATCAATACAGTATACAAAATGAGATTTTCCGTCCAATATGCATTGTATATTGGCTCAATCAAGGATATTACCATGCATGTTATCATCAACAAATAATTTTCTATTTCTTGTTTTTTGTATATTTTGCCTCCCCCCCTTTGATTCCCTACCTCTCACCCTCTCCCAACTCCCCCCTTTCTTCCACACTGTCTCTGGTATGTATAGTTGTTTTCCATATCTTTTTTTTTTCACATTTTATTGACTCACTAAAGATCTTAACTACTTTAAAGACTTTCAATAGCAAGCACAGCTGATATATACATGTTTATGAACCCAAGTCTGACTTTAGGCATAAACCTGAGTGAGTAAAGTGAGCATACTATAAAGTAGCACCTCACTGGGGCTATATGGCTTACTGCAGTCATTAAATAGGCATTAATAGTTTTTAATGCATTTTTTAATTTAAAAAACTTTTAGTTTTAGTAGATCAAAAATCAAAAAATGTTAAGAGAAATTTTCTTAAAACTTAAAACCAGGAAAAAGGTTAGGATTCAGTTCAAATATTAGGTAGATGAACCTATCAACAGTTCAAGAGGAGAGAAAAATCCTTAAATATGGAAATCAAAGCACTGAAGAAAATCAGTAATGTTGTCGTCTAAAGTCAAAAAATTCTATTTCACTAGTTCAGACTCATGTAATTAATCTCTCTTCTGTTGAATGTGCATTGTTACTGTGGTCTGATCTTTGCATTTAAACTCTGGCAGTTAACATTCAACTCCAGATTTGTCCCTACCATTAGGTTGGCCATTTTCTTAGCTGTTTCTTGTACTCTTATTTCTGTGTGTCCAACTTTAGTCTTCGTGGTATGGCACTCCCTTCAGCACTTCTTAGAGAGCTGGTCTGGTGTTGGTAAATTCTTTCAGATTTTATCTATCTGAAAATGTTTCTGTCTTCTTTTTCCATGTGAAAGATAATCTTGCTGGGTATAGTATTCTTGGGAATTTTTTTCACTTAACACTATGAATATATTTTCTTTCCTTGCTTGCATTTTTTTTCGGATGAGAGATCTGACAGTAGCCTGCTGTGATATCCTTTGAAAGTAACTTGACATATCTCTCTTGCCAACTTTAGTATCTTGTCTTTTTCTGTGGTTTTGGTCAATCTGGCTATGATGTGCCTCAGGGAAGATGTTCTTGGGTTGATTCTATGTGGGATTTTTGTTTGTTTGTTTGTTTTTCTTCAGTCTGGATATTTGAGTGCCTCTCTAGGTTTGGAAAGTTTTCTTCTGGAATTTCATGGAATAGATTATCAATAGCCTTATTGGTTTTTTTCCCCTTCTGGGATAAGGATGATCTCGATGTTTGGGTGTTTAATGGTATCTAGTATTACTTGAATGCTGTTCTCATATATTTGGGTTATTTTCTCAGTCTTTTTGGTGAATTTTTCTATGTCAGAGGTTCTGTCTTCTACATCTGAGATTCGATCTTTTGCAAGATCTAATCTGCTTTTGATACTTTCAACAGAAGTTTCGATTTCCTGTATTACAGCCTTTATCTCTAACAATTCCATTTGATTCTTTTTTACAATGTGTATCTCCTCTTTCAGATCATGCAAGAACTTCCTCACCTCCTGGAACCTGTTGTCTCTTTTCTCCTGCATCTTCTGGAGTTCGTTGTCTCTACTCTCTTGCATCTCTGTTAGCTTTGTCATAATGAATATTTAAAATATTTTATCTGACACTTCCATGAGTTCCCTTATATTCTCCAGCTCCTGGCTAGAATGGGGAGCTAGAGGGTAAAGTCTAAGCAGGTGGTCTTCAGTGTTAGAAATCCCTGAATGGAGCTGCTCCAAACTCAAATATAGATGGATGCTGATTGGTTTATCGTGGCTCCTGGCTAGACTGGGGAGCAGGAGGGCGAAGTCTGGGCAGAGGGTCTTCAGACGTGGAAAATCATTCAGGCTCATTTTTAGTAACAAAATAGATCAGAGAAAAAGTGGGAAAGCAAGCTGCCAGGTCAGGGACTTGATCACGTCAGCCATATGTGGGAGTCTAGCACCTTAACTAGCATGTCACCTGCTAGCCCCACATTCATTATCTTGGTTGTGGTGATTGATGGTTACTTAGCAGTATGCGTACGTCAAAACACATGAATACTTCAAGTATGTTCGGTCTATTGCACATCAACTATAACTCAAAAATGCTGTGAAAAAGAAGTGTAGATTTTCTACTGCTTCTGAAACACATGAAGATCTGGTTCTGCTATCTTTTGGTGAGGCAGATATTCTCAACTAAACTAACTCTTACATTTGCCTATTTTTCTTACACTAACTTTTAAGGTTTACATATAATTCCTTGGCCTCTAGAGATCTTGGTATTTGCAACTTTTATTTTGAGAGGTAATGGGGCTCAGCCTCAGTGACATGGTGGGTATCATACTGTAGTGTTGGAAGGCATGAGACAATCCCAGGTTTGATCTATGGCCTCGTAGACCTAAAACATGCTAGGCTCAGATCCTGATGGACTGGAAGGCTTGGCTGGAGAGGGATTGTGGTGTGATTGGACTTTGTCAGGGGCTTCTCTCTCTCTGTCTCTCTCTCTCTCAAGCACTCTCTATCATAAAAAAAAAAAACCTTTTAAAAAAAGATAATAGGGGGAACCAGCAGTTAGCGTAATGGCTATGTCGCTGGACTCCCACGTAGTCGACCACGGTTTGTGTCCCGGACCCGGTGGCTTAAAACTCACACCGGGCGCGTGTGCGTGCGTGCCCAAGATCCTGAGAGGAGAATGGAGGAGAAGGGATTGCGGCGTGACCATCCCCCCTGGGGGGTGATTTCTCGCTTTCTGTCTCTATGTCTCTCTGTCTGTCTGGCGAGCGCACGCGCCCTACAGTGAAAATCTCTCCAAAAAAAAAAGATAATAGGGGCATTTCCTAACAATCACAAAGAAATAAACATTGGGGAGTACAATACATTCATTATGGCACAATTTTCTTTCTTTTTCTTTCTTTTTTCAATTCCTAATGCCTAACACAAGTGGCAAATTGTGGGAACTCAAATATAATTTCCCACATAGAACTCTATATAAAAGCCTCTTGATCTACATTGTTCAGGAGGTAAAGAAGAGGCCTGTAGAAGAGTCTAAAGTGGGCAAGTCTTTGTCTTGTTTACTCTTTGTAATGACTGCATAAAATATTGTTAACCCCCATATTACTGATGAGAGCTAATAGACCATCTTCCCCATAATAAAATGGCATTTAATAGAGTTGGTTTTATTTTAACTCAGGACTATCGTTTGGAAAACATGTACAGTTCTGTAAGTTTTAAAGGGTTTAAGGGGAATGAGTTGATGTAATTACAAGTCTGAAAATGACTATGAGCTTGGTTTTGTGTGCATGTGTGTGTGTGTGTGTGTGTGTGTGTATGAGATGAAAATTTACTCTCTCCTCATTACAGGAGGAGAAAGTAAATTATAAACCTACCCCACAGTGCGATTTCTCTAAGGAAGAAAAACTTCTATTTTTCAGTGAGGAAACTCAGCATTTTATGAAACACTAAGCTGTAGACTTTTGAAAAGAAAGGCACTTTACCTACTTTCTCTTCCTTTTTATATTTCAGTGCTTTGTGCGTTTTTGTGTCCACTGTTTAAATGTAATGATATAGGACAAAAAATATACAGCAAAATCAAGTCAGTTCTGCTGAAACTAGATTTTGGAATCGGAGAATACATTAATCAGAAGAAACGTGAGAGATCTGGTAGGTAAAATTGAATTTTAAATTGTGTGTATGAAATGAGACCTTATTGGATTATGGGCTATTTATAAATAAATTGCCTTTAATACATTTCAGAATGCTTTTAACCTTTTATTAAATATTATTACAGAGGCTAATCTCCCTGAAGCCATATTATGTGTGTGCATGTGTGTGTGTATCCTTTTTCTATTTAGGCTTTTATTTTTTTCCTAAATATAGAATTAAATAAATAGATGTTTTAATCCAAATAGTCAGAGGAGAGAGAAGAGTCTTCAGTAATGCTCTGTTTTGCTATTTATGATTTATTTAACTTTGGTTTATTTGAAGTTGGACTGTTCTAAGTAAAAAAATGGCAGAGTTGGTTTGAGTATAGGAGCCATGTAAGAAGGACTTGAAAGAATGGGGAGGAAAAGAAAATAGAGGAAAAACCATTGTGATAACTTTTTATGTGTATCATGCATTATCAGAATCACCTGGAGGGCTTATTTGAGCACAGATTGCTGGAGTCCACCCCAGAGTTTGTGGTTCAGAAGATCAAGAGCAGGGCCTGGGAATTGGCATTTCTAAAAAGTTACTAGGAATGATGATGCTCCTGGTTCATGGTCCACACAATTAGTACCCCCACTATAGACCATTTCCTGTGGAAATCACATGTCTTGCTAATAGGTAAAGCTTATTATGTGCAAAGATTTAATTTTATGGACACATTAGAGAATATGGGAAATGTGGAATAAGAATTTAAAATAAAATAAATATACTATGTCTATATTGGTATAGAAACTGAAAGCTTCCTTCTTTTGTTTTTTTTTTTTCCTTCAACAGAAGCAGATAAAGAAAAAAGTCACAAAGATGACAGTGAATTAGACTTTTCAGCCCTTTGTCCTAAGGTATTTTTTTTCTTTAAGCTTTCAATTTGTTCCCATATAGTTTGACTGTAAATTTATTTACATGCACTAAAACTGAATGATTTTCTCAGTAGACTACTCTTGTTTCTATAAAATGATTGAATGATTTCAAAAGGAAAATACACATCTGGTTTTTTTTATTTTAATTTTATTTTTGGATAGATTTTCACATGTGCTCGCCAGTAAGATAGAGAGAGACAGAGAGACAGAAAGTGAGAAATCCCTCCTACTTCCCCCCCCCCCCCAGGGAGGATGGCCACACTTCAATCCCTTCTCCTCTATTCTCCTCTTGGAATCTTGGATATACACGCACACATGCCCAGTGTGAGTTTAAGCCACTGAGTCCGAGACTTGAACCATAGTCGACTACATGGGAATCCAGCGGCACAGGCATTATGCCAACTGCTGGCCCCTACATCTGATTTTTATTATCCTGATGTTTTGGGGATTAGTGTGGATTTTTCAACAGATTACCCTTAGTAGTTTAAAATGTGCCACTGGTGTTTCTATTAACACAGATTAGCCTCACAGTTGCTGCCAAAGAGTTATCTGTGTCTGACACAGACGTCTCAGAGGTATCCTGGACGGATAATGGAACCTTCAATCTCTCAGAAGGATATACTCCACAGACAGACACTTCTGATGGTATGCTAATATTTATGGATACTCTTATTTATATTGTTGGGTTGTTGGAAAAGTCATGACCTATTTTTCTATGTTTTTCTGTGCAAAATCGCATCATGACTTCCAACAACCCAAAATTATGTATACATGCAAAAATGTTTGATTTTTATCAACTACTGAATGAGTAAATAAAATATGTGTTTAAATATTACTTGGATATAAAAATGAACAAGGTGTTGATACCTGCTACAACACAGATGAACTATGAAAACATGCTAAGTGAAAGAAGCCAGACACAAAAAGCCACATATTGGATAATTCCATTTATATGAAATGTCCAGAATAAACCAGTCTATTTAGAGGGAAAGTAGATTAGCAGTTGCTGGAGACTAGGGGAAGGAAGGAACAGTGAGTGGCTGCTCATTGGTATGAGTTTGTTTTTGGAGCAATGAACATATTGTTGAAGTATGGTGGTGATTGTTGTATAGCTTTGTGAATACAGTCATGTGCTGCATGAGAACGTTTTGGATGATGGACTTCAGCAGTGGTCCCCTGAGATGATAACAGGCCATATATACAGCCTAGGTGTGTAGGAGGCTGTACCATCTAGGTTTGTGTAAGTACACTCCATGATGTTCACACAGCAATGAAGTTGTCTAATGACACCTACATCTCTGAATATACCCTATTGTTAAAGCTATGTATGAGTGTATTCTAAAAACTACTGCACGGTATACTTTAAAAAGGGTAAATTTTATGTTATATGAATTAAATCTCAAGAGATTTTTAAATGAGAAAAATGTCAATGTCCAAATATGCCTTTATTTTCTTTTTTAAGAAAAAAAAATCTCAAAGAGTGCATGTGCTCACATAGTGACAGAAAAACAGAAAGATACAGGAGTGCATGGGAGAAAAGATCACCCCAATAAGGCATGGTCATGGTGCAGTTTTTCTCCTTTACTCCTTCAGCTTGTTGGGGTTTGGGGCATGTACACACACATGCCTGACATGGTTTTCAAGCCACTGGGACTGGGATTTGAACCACAGTTGGCTCTGTGGGATCCCTATGCTTGTATTTAAAAAGTAAATTAAAAACAACGAAAAGAAATTACCTCCGGAATGTCTGGCACTATTTAAAGCAGTAATAAGAGGAGAGCAAAGAAAATACAGTCAGTTTAGTCTTATTTAAAGTGTGGAAGACAAATTTCCTGAGTCTAAAGCTGATTCCATAGATTCTTATATTTGTCTTAAAAGTTAAAAAGAGCTTCTTTGTGGAACCCCAGATAGCATAATGGTTATATTGCTGGACTCCCACATAGTGAACTGTAGTCTGAGTTCTGGACAGGATGGCTTAAAACTCATGCCAGGAATGTGTGCATGCATGCCCAAAATCCCAAGAGGAGAATGGAGGAGAAGGGATTGCAGCATGGCCATCCCCCTTCGGGTATGATTTCTTTCTTTCCGTCTCTCTGTTTCTCTCTGTCTCTCCAGCAAACACACGCACCCTATAGCAAAAACTCTATCAACCAAAAAATAAAACAGCTTTATTATTCATAATTAGGTTAAATATTATTTACAATAAGAGAACACACGCGGGAACCAGCAGTTAGCGTAATGGCTATGTTGCTGGACTCCCACATAGTCGACCGCGGTTCGCGTCCTGGACCTGGTGGCTTAAAACTCATGCCAGGCGCATGTGCGTGCATGCCCAAGATCCCAAGAGGAGAGTGGAGGAGAAGGGATTGCGGCATGACCATCCCCTCAGGGGGGTGATTTCTCGCTTTCTGTCCCTCTTTCTCTCTCTGTCTGTCTGGTGAGCGCACGCACCCTATAGCAAAAACCTCTCCAAAAAAAAAAAAAAAAAGAACACACGGTATTATTTGCTAGTGCAAATTCCTTCCTTAATCTAAATTGAGAGACAGTGCTTATGCAACCATTTAACTTTTGCTAATCTAACTGGACCATTTTAAGTCGTTTCAGCCATATACTGAACATATGAGCAGATTATAAAGGAAGAGCATGAATAAATCATTTTTTTCTTATTGCCCAAGAACACACTTTCTCTTCCTAGAGGAAGGAGGGAAGGAAGATGTACAATGTTTGAAAGATGGGTTTGGAGGTTGGGGAACCAAACATAGTCTTGCCATTGTCACTAACTGTATGACCTTGAACAGAGATCATTTCTGGACCTAAATTTCCTCATCTTTAAAGTACATTAGATCACTGAAGTCATTCAAACTGCTCTTTAAGTTCTCAACTATAACCAAATCGTATTTTAAAGACCAGGATAACAAGTACTTTGTTTTTAAGCATCCCATCTCAGATTTATATAAGAGACAATAAGAATCCAATCTACATGTAAGGCTTTTCATTAACTGAGCTGAAGATTTCAATCATTATTGCAAGGAGATTTCTGTTACACTAAAAGATTTTCTATGAAAAGTAAAAACAATGTAATTAGTCTGTCTCCTAATCTGACATTGCTTTCAAATGCTCTAAATCTTAGCATGGTGAGTTTCAGCTATATTTATGGAGAGCTAAATGTTTCCATAGACTATAGCATAGAAGACACAATAACTCCTTTTCATTGCTTTAAACAAACACAAATTATTCAAATATATCTCCATGTATAGAAATCCTGAGGCTAGATTATATTTACCATTCAATACTAGAACCCATGAAAACATCCAATTGAAGTTTTATGTATGTATGTATGTATGTATGTATGTATTGTATGATCATACTTATCTACACTGGCTTAAGAGAATTCCTACCCTAGAGACAGGATGGAATTTTTCTGGTGAGCACTTAAACTTTAGTTCAAGCTTCAAGATTATAGTAGACAAGGTCGAATATTAAGTCATTTCATAAACTGTTTTATGCTTAAAAAGAAAGCTAACAATATGGAGGTGGGGGACACATAGTATTTGTGTATTTGTGGAAAGATAGTGTCACACATCGGGGCCAACCAATATGTGAGTAAGTTGACTCATATTGATCCAAGTTTGCCCAGAGGGTTCAGATTAAACTCAGGTATCTTCCAGACAGCTCTTTTTTATTTCAGATTTGTTATGGTGCTTAAGCATGAATTTTGTTACGCCTTTCACAGATCTTGACCGACCTAGTGAAGAAGTTTTCTCTCGAGATCTTTCAGATTTTCCATCTTTAGAAAATGGTATGGGAACAAATGATGAAGATGAATTAAGCCTTGGCTTACCCACTGATCTCAAGAGAAAAAAGGATCAGCTGGACAGTGGTCACAGATCAAGCAAAGAGAAGCAGTCAGCAGCTGGTCTCACCCTTCCTCTGAACAGTGACCAAACCTTTCAGCTAATGAGCAACCTGGCTGGGGATGTCATCACAGCTGCAGTGACTGCTGCTATCAAAGACCAGCTAGAGGGCGCTCAGCAAGCCACTGCTCAGGCTGCAGCCAGCCTAGGAGAGGACACAGACACTGAAGAAGGTGATGACTTTGAACTACTTGACCAGTCAGAGCTGGATCAAATTGAGAGTGAATTGGGACTTACACAAGACCAGGAAGCAGAAGCACAGCAAAGTAAGAAGTCTTCAGGCTTCCTTTCAAATCTACTTGGAGGCCATTAATCTGGGAATCAGCTTGCAACAGAGCACAGATTAAACCACCAAAAAATTTCAAACAAGAAAGAAAAAAAAAAGAAAAAAAAGAAAAAAAAATTGAACTGTAAGCTTTAATTATTACTTTAGGGGTTTTTTTTTGTTTGTTTTACTTTCCCTTCTGCAGTGAAATTGGATATGTATCAGTTAACACTGATAGACTGATATTTCCCATAGTTATTTTTATGTGATAAGCATGGAAATGAACTTTACACACACACACACACACACACATACACACACACAAATACTGTGTGGTTAGAGATGAGTACTAGGGGTTATTTTTAAAACTAAAAGAAAAAACACAAAATTAAGATCCTCCTGTAAGTATTTCTTTTTCTTTACAATTATTTTTTCAAGCATGCAAAGTTTATTGTAACTCAATGAAAAATACTAACAACTAATTGTGAATACATGCTGTATCAGCTCCCTTATTCCTAATACTTGGAAACAGAAAAAGAAAAACTGGTAGAGTTTGATGTCTAAAAAGGCAGAAATTATCAAGATATCTTTAGCTGAAGGACTTGGGAAATACTATCAAAATTGATTTCTAAGAAAATTTTAAAAAATATATTTAAGTACTATGGATAGGTTCGAACATTTCCATGTTATTTCTGCAGTTGTAGACTTAGGTTTACTCGTAAAGTGGCATGCTCCCTTGACTGCCATCTCTTAAGTCTTGCTGTGGGTGGTGTTAATCTGTAGAAAGCAAGTAGTTACATATCACATAGACTGTGGTTATGATGTAAACAGAGGTTCAGCTGTTTTGTTGATTTGTCATGTATTTGTAACAGAGAGGTTGAGAGTGCAGATCTATTCTGCCTGCTCAGACTTAAGTTAAACCCTCACCTTTTATATCACGTCATGTAAAAAGTCCCCTAAAATTGTAAAACTAGTTCTTGGTATGTTCTATGAGTGATGTGGTCATCAGTAATAAAGAAATAATAACTGTTTTCATAGTCTTATAGATACAGGGGAGGAACTTGCTTGGCTTAAAGTATATTTATTTGCCATTGAAGTCTAAATATGCGATGTTTCTTACTGGAAAGCTAGACTATTTTTTTCTTTTATTTTAAACTTTTAAAGATTATCTTTAAATTACAAAATTTGACTTAAGGTTTTTAACAAAGGACTAAAAAGCAGAAACCAAACTAGTTTTGTTTTTGTGATATAAATTTTTAGTAGTGTTGAGGGACCATGTCAGCAACTACCAAAAAGTCTCTTAAACCTTCAGGCATAGCTGGCATTTCTACAGATGTGATCAGACATCTGAGACCCTCAGAAAGGAAGGATAATCTAAGAATATAGGAAATCTGTGTACTACTCTTTTCATTTTATCCCTTTTCTTAGATTTCTAAAGACTAATTATAGAAAACCTAAAATCTTAATGTTACATCTTTTATTTATTTTTTCTTTCTGAGGTATTAAAATAGCTAAACTGAATTTTGCCAAATGAGAAAAGGAGAAAAGTTATGGAAGACTTTGAACACTTGCTTTTTGTGACTGAGTATGCTTACGTGTCATTAGTGCCTCATGACTGTGTTTGATATACTCTACTGATACAAAGTGAGCCTGTGCCTTCATTTTCTTGCCCATTTCGGTACAAGTGGAAACTTGGTGTTAGAAAAATTTCTGAACTGTGTGGGTTTTGGAGGACTATAATTGAATTCTATTCAGTGCATTTCTGGACATGAAGAAAAATACAGTCACATATTTATAAAACAGTTGTTACAAAGATTCTTTTTTAAAAATGTGTATGTTTCTTTATTTAAGAAATATTCTTGGGGGGCCAGCTGGTGGTATAGTAGTTAAGGTGCTGGACTCCCATGTAGTCGATTGCAGTTTGAGTCCTGAACCTGCTGGTTTGAAACTCACACTGGGCATGTGTGCGAGTGTGCCCAAAATCCCAAGAGGAGAATGGAGGAAAAGCAAAGGGATTGTGGCATGAGCATTCTCCTGGGGAGTGATTTCATGCTTTCTGTCTCTCTGGCGAGTGCATGTATCCTATAGCAAAAATCTCTAAAAAAGGAAAAAAATATATCCTTGGTCATGAATTCAGAGTGACATCCATTTCATCATTGAGGAGAATACAAGTTAAATAATCCACATAATTAAAGAACATTTTATATTGGACAAGCTTATAAGAAGGATGTTTTAAGAATGAATGGGGGAAAAAAGAATCTGAAGCACTTTCAGGGAGAAAAAGGTGGTATAAAACAAACATACTGATTTTTTTTCTGCCCGTATTTTAACTTAACTATCATTTTAAACATGAAAACAAAGGCAATCAACAAGTACCTTCTTATAATAAAGCCATATAAGTTTCTTTTAATGTGCCTAGCACTGTATCAACCTCACAGACAGTAAATGCCTATGGAATAAATGGATGGAAAGTGTTGTTAAAATGTCTATAATTTCACTGGATTCTGTGGACCATGTGTAAGGTTCAATACTCATTTTTAATACTGTGAAACTCTGAGGAAGTCACTTAATAACTCTGCACCTGTTTCCTTTCTCTACAAAATAAAGATATAATGACACCTACTTCATAGGATATTGCAAGGATTAAATGTCTTAAGATGGGTTGGCATACTATGAGCTGTGGACCAAATCCAGCTTGCTGTCTGTTTTTGTATGGTTTATAAGCTAAGAGTGATTTGTTATGTTTTAAATAGTTGAAAAAAATTAGAAGAGTATTTTGTGTCATGTGAAAATTAATATCAGCATCCCTAGGTGAAGTTTTATTAGAATACAGCCATACTCAATCATTCATGCATTTTTTGGGTCTGTTTTACTTATTTTTTATTGTTCACATATAATCACTGTATATCTTTTTGAAATACAATATGGATTTTCAAAGCATGCATATAGTGTGTAATAAGCAAATCAAAGATTCAGACATATCTATCTTATTGGATAGTGAAGTTTACATTACATTGTATACATTCAATAATAGTTCTACAGTTTTTTTTTCAAGTATATATTGAATTATTGGTGACATTTTTTTAATCTGCTGTGGTATATCATTCCATAAGCTGTTCTGCCTGTTTCTCACATTTTTGTGTCTATTAATCATTTCTTCCTGAACCTTCAAACCCTTACCGACACAACCGCCATGCAGCTTCTGGTACCTGCTCTTACTTGCTGTACTTCTATGTATGGCTGCCTTTATGCCATACAGCAAAGTTGGATAGTTGTGATAAAGATGATAGGTCAACAAAGCCTAACATATTAACTATTTGGCTTTACAGGAAAAGTATTCTAGTACTAGTCTAAGATAGAAAACACTCAAATTATAATTAGGATCCTGTCTAATCCTCATGACTACAATTACACACAGAATTAAGAGCATTTTGCCAAAGAACAGGTCGAATAAATTGTCCAGGGTTATATTGGGTCATCTGAGAAGTTACGACGCTGCAGAAAGATATAACTGACTGTCCCATTGTCAATCAGCTTGCATTTACTGAGGACCTACTGACTATAGATGTGCACCTTCTTTGTATTTCTCTAACCAACTGCTGAATATACTCAAGGCCCAATTCCTTTTCTTTTTAAGTTTGTTTTGTTTAAAGAGAAATTTTTGCTACAGGACGTGTGCACTTGCCAGAGAGGCAGAGAAATAGAAAATGAGAAATCACTCCCCAGGAAGGAAGACCATACCACAATCCCTTCTCCATTCTTCTCACACACATGGACCCAGCGTACATTTTAAGTCAACCATGGTTGACTATGTGAGAGTCCAGCAACATAACCATTATACCACCTGCTGGTCCCTCTCTCTTTTTTTTTTTTTAAGAGGTTCTTGTTATCGGGCACGTGCGTGTGCCAGAAAGACAGAGACAGAGAGAGAGAGAAAGCGAGAAATCACCCCCCAGGCGGGATGGCCACACCACAATCCCTTCTCCTCCATTCCCCTCCTCTCGGGATCTTGGGCATGCACACACACGCGCCCGGCATGAGTTTAAGCCACCGGGTCCAAGACTCGAACCACGGTTGACTACATGGGCGCCCAGCGACATAGCCATTACGCTAACTGCTGTTCCCTCTTTTTTTTTTTTTTAAGTTTTTAAAATTTCTTCCATTAGCAAGAAGGATACCACTAAGAGGATCCCCATGCCACAGTCTACCCTCAGCGTCAGCCAGCCAGGGATTATGTACCTGTGTGTACACAGAAATCTCGATATGAACCCAGAACCTTCTATGTGTACCAGCCTTGCAGAGCATTGAGCTACCACTGTACCACCTTTCAGTT
>NW_006203686.1:1632160-1654424 GCF_000334495.1 Tupaia belangeri chinensis
AACTAAAACTTTGTGACTTCCTACTGTTTTTCAAATAATAAACTCTTGAATACAAGTGTTTAGCTAATAACCTTAACACTTTCTAGCCTTATTCTCCCTTGTTTCCCATAGAAGAATAGGAAAAAGTAAAACTCGAAGTTACTTTTCGTAGCCTTCTTCTACTTTATTATTTTTTTAATTGCTAAAGGGTACTTGTGCTCACTAGACAGAGAGATGTAAAAGAGGGAGAAAGCACCATCGTCTTTACTTCATGAGAGCTGATTACACAACACTCTTTTCTCCATTCCTCCATCCTGTTGGGATTTGGGGCATACAGGCACATGCTCCATGTATTTTTAAAGCCACCAATATAAGACAAACTAGTCAGCCATGTGAATTCCAGTTCCCTTAACATGTAGCTCACAGGCTGACTCTGCTTCACTTTTTAGGGAAGCTTGAAAACATGCATTGTTTTGCTTATTCCAACTGATGGTTAATGCTAGCTACATAGATTTATTAAAGTGGATATTTTGTCTCCAGTTGATTAATGTTAGCTACATTTATTAAAGTAGGTATTTTGTCCAGAGGGCTCACTATTTTTAAAAACTGTGATAATCTCAAAATCTGTTTTCTGGAATAAAAATCACTGTACGACTTACCTTTAAAGAAAAAAAATGATCTGTTTGTCCTGTTTTTCAAGGCACCGGGTCCAGGACTCAAACTGTGATTAACCCTGTGAGTATCTGGGAATCCAGAGCCTTTAGCCACTATGCCACCTGCTGGCCCCAGACATAACTTTTGCACTGCCAAAAGATTAACAAATACCAACCTGTGTGTCAGCACTGCTCTAGCACTGGGGTACAGCAATGAAAGAAGTACCTGTTGTCACAGCTTATATTCTAGATGCAGATGACTAACGTAGTGGGACTAGCTGTCCTGGTTTGCCCAAGAGTGAAGGGTTTCTTAGGATGGAGGACATTGCGAAAAGACTGTGTATGACTTCTAAGTCTAGGTCACAAAAGACATTGTGGCTCTACTCTGCTGTTCTCAGGGGTAGCCAGTTGCCAGGTTATGAGAACAAACAGCACTATGGACCACGACCCACCCACTTAATGAGAAACCAGAAACTTTTGTTATCAGTCATGTAAAGTCACCTTTCAAGAACCTGCGGCCCAAGAGAAATAAGGACAAACCTTCAGATCACTTCACCGTGGTTGTCATGTTCACTGCAACCAACTTCATGAAATCCTGAGTTAGAACCACCAGCTATGTCAAATGACTGATTAATAAACTGTGATCCTGACTTTTGAGGTAATTTGATACATAGTAATGGACAACTCATGCAGTTCTACAGAGAAAAGTTATGCCTGATAAGGAGAGTTGGGAGTGGGCATTATTATTATTTTCCCCTAAAGTCTATTCGTCTTCTCTGTAAGTAAGAGACAGAGAACCCTCTCAGGGTCCTGACATGCAATCCACCCCAGCCTTCAGTCAACCTCTGATCATGGGAGCACAAGAGCCTAGAGTACTCTGGAAGGTTTCTCCAGCAACCTTCCTATGTGGGACTGCCTCGCTGTATTGGCTGTGCTACTGTCTTACCCAAATAGACACTATTTTTGATAAAAAGAGTTTGTAAAAACCTTTCCTATGGGAAGGCATTCAAAAAATTCATGGAAATGTGTATTATTTAAAAAAAGTATACATAGGGGCCAGCAGATGGCATAGTGGTTAAGGTACTGGACTCCCACATGGCAACCACGGTTCAACTCCTGGACTTGGCAGCTTGAAGTTCATGCCAGGCGCATGTGCATGCATGCCCAAAATCCCAGGAGAATGGAGAAGGGATTGCTCATGGCCATCCCCTGCCGGGGGGTCATTTCTCCCTTTCCCTCTCACTGTCTCTGTCTCTCTGGTCACTGCGAGAGTCCTAAGGGAAAAACAACAACAAACAAAAACAAAACTACACATAGATTCCAAAATTTTTTTGCACCAAAATAAATTGGAACTTTAATTTTTTCCCACAAACTTTCAGAAAAGTTTATTTACTCATGATGGTGCATATACTTGAGAAATACAGGTACCGTTGACAGGTGATTCTGGTCCCCCAGCTTGTCAGAATGTTGGGTGCCTGCGCTTAGCATTTTTCACAACCTTTTTGAAGTACAATTTTCACAATGTTTTAGAAGTACCTTCACAAAGGCATTTGGACAGAAAAAGTAAGGGAGCTAGTTAGCAAAAGGACATTCCAAACAAAAGACTCAGTACCAACAAAAGGTGCTTACTGAATTAGCCATGTTAGAACATCCAAAGTGTCATTGTGACTTAAGTGGGTTGAACAAGGTAGAGAAAGGGGCATGTGGTAGGAGATCCAGTAGGGCCTCATGGAACAAAAAAGTGTTTGGATTGTACTCTGAGGTCAGTGAAGCCACTGGACGATTGTGAACAAAAACAGACAGCCTGACCTATATTTTAAAAAGCATCTTATCTTTGGTGCTGTTGGCAGCTTGGCTTCTGAACATGAAACGTTCAGCCCTATAACAAGGCTGACTGGTTCGGCACTACAGATGATCTATGACTACTTCAAGCCTTTAAAGGTCATGTTTTTTACGGAACTGTCATGCCCGTTTTATGAGGTTACATGAGCAACCGAGCACCTAAAATAGGGCTAGCTTTGATTGAGATGTGCTGTTAATTGTAAAATACACACTGGATCTCCAAGATTCAGTATCAACAAAAGAACGTAAAACATCTCATTAATCCTTATGTGTTGATTACATGTTGAAATGATATTTTGGATATATTGGGTAGAAGAAATTTTGCCTATTTTACATCTTTTTTATTTTTTTTCAAGAGGTTTTTGCTATAGGGCATGTGTGCTTGCTGGAAAGACAGAGACAGAGAGAAAGCGAGAAGTCATCCCCCCAAGGGATGACCACACCCCAATCCCTTCTATTCTCCTCTTGGAATCTTGGGCACATCCGGTACACAAGCCCTAGTGAGTTTAAGCCACTGGATCTGGAACTCAAATCGCGGTCTGACTACATGGGAGTACAGTGACATAGCCATTATGCCAACTGCTGGTCCCTCATCTATTTTTTTTTTTTTTTAACTTTGAGTTATCTTTTCTTTTTCTGAGAGGTTTTGTTTGTTCTAGAGGGTACGTGGGCTTGCCAGAGACACAGACAAAGTGAGGAATCACCCACCAGGAGAAGATGGCCAGCTGCAATCCCTTCTCCATTCTCGTCTTGAGCAGGCACCACATACACACACACACAGACTTGCGCGCAAGAGTTTCAAGGCGCTGGTTCTGGGACTCGGTACCCCAACCACCATGCTATATTTAGGTTTTTGCTATAAGACACAATCTCTGGAGAGAGAGTGAAAAATCACCCCAGGAGGGATGGCTACCCATTGAGTCATTTCTCCTCTAGTCCTCTTGGGATTTTGGGCACAACACTGCTGCCCAGCATGATTTTCAAGCCACCAGGTCCTGTACTCAAACCCAGAGCCAACCATGAGAGAGTCCAGCGCTTTAACCACCACGACACCTGCTGGCCCCTCTTTTTTCACTTTTTAAAAATGCGTCTACTGTTAACATTTAAAATTGCATGTGTGGCTTGGATTACGGCCTACTAGACAGCATCCTGGTTGTGCTAGTCACACTTTACCCGCGGACTCCCCCGAGAGTTTCGCTAGCGCCCTTCACAGGACCCAGCACTGAGGAAAGGCCGAGCCTGCGATCTGGACCATCCGGTTTTCCTGTCAACGTGTCCGGCTAGCACGGGGAAGGGCTCCGGTGGTCCCACCCAGGGCTAAAGTTTGGCAGCCATCAAAAATGGATGTAGTTTTCGCGCCATCCATTCACTCTGCTGCAGGGGTTCATCGCGCAGTTCTCCGAGCCCGGGGCCGGCCGTAGCACTCTCGGCCTTCCAGGACCAGGACAGCTCCGGAGGCTCCTCTCTTCACCTCTCCTATAGCGGCCGCCCTAATGGCGTCACAGGGCTCGCCACGACCACAAAGGAAAGCAACCGGGTGGGCGCGGCGCCCTTCAATCAACAGCCGCCTCACTTCGGGCGGATCCAGGATCTGGTTAGCCATACGCTTCCTTCATCTTCCGGGGCCTCGGCGCGGCGGGGGCGTGGCCACGGATAGGCGGGATTTCCTGTCTGGAGTGAATAACTTCCGGCGGGTACCGGAAGTTCCCCAGTAGGAGTAGGGAAGCCAGCGCGAGCTGGGCTTCTTGGTGGAGCTGAAGAGTGCTAAGTTCGGAGGCTCTGTGGGGCCGGGGTGCTGGTCAGGTTCGTGGGTTGGTTCCCTCTTATTCCTCGCCTGGCGATGGCGACGTACACCTGCATCACCTGCCGGGTGGCGTTCCGCGACGCGGAGATGCAGCGGGCCCACTACAAGACGGACTGGCACCGCTACAACCTGCGGCGGAAAGTGGCCGACATGGCTCCGGTCACTGCCGAGGGCTTCCAGGAGCGGGTGCGGGCGCAGAGGGCCGTGGCGGAGCAGGAGAGCAAGGGCACGGCCACCTACTGCACCGTGTGCAGTAAGAAGTTTGCCTCCTTCAACGCCTACGAAAACCACCTTAAGTCCCGGCGACACGTGGAGCTGGAAAAGAAGGCTGTGCAGGCCGTGAATCGGAAAGTGGAGATGATGAATGAAAAGAACTTGGAGAAAGGACTGGGTGTGGACAGCGTGGACAAGGATGCCATGAACGCGGCCATCCAGCAGGCCATCAAGGCTCAGCCGTCTATGTCTCCCAAGAAGGCGCCCCCAGTGCCTGCGGAAGAGGCCCAGAGTTCTGTGGCGGTGGCAGCTGGCGGGCGTGTGACTCACGAACGAGACCCGGCGGAGAAGCCGCCCCGGCTCCAGTGGTTTGAACAGCAGGCGAAGAAGTTGGCAAAGCAGCAGGCGGACGACAGTGCGGAGGAGCAGGAGGAGGAGGACCTGGATGGAGATGGTAATGGTCCTAACGGGGGTGGAGGGGATATTGGCTCTTCTTTAGTTTCCAGATTTATATTCGAGGTGGGTGGCGCGCGTGTGTGTGTGTGTGTGTGTGTGTGTGTGTTGATACCTGAGATTGGGTATTTTCATATAAAAATGAGTGGTTTAGATGCTTTCTGAAGCTCTAGCAACCCTATAGGGGGGAGTTTTAATTTTGTCTTTTTAGTCAGTGTTGTAGATTGAGGGCCTAAAACCTTACCTGGAAAAAGAGTAGATGTTTAATAAATATTTGTAGAATATAGATGCCTTCTGTGTTTTGAATGAGATTTTTAGTATATGCATAAAAGGACATGCTGTCACACCATCTGCTGTAGAATTTGTGAGTATGGTGGGTTTCCAGTTTAATGGTTTTAATTTAGCTAATTAAAACAGAAAAAGAGGCCCAGAATCCGCAGGCAAACCTGAAATGTGGAGCTTGAGCCAGCAATCTAGGCTCCTTGATTTTATGAGCTATTCCTTCTCTTGCCCTGTTTGTATGTGTCAATGTCTTAATCCATTTGTGCTGCTATAACAAAATACCTGAGATTGGGTAATTTATATACAACAAATGTATCTTCCTACCATTCTGGTGGTCAGAAGTGAAAGATCAGGGCATTAATGGATTAGGTGTCTAATGAAGGCCTATTCCATAGTTAGACCCTTCTCAAGGTGTCCTCACTTGGTGGAAAAGGGAGAAGACAAAAAAGGATTAGCTAGTTCCTTAGAAACGTTTTAGAAAGGCCCAAATTTAATCATGAGGGCACAGCCCTCATAACTTAAAGGCCCCAACTTCACCCTGCCACTGCCACCACCATCACCACACACACGCACATGCACACACACAAACACGATGGTACTTCTGTGAAATGGTAAATACTGACATTGCTGTTTATAGAAAGATTCAGCCAGATGTGAGACCACTTAACTATGTATTCACCACTGGGCTAGAGCCTCCAAAGCATAGAAAAGAATCAAAAGACTCTTTCAAGGAGTTCATGTGTACTGGAAAAGAAAGATTAAGGAGTTGCTTATAACCATAAAAACTGATCTAGAATAAAGAGATAGCTAATATTTAGATCTTGAAAGAGGTTTTTGTCTGCAGGAGGATGTAATTAACACCCTGTTTCTCCATGTATAAGATTATACTACCTTGTATATCTTTGTAGTTACTACTTTTCTTAAACTAACTTTGCTTTTCAAAATTTTGGCTTGAAGATTGGGAAGATATTGATTCTGATGAAGAATTGGAGTGTGAGGATTCTGAAGTAATGGATGATATGGAGGAGCAGGATGCAGAGGAGGAAGAGGCTGGGGGAAGTCCACCTGTTGGTGCCATTCCTATAACAGACTGCTTATTTTGTTCCCATCATTCAAGCTCCCTTATGAAAAATGTGGCTCATATGACTAAAGTCCACAGCTTCTTTATTCCTGATATAGAATATCTTTCAGATCTTAAAGGCCTGATTAAATATTTGGGTAAGTATAATTGTTTTCCTTTTAATTAGGCAGTATCATTTTCGAGGGAGACAGGTCCTAAGAGGAACAAATATTTCGTGTTTCATATCAATCTGACTTAATTATGTTATTAATACCAAAACCTTGAGTGTTTTTTTGAATCGCGGAGATATGGTGAGATTTAATCTTGCTGCAAAAAGCTGTTTTCATACTTTTCCCCTCAAATTATTTTTCCAGGAGAGAAAGTTGGAGTTGGGAAGATTTGCTTGTGGTGCAATGAAAAAGGGAAATCCTTCTACTCCACAGAGGCTGTACAGGCACATATGAATGACAAAAGCCACTGTAAGCTCTTCACAGATGGTGATGCTGCTTTGGAATTTGCAGACTTCTATGATTTTAGGTAAATCTGTGGTTTATAATGTGAACCGAATGAGGTCATCGTACTTGGATTGAAGTGACACTAGAGCAGATGTTCTAGTGCTTGATCAGTGTCTGGCACTGTACAGTATTAATAATCCTTATGAATAGGCCTATGAGGCAGTCATTTTATCTCATTTTGTAGATGAGAAATTAATTCAGTTTAACACAGCTAGTAAACAAAAACTGGCAGAACCAAACTGAAGTCACTCTGACTGTGTGTGTGCATATATGTGTGTTTAAGTCAGGAGCTTAGTTTTGCACAGAGGTATGAAGGTTTCATTTCACATGTTGCTTTCCTGAGGATCCTTGAGGCCTTCTATGGGAGTTGAGATGGTTGCTAAACTAGGGCAGACCCAGACATTTGATTGTGAGATTATTCCATAGGTGGCTCAACCAAGTGGGATCTTGATCTGGTTGAGTTTCCCTTACCTGAAATACTTGGGACCAGAAATGTTTCTGATTTGTGTTCTTTTTAAATTTTATAATATTGTTTTTATTTCATAATATTTCATAACCAGATACCTTGACCACTGAAGTGTAAACAGGGAGTTCATTTATGTTTCATATGCACCTTATATGCATAGGCTGAAGATAATTCTGTACAATATTTTTAGTAATTTTGTGTATTTTGAGCCACCAGGAAGCAAAATTGTCTTATGTTAGCCACAGAATTATTTGTGGGCCTTTTTGACATTTTTTACAATGTCTTTACACCACAGAGCAGAGAATAAGCAAGCTAACAAAGTCAGTAATTCATGTAGGTCTTGGTTGTCTCCTTATTGGGCATCCTGGGGAACTTTCTGTTGGTGTGTTTGACATGCCATTTTATTCCCTTTTGTGGGCATGCTTATGAAGGAGAATCTGGGTGTACATAGAAAAGATAGCTGATTTAAAGGGAGCTGGGAGAGTCTTTGGGCGTAATCCATTTTGGGCACCTGCATTTGACCGTGACTGGCACATGAGGTCATATGTGGAATTTTCTATTGTCATTGTGCCAGAAATTTTGGATCTTGTATCCAAATTTTTGGGTTTTTGAATTAGGGATGTACAACCTGTAATTCACACATCATGTAGTAAATTAATATTAGATCCTTGTGAACAACTGGTTCCTATCATCACTATGACCTAGTACAGGAGATAAGCAAGTATGTGTAATTACCATGTCCGACTTCTATAGTCCAAGTAATATACCTGTTCAGAAGAATCTTAAGTCTTTTTGCATTTTCTCCCTGATTTCTCATTTTGCACTTGGGAACTTTGACTCGGTAAAGTCGGTGGACATAACCAAACAGAAATGGTGGTAGTTGAGAAGATTGGTTAAGTTCCTGCTGGAGGTGGAATATATCCTCTTCTAGGCAGGGGCATTTATCCCTCTCAAGTCTCCTTTTGACTGCAATATTTTTAACCTTTTGATCAGTTTTATTGTAATCAGATTGGTCAAAGCAAATACAGAGACTGAGTCAAGTGGCTGCAACCAGAAGCTGGCTTGAAATGCTAGTCTTCAACTTCATCTGTCCACATTTGGTCCCTGTGGTTATATTCAGGATCTTACCTTGTCAAGTAGGAAGTGTCTAGTACCTTCTGCAGTCTCATAACTCCCAGTTTTATCTCTCTATAGTCTTCCCTTACCTCCAGACTTACTCAGCCACCTTCTTGACATTTCTACTTACATGTCCAGAAGGGATCATTCACTTAACATGTCCAAAATCAAACTGCTGCTGTGTATCGTAACCTGCTTCTCCCCAAATAAATTCATCTCTGTTCTGGTTACCGAAGCCAAAACCTTGCAGTCATCTCTTACTCTTCTGGCTCTCATGGTTACGTAAATCCATCACTGAATCCAATTTTATCTGTCTGCAAATTATCTTGTGTGTGAGTACTTGTCACTACCTCCACTGCTCCTTTGCACATCTGGGTCAGCTGACTTGCAACAGTAGTCTCCCACCTGCCTAGTATCCTTACTTTCCTCTACTACTCCCTGCATTCTATTCTCAAAACTGTAGCCAGAGGGGTCCTTTTAAAACATTAAGTTATTGTAGATTAAACTCTGCTCAAAATTTCCAAGGGCTTCCTATTTTACGAGAATTTTAGAAGTAAAAGTATATTGGCATAAAGGGCCCTACATGATCTGGCTCCAGCAATAGTTCTGATTTTGTCTATTTCTTGCTCTTTGGATTTCTAGCTGTTCCTCTAATACATGAAGGGTGTATATCAGGACCTTTGCACTTGAAGTTATCATTGCCTATAACCTTTGCTCAAATATTAACATGACTCATTCTCTCATTTCCTGTAGCGTTTGACATGAATTTCATGTTGTTATGACCTTCCTTGAGCACCTTTTATGAAATATAACAGCACCTGTCCAATCCTTCTTTTTTATTACTGTTTTATTTTCTCATAGCTCTTACTGCTATTTGTCTTATATGTTATTTATTGTCTCTCTGCTTCTACAATCTAAGCTGCAAAAGAGTGGGGCCACTTGTTATTGTTTACTAGTTGTAGTTCAGACTTAGTTTGAATTAAAATATATAACTGATGTAAATGGTTCAAGAAATGAATTCCCCTTGGTCTCAGTGATACTTTTCTATACTTCATTTATGAGGTTTTATTCACTTGGTGCTAGAAATGAGAAATGGTATGAGCCTTTATAAAAATGAGTACTAAGTGATTAGTTTCCCTTAAAAAAAAGCAAAAGTTGATAATGCTTAATGAAGAAAACCTAGAAAATAGCCTTCAAACAGAAAGCTAACATTGAGTTGAGTGCTTACTACCTGCAAGACATTGTTCTAATAACACTTTAGGTGGATTCACTCAATTAAAATATGACAAACTGCCTATAATTTCACCCTTGTTCCCACATTACCTAGAGTTAACTTATTTTGGACTTGAAACTTTCTTTTGAAGAGTAAACTTACAGAAAAGTATGCATAGGTACAATTATGATAACATTATTCATTCAGCCTGATGAAATTTTAAATATAACTAGCACCCAGAACAAGAAACAACATTAATAGGAGTAAGACAGTGCAGCGATATAACACAATGCTCTGTGATGCTGACCCACATGGGAAGGTTCTCTGTTCAAGTCCAGAGATTTTCCAGAGTATGCCTGGTACTTGCTGCTTCTGATTCTAGGCTGGCCAAAGGCTGGGAGTAGGTCATGGTGTTGGGGCCCTATAAGGGGTGCTGTCTCTTTGTCTCTTGCTCTTCAAAGAAATAAAGTTAGAAAAAAGAAACAACATTCATAATGTATACCTGTGTATTTTCCTTGCACCTCCTTCTAGGAGCTGCTACTTTCTCTAAGAGTAACTACTGAATAGATTGGTTTGTCCTGTTTTTGTACTATACATATGTATGTATATATGATCACAAAGACTGTGCTTTTTTGATTCTGCTGACTTTTGCTTAATTTTATATTTGTGACATTCATCCTTAGAATTACATATGGTCATAGGACATTAATTCTCACCATTGTAGTCTTCTGTTGAATATCTACTCTATTGTTGATATACTTTTGAATAGTTTCCAGTTGGTGCTATTGCAAACATTGCTGCTACATCATTCTAGGATGTATCTTTTGGCAAACATGCACACATTATCTGTTGTGTATGTATTTAGGAGTTGGGCTAGAGAATATACATATGTTCAGTTTCAGAAGATACTGTCAAATTGTTTTCCAAAGTGTTTGTCTCTACTCCCACTTACAGTGAGAGAGAACTTTTAATTTTAGCCACTTTGGTGGGTGTGTAGTGGCTTTAATTTGCATCTTTCTGATGATGAATAATGCAGTGGAGGGCCTTTATATGTATTAATTTCTTTTGGGTACCTTTTTTTTTTTTTTTTTGGAGAGGTTTTTGCTATAGGGCGCATGCTCTTGCCAGACAGACAGAGAGAGACAGAGAGATAGAAAGCGAGAAATCACCCCCCAGGGGGGATGGCCACACCACAATCCCTTCTCCTCCATTCTCCTCTCTGGTTCTTGGGCATGCACGCACATGTGCCCGGCGTGAGTTTAAGCCACCAGGTCTGGGACTCGAACCGCGGTCGACTACGTGGGAGTCCAGCGACATAGCCATTACGCTAACCGCTGGTCCCCCTTTTGGGTACCTTTTTATGAGCTGTTTGATAAATCTTTTCTGTTGGGTTGTCTGGCTTACTATTAATATTTTAATGTGCATTTTTCCAATTATTTTCCATGTGTATGTATGCATATGAATCTTAGACCATTTCTAAACAGTAACTGCTAATTGCAGTTGGTTATCTAAATTAATTAAAAGTTAAATTAAAAAATTCAAGGCCAGTCCTGTAGCATAGCACATAGATGCTGTAGTTTAAGCCACCAGGTCTGGGACTCGAACCGCGGTCGACTACGTGGGAGTCCAGCGACATAGCCATTACGCTAACCGCTGGTCCCCCTTTTGGGTACCTTTTTATGAGCTGTTTGATAAATCTTTTCTGTTGGGTTGTCTGGCTTACTATTAATATTTTAATGTGCATTTTTCCAATTATTTTCCATGTGTATGTATGCATATGAATCTTAGACCATTTCTAAACAGTAACTGCTAATTGCAGTTGGTTATCTAAATTAATTAAAAGTTAAATTAAAAAATTCAAGGCCAGTCCTGTAGCATAGCACATAGATGCTGTGCAAAGGAAGTTGGATCCCACATGACCAACCAGGGTTTGAGTCCTGGCCCTGTGTGTGAACTTGAAAAATATGCCAGCCATGCATGTGCCCAGGATCCTAGTGGGATAGAAAATTGAGGAAAATGGTTGCAGCATGACCAGGCTCCACTGAGGAGTATCTTTTTCTTTCTCTTTTGTACGCATGGTTGCATCCTCGCATTTAGTAAAGAAATAAATGAAGATTAAATTTTTTCATATATACTACCTGCACTTTTAAAATGTTCAGTACTTGAGAACCCCTTTACTAAAGCTAGCGTGTGGAACACACAGACATAGAACCCTTCTTTCATCAGAGTTCTGTTGGATAGCTCTGTTCTAGAATTTGGTTTTAGAATGGTTAAATTGACTAGAGCTGCATGTCCAGTTCTACATTATCCTCTTCTTCCTCTCTATTTGACAACCTTCTTTAGGGAGAAACAAGTGGGAGAAAATAGTTGTTACAGGTCATTGGTTCACCTTTCAACAGAGAAAATCCTAACAGGTTGTTTTTTTCTCACAAACCTTCTTCCTACCTTTTATGTAGCTAGTGGGGTTTCCACATTTCAATTTATACCTTCTAGTGAAGTTTGAAGTATTAATCTATTTTATTAATGCCATTTTACAATTACAGGAGTAGCTACCCAGATCACAAGGAAGGGGAGGACCCTGATGAGGCTGAGGAGTTTCCCTCAGAAAAGAACTTGGAATATGATGATGAAACCATGGAACTGATTCTGCCTTCTGGTGAGGACATTTATCAAAAATAAATGGACTGGTGCTAATGGGTTTGTGGGAGAGGCGTATCTCTGTCACTGACATTCCGTAATGAGGGGATTAGAGCATAAAACTGCAAGTGCATATTTATCTTCTCGTGTCCATGGTAAACTCCGAAGGTTGCACTTAGCTGTAAGTTGGCTGTTTTGTTTAAATTGGATCTATATTTATTTTCTAATTTCTGTTACGACTCCATGTTTTGATCAGGCATTTCTTTTTTAAAAGAAGTATGTAGAACTTTTCTGTTCTTTATCTATTAAGTTGTTGGGAAAGTCGGGACTCAAATGTCCTTTTTAGGTCCTCTCTAGTTTTTTCTTGTTATTTTTATTCACTTATTTACTTATTTATTTTTGCCATAAGGTGCATACACTCTCTGGAAAGAAACAGAGAGAAAGTGAGAAGTCACCCCCCCACACACAAGGAGGTGGCCACACTGCAGTCCCTTCTCCTCCATTCTCTTCTTGGGATTTTGGGCGTGTATGCTCATGTGCCTGGTGTAATTTTCAAGTTGCTGGGTCTAGGACTCAGAACGTGGTTGGCCATAAGGGAATCCAGCACCTTAACTGCCACGTCACTTACTGGCCCCTTTCTTATTATTCTTGACTTTAGCTCTCAGTCTTTGTACTGATTCCTATTTCCTTAAGTTGCTCTGATTTCTAAATAGTAGTCGGGCATGGACATATCTGACAGACAGCACCTGGGTTGTCTGTCTTCATTCTAGTTTTAGGGAAGCCTGCAGTCTGAATTCTGCCTTGTGCTGTGGGAAACAGGACCCATAGTGGAAATTTCTCTCTGGTTTGAAAAAGTAGAGAATAACCGTGAATCTGAGAAGTATCCACTGTTTGTTTTGTGGGAAGAAAGAAATGGGTTTAGCGTGGGGAAAGTTACAGAAGGCAAGTATGAGAAGTGAAAGGGAATGGAAAAGTAGAAATGATAATAAGATCCGAATTTACCTGATACTGAGCTGTCAGCATGTTCAGGCTTTACAACAAACAAGCCTGCAAGTTAGATTCTGTCATCCTTATTTGATACATGATGCTTAGAGAGATTGAGTAACTATCCAAGATCACGCGGTCAGTGAAGCGCTTTTCCCGATTTCCAACACTGCCTAATAGTGGGGGCAGGAGCAGCACACCCTGGCAGTAGAGATGTGTGTGATGAAGAAGCAACTCTGCAGTGTAGACTATCACTACACAGATACAGACTTGATAATGACTGCCTTCTAAGGCTGAGGGCAGCTGTAGAGTGTGACAGTAGATGGAGGGGCAGGCAAAACCTGTCGTGATTCAGTTCTCCTTTCATGTTGAGAAAGTTACAATGCAGTATAATTTTGTGGCCTGAATAGTACACAGTTTTACAACATAGTTGTAAAAACCAAAATATAAACATGGAAAACACCTAATCTAGTTTTCTTCTGGTGAAAATACTAACACAGAACATGAGAAATATGCTGAATAACTTATTTTCTAAGACTGTTTAACCACTTGTCTCATTAGTTTCTTTTTACCTGTAGAATAAGAACAGATTTTAGATAAATGGAATAAGATGATTCTTGTAAAGCAATATCTGACTTGTAGGATAGCCGTAAAATTTGTTTCATTCTGCATTTACGTTAGCATGCCATGTTATAAGAAAATGTATATATTCTGTGTAAAAAATATATTTAAGAAGTTTTCATCTGGATTTTACATTTTTTAAACTGAAAGAAGCCTTAATTTTATAGAACACATTTTCCTAGTTAATTGAGTTTTCTAAGGTAAGTCAAAGCTAGAAATGGGTATCTTTTTAAGATACTCTCATCCTCTTCTGCATGCAGATGTGTCTTTGAATATTTTTTTCCTCCGTTTCCCTAAATCCATCTATCTGAGTCACCTTTATAGCCCTCTGTCTGGTTGTCTCCTGTCTGGTTTCTACATGACCACCAGAATATTTCCTGGTAAAACACCAGTATGTTTTCTGTACCTTTTGAAATTTGTCCAGTGGACTCTATTGCCTTCAGGATGACGTTTAGTACCTCCAGCTTCTGGTCCCTCGGGGATCTTTGCGTTCCTTTATCCACCCACTGGCGGCTTTCCTCCTGTAGGCCTTTGCGTACGTGACACATGTGCCTTATTCCTACTTCTCCTGTGAGACAGTTTACTTGGTTTCCTGAACTCATCTTCTGTCCATTTGCTGGTAACAAGGGTATCCTCTGATCCTGGCCACTTGTATGTCTGTCATGACATTGACCTCAGTCCTTTGCAGTTGTTGGCTTACTTGTCCATCTTCCCCATTATTTTTTAGAACAAAAACTGTTTCATCTCCTCATCAAGGTACAGGGTCAGATATGCAAAAGCTAAGTAAATATTTGTTGACTGAGGGGAAGAAAATTTTTATGAGGAAAGAAAGGTTGATTTCTCTGGCCTGTGATAATGAAGGAAACCGAGAGCAGAGGAAACTCTTGGAGGCTTAGGATCATACTTGCCTGCAGTGCCCTTCTCAGTCCATAGAGAAGATTGCTTTGCCTCTACTTCATTTAGTCAAAGTGGCATGAGATTAGCCTGAAGGTCCATTTTCTATTCTTTGAGACCTGGGTTTCTTTGCTCACAGGTGCAAGTCCAGTTACTGAGTCATTATTACAGAGCACTGGGTAGTAACCTCACAACAGCTGTTTGATATAGACGTGGAGGTAGTGGGGCTTGGTATTAGGGTACTGTTGAATAGGTAGAAAGACCTCACCAACAGCCAGAAACTGTCTTACTCCAGTGATTCTTACCTAAGCCATGCATTCCCTCCCCTCTCACCCCCTGTGTGGACATTTTTCTGGGGAGAGTCCATAGTTTCTTAAAAGTTTCTATGACCTGGAGAAGATTAAGAGCCACTGATAAAAATACCCAAATACAAATCATTCACTGTTTTCAGAGGACATCGTAGACGTGTGTTCTAAAAATATCCTTAGTATAGAATTTGTTTAGGTGGCAACAAATTGTAGATTTCCGAGTGAATCAAAAACTACTAAAATCTGAACTATCTTCCATCTATACTGATACAGTGCTTTTATTGTCACGCATACTTTTATCATCTTGGATTTTGAAAACCGGTAGTACTTTAATCAGTCATGTTTACTGTGAGACCTGACATTCCATTGGTTTGCACCTGTGTCTCAGATACTGGTTTGGAGGAATTTGTAGTGACTCATGAAAATGAGAGATCTCTGGATGATCACTATTTAAAAAGGTAGCATTTTAAAAATTATTTTTACTATCTTTTTTAAGACACAGTTTTCCTATTTTATAGTTGTAAGCCTCAGCCTCCAGAGATTGGGACTATAGGTGCATCTCTTTCAGATTGAGAATTGCTGGCAGCAAATTTAATCTATCGCCTGTTTATTTCTTTGCACAGATTTACCATTCAGAAACCTCTTCAATTATATTCATTTGTGTGAATGGATTAGTATGGATATTAACTTGAAGCTAATTCAGACAGGAATATGATGTGGAAAACTTAGTGATATTTACCCATCTGCACTTATTAAACTGGTTTCAAAAGCAGTAGTTGTGATGCCATAATCTAGTTATTTAGACTGGATTTTTAGTAAAATTCTCAAGTAGGTGGTCCCAAAGCCAATGACAACAAGTATCCAGTAGAGGGCACTGTGAGCACTTGTTTTGCCATTTGTGGTCTGGCTCAGTTCTTGCATTTCCTTTGGTGCCGTCTGTTCATATGGAATATGTTGGTATAAAAGACAAGTTCAGTTTGCTGCTGACTAGCCAGATAAAACCGTTGCTGGATTCGTGAAAGATATATAATTAATCTTAGGAAAATTACCGTCCAAGACATTTTCTTTTCCAGTTTCTAATGCCATCAATTGTGAAGTCATTTATTAAAAAAGAATGGGCAGTTTTGTAAACAGTTATTGCTGTGATGAAAGCTAGATAGACAAGTTGCGTACTTCACTATAACATAGACATAAACACTCTGTTATTTATTGGGACATCACATTGTGTTCTAAAAATATTTTTCTTTGATGAGAACCTTTCAGTTGAGCTGTTCTTAGCACATTATGCTAGTGCTGATGTCAGGTGCTCACTGTCCTTGGCACGAAGCAGAAGTAGCTTTGAGCTCTGGCATTTTCACTGCTCCACAGCCAGCTGTCAGAAACCTTGGCATTGAGTAACAAAGTTGTTTTCAAGGTTGTTTTAAAGGCCAACCTTGGCCAACTCCATGGTGCAGTGGTACTGCGTTGCTCGAGAGAGGAAAAGCCAGATCTCACAGGGCAGCCAAATCCTTGGCCCTGCTGGCTTGGGACATGCTGGACATACACTCAGTGCCCAGAATCTGGTGGGTCGAAGGACTGAAGAAAGGGGATTGTGCCATAACAGAAATCTTTGCAGGGTATGCTTCTCTCTCTTTCCTTACTCTATCAGGTACACGTATGCTCTGCCATGAGTAAAGAAAAACATATTTTTTAAAAAAAGGACAAACTTCTAAAAGATATATTTCCAAATATTGCTTAAAAATATAAGTATATTGGGATCATCAGATGGCATAATGGTTATGTCATTGGACTTCCACATGGTTGACCATGGTTTGAGTCCTGGACCTGGCAGCTTAAAGCTCATGCTGAGTGCATGTGCACCCAGAATCCCGAAGAAGAAGGGATTGTGGCATGGCCATCCGGGGGGGGGAGGGGAGATGGGAGATTTCTCACTTTCTCTCTGTCTCTCTCTGGCACGCACACACACCCTATAGCAGAAATCTCTCTCTTTAAAACAAAACAACATATTGGTTTATTGTACACTGATGACCAGCATTATCATTTAATGGTATAGGAAACCCAGATCCAACATGACTGACTGCTATTTGAATTCTAGCCCTGGTGGCTTGAAAAACAAGTCACATATGTGTACTTGCATGTCCACAAAATCCCAACGAAACAAAGAAATGTAGGAGAAGGGACTGTAGTGTACAAACCTGGAGTATCCCGACCTAACTTTGTAAAGAAAATCACAGGGAACAATGCTGGGGTTTCCTACTAGAGCCTTTGTTTAAGCTTTATCTGTCAGGAGCTTTTTAAACTCTTATGCTGCCAACACAGTCAGATAATGTGTTTTCTTTTTTTTGGAGAGGTTTTTGCTATAGGGCGCGTGCACTCGCCAGAAAGACAGAGAGAGACAGAAAGCGAGAAATCACCCCCCCGGGGGGCAGGGAATGGCCACTCCACAGTTCCTTATCCATTCTCCTCTTGGGTTCTTGGGCGCGCGCACACACACACCCTGCATGAGTTTAAGCCACGGGACTCAAACCATGGTTGACTACATGGGAGTCCAGCAACATAGCCATTACGCCAGTTCCTGGTCCCGTGATAATGTGTTTTCATTCATACTGGTATTCAAAGACCATGTCTGAATTAGAAGGTTCTTTTTGTCATGCCTTGAGTATGCTCATAAAGAAGCAACCAACAATAACTAGCTTTCCGTATCTGTGTCGAAGGCAAATGGCTTCTAGGTGTTTTACCTGGCATAGTGACTTAAAATAACTGACAGCATTTTTTTTTTTTTTGCAAATTAAAGGTCTAGATCCTGAAAGGAAATACAGCTTTCCGAGGTGTTTATAATATCCTGTCACAGTCTTTTTGCACAGAGTTTAGAAAGCAGTGGTTTCACATATGTAAATGTTAAGCTTCCTTACAAACTATACATTGGGATCTAGTTTGCCATATTGTCTTTATTCATTTTCAGTGAAAGTGGCTTTTATGCTTGTGTACATATATGCTGCTATTAAATAGTTACATGTTCATGTCTGTCTGGGAAGGTATCTGATTACTTATGTCCTAACTTTTTTGTTAAAGTATAACTCAGACTTAGTAGGCTCTCAGGTGATGCTCGTGTCACTGGCCTAGCAAGCACTGTTTGAGAGCCACTGTTCAGATGGACCCTGGAGTCTCCTTCAGGGTTATTAGCTGTGAGGTTCAGACACAGGGATTGGGACATTTTTCCTGTGAAAGGCCAGAGAAGCAATGATTCAGGCTTTGTGCACCATTCTGTTCCTTCAGCAGCTGCTTAGCCCTGCTGTTATCAGCATGAAAACTGCTAGAGATACTAAGTACACCATGGTCGTGGCTGTGTTCCAGTCAGTAAAACTTAGGAAAATCGACCGATTGGCCAGATTGAATCCTCTGGTTGTAGTTTGCCACTACCTTTGAATAATATACCAGATATACCTCACTCTTCGGTAGGAGCCTTGGGTTGTTTCTCTGCTAAATACAGATACCAGGTTTTTGTAGTCCACCTATAGAGGTTCCAGAGCTTGTGGCCAATACCCACAGTTTCCTTATTTAAAATGTATATGATCTCCCCCCCCCATGTTATAGTTGTTAGTGAACCTGTGAGATAGTGATATATATAGTCATATATTGTAATGATATTAGAATGTATTAGAAATTATTATAAAATTAGATATTCATTTCTGAAAGCATGATTGACTTATAATTTTACCAGATCCTTCTAAATAAGCAAAAGCTATGGAGAAAATTCAACTAAATTATCTTTTAAATTCTAGTTCAGCAGAAAAATTTAGGAAGCAATAGCGTTTGCCAACTTTGGGGCCAGATAATTCCTTGTTGTGGGGGGATTGTACTGTGCATATTTAGATGTTTAGTAAAATCTGTCTCTACCCACTAGATGCTAGTAGCTCCACTCTGGTTGTAACAACTAACAATGTCTCTAGTCAGTGGCAGATGTCCCCACCAAGGTAAAATCACCTTCGTTAGAGAACCACTGCAGGTGAAAATTTAATCAAGGGAAAGGTGGGTTGATTTCTGTTCTGGGCTTGATTGGCTTATAAACCTAAAACATCAGGACTGTTCCCTGTTTTGTGTCCTTCCTTTCTTTCACATTGCCAGAGGGTACATGCACTTAGAGACAGAGGGGGAGAGAGAGAAAAACCCCTCTATTGAGGATGTTTCCACTACAGTTTCTTCTCTATTTCTGCATTTTGTTGAGATTTTGTGGGCACACCGTGTACAAAGACCTGGAGTGTTTTTCAATCAGCTGAGGCTGGGATTCAAACCCCAGTCCGCCATCTGGGATTCAGCTTCCTTTAATCAACAGGTAATGGAACCAGCCCTAGTCTTTTTCTGTTTAAAAAGAGCTGGCCTGCCGTGGTTGCATGGTAGTGGCAATACAGTGCTTCGTGATGCTGAAGGCATGTGGTAAAGCCTCAGGTTTGTGTCTGGAGGTCTCCTTATGGATATGGGGTACATGTTTGTGTGCCCGTGATTCTTGCTGGATGAGGCTGGGGATGGATTGTGGCATGAGGACCTTTTCAAGGGTATCTGCCCCTCTCTGTCACAGAGCAAATGACATAAACTTAAAAATCATAATTTAAAAAAGTTAAAATCCCCTTTTTTTCCTTATCACTCTGTTATCAGTATTAATAGGGGTTGCTATTATGGGAATTTCTAGGGAAATGTGTATATATGTATAAGATGTTGAGTTTTCCATTTAATAATGACTTTGTCACTCTTTTTTGGGAAAACAAAAACAAAAACAAAAAATTGTCCAGCTGGGCCTGTGACCTAGTTAAGCGAGCCAGATCCCACATGGCCCACCAGGGTTTGAATCCTGGCCCCAGAGGCTTGAAACACATTCCAGGCATGTGTGTGTGTACACGCACACTGAATCCTGACAGGATGGAGAAGTAGAGGAGAGAGGATTATGTTGTGACCACACCCCACTGAGGGTGCTCTCTTCTCCTTCTCTCTCTTTCTTTAGTAAGTAGAGTGCAGTTTCTTTTGGCACATCCATTTTCCAGCTAGATACCCTTAAAGATCTGATTTGGAAAACCCTTGCTTTGTAGTTATGCCTTGGTAAAACCATTCAATGTTAAAATATTGCTTTTTTTGAAAAACAGGTGCCAGAGTGGGTCATCGCTCCTTGATGAGATACTACAAACAGCGATTTGGCTTGGCAAGAGCTGTGGCAGTTGCTAAAAATCGGAAGGCTGTGGGTCGGGTGCTCCAGCAGTACAGAGCCCTGGGCTGGACTGGCAGCACAGGTACATCAGTGTTTACAATTACAGACCAGCCCAAGGCCCTGAATTTCAGGAAGACGCTTGGGCGAAGTGAAAGTTTCCATTTATGTTGGTGTTATGAATCCTTTCTGGGGGGAAACTTAACCTCTTTGCTCTGGGGCGCCCATGACCTCTTCGATTCTTTAGTGGCAACAAGCCAAAGTTCCATGACTTAAAAACTTCATATTCTTGCCACAGTAAGTTTATGTACACCATTAACTTTTTCAGAAGATAATCGTTATAAAAACTATTATTTAGTAATCATCAAAGTTTGGACTTATCCTGGAAGGTACATGGAGGAATTAAATAGCACCCTAATAGCTTGAGCTGCGAAGTCAAACATGGCTTACATGATGTTTTTAGGTTCCTATATGCTGAGTATGAGTAATTTAATTATCATTGATAGGATGGAGGTGATGATAGAGTTGGGAAAGTTGAATATCACAATGCATATGGGATTTACTGCACATGCACAAAGTTAGCTATCAGTCCCTGTTTCTAATTTTACTATAAAACTTAGTAAAAGTGAGAAGACTAGAGCAGGCTACTGAAATAGTAAACTTTGAAACCTCGTCAGTGTTATTTAAATCTATTATGATGTGTCTGCTGTATGAAGCTGATCTTTAGATCTTGAGGGGAAAAACATCATGGTCCAACTAGAGAACTATAGAGAACTTAAAGAGAGTTGCTTCTTGATGGCCTAGACAGTTCTGGGCCACTAAATAAAGCCCGTAAAAATGCCACCGTGCTTATGTGCACATGGTCCCTGGACTGTGGCTGATTGTGAGCTACGTGGCCACCTGGATCTAACGGAGGCTGGAATTAATGTCCAACTCAATTTATAGTTCTGCCTTTGCTCTGTCCAAGTCTTAGACTATGGGGCTTCACCTCTTGGGCTTATAGATCCTTGCAGATGATGAAAACTAAAGGTGCTCATCCTAAAGAAATGTATATGTACAGAAGTTCGGGATACAATTGTGGGGTGCACATAGACTCCTTGAGGCTCATTGCTTGGAGACCCCAAGTTCACAGCTCTTCTTAAATATGAGAACCCAGTTACCTCAACTTTTAGATTCTCTGCTGATTGCTTTCTCTGGTCACAAATAACCTTTGTTTCATTTCTTAACCCCCTTCCACCACAGGAGCAGCTCTTATGCGAGAGCGGGACATGCAGTATGTCCAAAGGATGAAATCCAAATGGATGCTGAAGACAGGAATGCAGAACAATGCCACCAAGCAGATGCACTTCAGGGTCCAAGTGAGATTCTGAGAGTGCCAGGACTAAGTGACCCATCTCCTGCACACTTTGCTTCTTGCCCGAGGGTGGGCAGAAGCTGAATTATACCATCGACCCTTTTGCTGCTACTTTATTTGTTCTGACCTAATAATAAAAGTCAGAGTCATATTTGCTTTCTACCGTCATTCCTGAACACTGTTTTAAGTGTGTTGTGTGTCCACTGGACTCTGGGACCTGCACTACTGCCTGGAAGTTGCTTTATGGCCTCAACTTTTAAATAATGCATAGCTGTCGGAATGATGTGGGAATCACAGGAGTGACTCGTTCACTCCAGCTTAGTTTAACTTTGAGAATAACTTGCTGTGTTATGACACTGAGACCTATGTAAGGGCAGAGGAATATTGCTCATTGAATGTGTCGTGGCTTGTGAGACAGTGAGTGTTTATGGCCCCTTTTGTTAAATCCAGGTGAAGTCAAAGAGCATGCCAGCAGCTTGCTGTAAAAGTTTTCTCTTTTTCATTGCAAGCACATGAAGAATGACAAAAATCTGTTTGTCACTCAGACCCTGTTTTCATTGCTGTCTTGACTTGAGCAGGTTAGGGGGAAAATAAAGGTAATACATGTAGTTACCATTTTAGAAAGAAAAAATTCTGTCATAGTTAAGTCTTGAGATTCTCAGGTGGCTTAGGGAAA
>NW_006203686.1:1654455-1678509 GCF_000334495.1 Tupaia belangeri chinensis
GAAAGACACCGATATATTGGAATTGAAGCTAAATAAAGTTAAGAGGCATTGAGCTACCTTCGTGACTTTCAAAATCTACAAAATGGAAGTGCTTATTTATCTCACAGTTTCTTGAGGGGGATTGAATAAATTTACCAAAGGACCCATCATACATTCAGTGCCAAGCCCAGTTAAGTGCTCATAGCTCCCCTGCAGAGCAGATGTACACTGAGTAAGGCCGATGTCCTAGTGAGTGTAGTATTCTGAGTGGTGGGTTCAAGGATTCAGGAGAACAAGGTTGCTCTTACTGTGAATGCGTTCACTGGCCCTCATTTACCGGGGATAAGTCTTAAAAGCTTTGAATGAGATTTGGCTTAACTATATTCTCAGTATGTGATTCTCTACGACCCAACAGTAGAGGGCTCCCTGGTTTTAATTTTGTTCCTTCATCCCATTTTATGACATTCTCCCCACGCAAGGGCCCACTCTTGTGTTTGACATGCCTATATTCTGGGAGAATCACAGAGTGCTTTTAACGTGGTATTAATGCACGTGATACTGTGCTGTGGCTCGTTTCAGTTCCGTTTTCTCATTCATTTTTATGCAGCCTCTTGTGCGCCTGGCTTGGTCCTGATTGCTGCTTGATAGTACCTGAAGCCAATGCCTTGCTTGTCTCTGGCTCCAAATTGCCGCATCAGCTCACACTGTCACTGTGTGCCTTATTTATATACTAGCCTTTCATTTGTCTATATTTTTACCTTTGGAGGAATGGGAGGGAAGGAGATCTGACCAAAAAAATACTAGTACTGCCTCCATTTATTTCATTGGCTACTTCTTCCAGGCTTCTAGAAATATCCTCTTAGTTCTGATTTGGGGTTTGTGGAACAATCCACTGTTTTAACTCTACCCACATCATAATTTAGTATTAATAAAATTCGGTGTATTTGCCTTTCCAGAGTAGAACTCTTTTTTCCAGGGGACAGCAAAGAAAAAGATTTCATGCACTACCTTATAGTTAGTTACGTGAACAAGACAAGAAACATGACAAACCGACTTGTTATTTTAGGGGAACCTTTCCCTCCTTGGAAGAGAAGTGTTTGGTATTTTGCTTGTCATTCTCTCCTTCGATGTGTGTTTTCTGTCAGTTCTCCCTGTTTTGGTCTTTTAACAGCTACGTGGTCTGCGTGGTACCGTACGTCATCACACTGGAGAAGAGAACACACATGTGTGAAGAGAACCCACCAAACAAAGCTGCCAGCAGAAGCCGAGAACGCTTGTCTTCAGTGGCACGCTTCATAGCTTTGTTTCTCTACTTACAGTGTAGCGTTGACACAGTGCTTTTCTCTCTCCATATTTTTACTTTCCACATTTTCTGTTTAGAAGAGCGAATTCAATCTGCATTGATTATTCCCTCACCGCCTGTTGCCTTTGAGACCATTGTCTACGCTGAAAGTAGGTACCTGAGTAATCACATTAAGGTTTGCTTCAGCACTGCCAAGTCAGTGCTGTCTGCTGCTGCACTTGTCAGTGACCCGAGTGGAGTCTCCTCTGGGGAGTCATCGCAGGACCAGATGGCCTGGGCAAGCTGGTTTATCTGTCTTTAGCCTGAGACATCAAGACTGGTATCTGTCCCCTCCCTGTGGGTGTTATAGAAGCCCCAGGGGCTTTGGTGATTGTTCTTACTGTCAGCTGCAGACTAGGAGCTGTGTTGATGTATTCTTTCTGCTTTGTGTAATATGATTTTGCATTCTCCTAAGTGTAAAGTTCCATTTTATGATTCTCCACTGGGAGGTGTAGCTGAAGTTCCTACTTTACAGATAAGGAAATAGACTCAGGGAAGTTCATTAACTCTTTTAGGAAGACACAGAAGGAAGCCAGAGATGATTTCTGGTCAAATGTTAACACTCCAACATATACCGTGTGGTGTTCTCAGCACCCGCCCCGTGAACTAAGGAGCACGCAGAGGGAGAAGCTGGGGCCATAAAGATTTACCCAGTCCATTCCATTTGCAGCAGCTGTGAAAAAGGATCTCGTTCTAAATCTAGGTAGACATACAGTTCACTGTTTCACACATGAAACATAAAATCACCTTTTCTTTTTTTTTGTTTTTTTTTTTTTTTGCCTGGAATGTGAATGAGTTTTACCCTCAACCAATTTTGGATATTTGCGGATTTTTTTTTTTAAAGATTTTTCTTTTACCATAGGGCATGTGTGCTCAGCTGAAAGAGACAGAGAGAAAGCGAGCTCCCTGGGGTGATGGCCATGCCACATTCCCTGCTCCCCTGTTGTCCTTTAGGAATTGTGGGCATGCATGCACACATATCTGGTGTGATTTTCAAGACACCAGGTCTCAAACAGAAACCATGTTCAGCTGTGTGGGAATCCAGCACCATAACCACATGCATAATGCTGCCCCCCACTTGTGGATTCTTAATTAAAACTGTTTTCTTTCACCTTAATTATCATTTTTAAGTTCTGTTAAGGTCTTGTTAGGACATTATTAATCTGGAATTCACAGTAAGTCACCTGTGAGGGTCCAGGTCAGAGACCTCCAGTCTGCAGGTATTTTTGCAAGAGAATTGCTGGCAGTCCTAGAGAAATTTGTAAGCGCTTTGAAGAATACATGTCATTTAATTCAGACTCATTTGCAATTGGTATTTATGACACAAAAATTGATGTAGAGTAAGAAGATTTGATAGTTTGTTAATGCTGCAAACTTTTAAATGTTAGAATAATAATGTATTGTTTGTGGGGCACACTGTTGTTCCCCTAATGTATTCTCTCCTTCCTATGCACATGGCTTCCCAGCCAGAGAGGATGTTGCCTAGCCTCCCCTCCAGCACGGTGTGGTCATGCGAGAACTGGGGCCAGTAGCTGTGCATAGAAGTGACGGATGCGGCTTAACTGCAGGCCATCTCCAACTCGAAGATAAGCTGTTTTGTTTGTTTATTTGTTTTTCCTTTTGCCATAGGACATGTGTGTTGGCTGGAGACAGGGAAAGTGAGAAATTGCCCCGCAGGGTGGATGACTACACTGCAGTCCCTTCTCCATTGGGATTTTGGGCATACACACACACACCTGGCATGTCTTTTAAGCAGCCAGGTCTGGGAGTTGAACTGCAGAGTTGGCCATGTGGGATCGTGTGCCTTAATCTCCATGCCACTGCTGGACCCTGCTTTTCTAGGCTTTCTTTCCTTTCATTAACTTGTAGTAAGGTGTGCTAATGTCACCCGTGCAAGATAAGGACAACACCTTAGGGGATGGCAGAGCAAAGTATGGAAGGAACCTGCGTTGCTAAATGGCATTGTGGAAGAACTGCCCTGCCAACCCACATTGGCAGGACTGTCCCGAAATAAATTTAATACACTGTGTCAAGTACACTGTTTCAAGTTTGTTACGTACCTACCCTAGCTTGTAGAGCAAAACACCACAATAATGCCAGTGTAACCTGGCATAATGCAAATTTAAGATATATTCTTCCCTCTTGTCCCTGTTTTCAAACCAAGGTAGGTTAAGATTTTATGAAGGGTTGGGTTTAGGGACAGTTATTTCAAAAGGGACAGGTTATTTCAAAAGTTAGTGGAGGCACATACATAAGCTGAACATTTTTTATATTGTTTGGTGAGAACAGAAAATAGTAAAACCACTTTGGAAAACATTTTGACAGTATCTTACCAAATCAGACATTCAGCTACTCTGTGACCCAGCGAGTTCACTCCCAGGTATTTCCTAGTGCTTTGCTAGTTAAATACCAGCTTATATGAACCCATTGTTAAATTTTCATAAAGTTTGTATTTATTCAAAGGAAAGAAAAATTTATATCCACACAAAGCCCTATATAAGAATGTGTTCAAGTGGTTTTATTCATAATACCCCAGAAACAACCCAACTATCTCAATATCCAGCTATTCAAGAGAGAAATTAAAAGCTATGGTACAAATTCATTAAAAGCAAAAATACTCAAAACTCATCACTTGTACATATTTTACTACATTTTACTGTTATCTGTGCTCTCGTTATGTATATTTCATTTGTATGATGAAAATACTGTCTAATAATATACTATTGCATATCTTCTCAACCCTGCACTGAGTGAAATTATGCTGATAGTGAGAAATCGGTCATAGTGTAAGTATTTGCACAAGAGAAATTGGCAAATGTTACAAAATGGGCACTGATAGGTTTTTGGTTGATATTCTAAACTTGAGAAAGTGATGCTGCAGTGTTATCAACAAATCATTTAGAAATGTGTTATATTCAAAAATGCAAAATGTAAAACTTGTAGGAAAGATCTCAGGAGAAAATCTTTTTTTTTTTTTTTTTTGGAGAGGTTTTTATTATAGGGCGCTGGGGCTCGCCAGCCAGACAGAGAGAGACAGAGAGACAGAAAGCAGGAAATCACCCCCCAGGGGGAGTGGCCACGCCGCAATCCCTTCTCTTGGGATCTTAAGCATGCATATACATGCGCCTGGCGTGAGTTTAAGTCACTGGGTCCCGGACTCGAACCGTGGTCGACTACGTGGAGTCCAGCGACATAGCGATTATGCTAACTGCTGGTTCCCAGGAGAAAATCTTTGAGACCAGGGACTAGGTGAAGAGTTCTTACACTTGGCACCAAGATCACAATCAAAAGAAAGAAATTGATAAATTGGACCTCATCAAAACTAAACATACTTGCACCATGAAAGGCCCTTTAAGGGGAAAAAAAAAGTTAAAGACTGAGAGAAAACATTTGCAAACAGCCTACATGGCTTATAACTGTAGTATGCATCAAGAATGCTCAAAACTCAACAGTAAAAAAAAAAATAAATTTAATTAAAATATAGTCAAAATAGACATCTCACCAAAGCAAATATAAACATGCCAAGCATATGATGAGATAAACCTCCTTAGTCATCAGGGAAATGCAAATTAAAACCACGAAGAGATAACAACAAACCTGTAAGACCATCAGAATGACTGAAATAAAAATAATACCAAATGTTGGTAAGGAGGTAAAGAAGTTCAATTACTTATACATTTTCATGGGAATATAAAATAGTACGGCTACACTGGAAAATAGTTTGGTAGTTTCTTTGAAAACAAGTCAACAAATAAAAATATATATACTACTGCCCCACCAAAAAAGTGTGGAAAATGGTGCAAGTTTATTTGGTGCATAAAATTTTTGAAATCCGTGCATAGCATTGTCATAATTTTTCCATGAACTTTTGAACACCTCTTGGGAAATAAGTGCCTCGTAATCATTTGGGACCATCTCAGATCAATATTGTCAATATTGTCTTATTCTCTTGGACAATACACACTGAATAATAATATTTTTCATTAACTTTATATGGCAGCTTGAAATTTGTATGCCTGCTAATTCTGTCTTCTCCTCCCTCGTATGGCAGCTTTACAGTATGCCTGCTAATTCTGTCTTCTCCTCCCTCATTGCTGAGCTGGCTTTAATCACTCTCTCATAACAAATAAAATTCAGCAAAAGTGCTGCTGACTACTGAGAATAGTCACAGAATACAGTTGAGCTCTCACCTTGCTGAAGGTGACACTTGACCACATAAGGCTGACTACATCCAGAAGGTCCCATCATGCAGAACCCAGGCCACACACAGTAGGTGTTCTGGTTGATGGTCCCAGACGAAGTTCCAGTAAACGAGCAGCACCAGTTGCCCACATCTGAGGCACCGTTCTCCATGACCAGCCCAGTCAATCTTCGAATCACTGCTGCCCAGATGAACCCTAACAAATTCATGACTGGCAGAATCTGTGAGCATAATAAAATACAGGTGCACCTCTCCTCACTCAAGGTTTACCTGTCAAACCCATCGTAAGAGGAAAATACCATAAATTGAGATGCATGTCTCTAACCTACCGTACATCATAGCTTAGTGTAGCATACTTTAAACATGTTCTGGACACTTACATCAGCCTACTGTTGAGCAAAACCATCCACAAAACTTATACAATCAAGCGTTAAATGAAATGTCTGCCACATTTTGTGGATGTGATGGGATATGCAAACACAAAACAATATCCAAAAAATGCTGACAACACAAGACACTGTAGTGTGTTTGTTGATTACTCCTGTGATTGTGTGGTTGATGGAGCTGCCGCTGTTGCCCAGCATCACAGGAGAGTATCATATGGCATGTCACTAGCCTGGGAAAGGAGCAGAATTCTAAATTCTAAACACAGTTTCCACTGAATACATATTGCTTTCCCGTGTTTTAAAGTAGAAAAATCCTAAGTTGAACCATTGGAAGTTGGGGACCATTTATGGTTGTTTCACCAGTTTAAGTTAATAAAGCATTAGTAACTGTGACAGTTCACCATTACACCACCACATATTTTACACAGTTATAATTTTTTAATTCCATTTGCCACCTGGTTATAAATGTTTTCCTGTCAATATGATTCTAAAAGCAAGGAGTTTACCTACAAAGGAACCTCAAAAAGTGTATGGAAAATAGAATGTGCAAGTTTATTTTGCTGGAGAAAAAAAACTAAATCCATGTGTAAATTTTTATTTTTATTTTTTGAGATTTTTTGTTGTTGTTATAGGGCACGTGTGCTCACCAGAAAGACAGAGAGAGACAGAGAGACAACGAGAAATCTCCCCCCCCCCAGGGGGGATGGCCACGCTGCAGTCCCTTCTCCTTCATTCTCCTCTTGGGATATTGGCACACATGCACACAAGCCTGGCATGAGTTTAAGCCACCGGGTCCAGGACTAGAACCACGGTCAACTACATGGGAGTTCAGCGACATAGCCATTATGTTAACTGCTGGTCCCAGTTTTTACTTTTAATAATACATATTTTCCATGAACTTTTTGCAAATTCCACATACTTTGTATTATCTTATTTGCTCTTCATGATAATCTTAAGAAGTAATTATAATTACCTCCATTTTACAGCTCAGGCATAGTCACAATTGTCCATAATGCACAATGAGAGTCTTCTCTCAGTCATTTTAGAATTTTAGACTTTAATGATATGTTTGAACTAACCTAGGTCAACTGCCACCACCCCACCTCTTCCTTGCCCTCCTGACTGCAAACCAGAATCTGAGTGCTCAGGATAATAAACATTAGCAGTTGACAGAGCAAGGGAAAAATGCCTTTCTCCAAGTAGGTGCTAGCCACTACCACTGCACAAAGTCAAGTGCTTTCAGCTGCTTTGAAAAATGTAGCATAAACTTTGATTTGCTGTGTAAGCATGATGCATTTCTCTAAAGGAAAAGAATGCATCTTTATTTAGCATACACTGAAGCCTATATTAAGAGGATTATAACTGTACTAAAAACATCAACACTGTACTTCTTAAACTACAATTTTTATTTCATGGAATAAGGTCTCTAAATCCTGAATTCAAGGCATTTATTATTATATTACTCCCTTAAGTTTTGTTAATAATTTTTGCTAGTCGGGTTTGGTATTCCCATTTCAACCACCATTTTCACTTGGAACAATGCGTCTCAGACATGTTGTCCTGCCCTAGTTTACCCATTTTCTAAACACAGCATTTGCATTGTAGAAAATAAGGTTCTATTTATAAGTGAGAAATTTTAGTGTTTCTGAAGAGATTTTTATAGTGCTTAGAGCCGGAGAATGAGAACATTAAAGTGACAGTCAATAGGGTAAATGGAAACTATTTGAGCATTTATGCTTGAAAGCTAATTCTGGTTTCAAGATAGCTTTGCTATTTCTAATTCAAATAAGTGAAATCTATGGATAATTGGTAGTTTATTTCTTATATTCATCTTAAAATTGGGGGAGGATGTTTTCCTGAAGATAAACAACAAAAGAGGTAGAAGTTAAGTAACAATAAAAACAGGAACAAAGTGTATTGTGTGCCAGGTATTGTTGTATGTGTTTTATATGTGTTAACTCATTTAATTCAACTCTAAGTAGGTAACATATGTTTTGACCCCACTTTACAGTTGGGGAAATTGAAGCTCAAATAAAGCTCTATAGCTGTTAAGTAGCAAAATTGCTCCAACAGTTCTTAAATCTTTTAGTTAGAGGTCCCTTCACCCTTAGAAGTATTGAGGATGCTGAGAGGTTTTGCTTTTATTGGATTACATGTCTTGATATAGCATGTTGTCAGAAAAGTCATGACATACTATGTCATGAAAAAATATGTCATGACTTTTCTAATAACCCAATATATGCTATTAGAAATTAGGATTGAGGGGAGCCAGCACGTGGCCTAGTGGTTAAAGCGCTGGACTCCTCCATGGCCGACCAAGTGGCTTGAAACTCATGCTGGGTGCAAGTGCGTGTGTGCCCAAAATCCTAAGAGGAGAATGGAGGAAAAGGAATTGCAGCATGACCATCACTCTTGGGGGGTGGGTGGGATTTCTCACTTTCTGTCTCTCTGTCTCTCCAGCAAGCTCACAAGCCCTATAGCAAAAATCTCTTTCAAAAAAAAAAAAAATTAAGATCTAGAAAATTTAAAAATATTTATTAACTCATTTGAAAGTAATAAAATGATTACATGTTACCATGAATGTATGAAAATAACTGTTTTCTTAAAAACTGAAGTGAGATAAATAAGTATATTTTACATTTTTTGCAAATCTCTTTAAAGTTCAATTAGCAGAAGATGACTAGATTCTTGTTTCTGTTTCTCCACTCAATCTGTTATACAATGTCATGTAGACTCTGGAAACTCTACTGTTCCCCATTGGGAGAACAAGAGGGGTGAGAAGGCAGATAACGTTATTATTATGAAAATCGCTTTGGCTTTGCAAACTCCAGAAAACAGGTCTCAGGAACACTCAGGAGTCCCTGGATTATGCTTTGAAAAAACACTGCACTCCACTTTATTGTCTCTCAGTACATAGAGAAAATGTCTTGAATACTAAACACTCCTTGAAAACAGTGTTTCTTCAAGTAAATCCCAGCCTGCTATGGTAGAAGTAGCCCTTTGGACAAAGACTTGGGTGTAACCCTGGTTCTGCACTTGGTAGCTCTTAACCCTTACTAGATTACTTTCTCTTTGTCTCAGATTCCTCTTCTTTAAAATAGGGCTCATTACCAGTCCCTTGCAAGGTCATTATAAGAATTCCAGCAAATATGTGACAAGGTATATTCTGGATACCAGTAAGATCCATTACCTATTACGTTCATATGGATAGAAATTCAACACATGGCAACTTTTCAGAATCTCTAAATAAGAGTTCATATTGATGGTTTCATGTTTGTAGCCTTCAATTTACAACATTTTACAGAGAAATAAACACCAAAGTTGCTTGAAGATAAAAGTCCTGACTTTGAATTAATGTTGAACAATATGAAAGGATTATAGGTACTTAATACAGAAGTAAACTTCCAAAGAACTCATCAGAATTTGAAATTACACAATTATGACAATATTTAGGGTTCTTTTACTTTTTTATTTTATTCATGACCGTGCATGCGTCGGAGACAGAGAGAGAGAAGCAATCTCTTCAGGGGTTTTCACACTGATAAACTTCCCCTCGCTCTCCAGCTCCTCAGGATCTTGGGCATGTCCACCATGTGTTTCAAACTGGGCTGAGGATCTGAACCTATGGTCAGCCATATGGCTTCCAGCACTGGAGGTCAGTAGGCTACTGAGTGCACCAGAGTTTGGACTGACATTTGGGAATAAATAAATCATTTCACCCATAGTTTTCTGAGGAATGTTATAATAATTTGTAGCCTTGGGATCAGCAGATGGTGTAATGGCTATGTCGCTGGACTCCCATGTAGTCAACCACGGTTTGAGTCCTGGACCTGGTGGATCATGCTCAAGATCCCAAGAGGAGAATGGAGGAGAAGAGATTGCAGCATGGCCATCGCCCCAGGGGGTGGTTTCTCGCTTTCTGTATTTCTGGAAAGCACACGCACCCTATAGCAAAAACCTCTCCATAAATAAATAAATAAATAAATTGCAGCTTCAAAGATAAAATATAAAATACTTTAAAATATATATATATTTTTAACTAACTGCCTACACTATTTTTCTGACATTAGGAAACATAAGTTACATTTATCTACACATGAATTAATTTATTCCAACTTAAATACATGTTTTAAAATTGTAGTCAACATCTTCAGATCTGCTACTGTCACAAATTAAGCATTATGATCCTTTTAATGTCTATGCCCAAAAGTAGAAAATGTTGAAAGACAGGAAAATAGAAAGACTAACTTTTATTATATATATATTCAGTTAAGTAAATATGGCTGGGGGAATATATATGGCTGCTGTAATGAGTCAGGAGGACTTGATTTTTTTCTCCTTTATTTTATTATTATTACTTTAAAAAATTCCTATAGGGCATGTGTGCCCAGTAGAGAGAAACAGAGAAACAGAGAGAAGGAAAGTGAGGAAGCGCTCCTCAGGGATGACCATGCCATAATCCCTTATCCACTCTCCTTTCAGGATTTTGAGCACACATGCCAATTCATCTGGCATGTTTTTTAAGCTTCCTAGTCTAGGAATTGAACCACATAATTTGCCATGTGGGATCCACCTGCTTCAACCACCACACCACTGGCTGGCCTGATTTTTCTCCTTTTATTATCTTTTCTTCCTTCCTTCCTTCCTTCTTTTATGCTTTGATAGTTTTTGCCCAAAGGTCTATGAACTGGAAACTGAGCCCCCAGTATAAGGGTGCTGAGAGGAGAGGACCTTTAGGGGACAAGGCCTAGTGGATGGTGTTTGGATCATAGAGGCACTGCCCCCATGAATAGATTAATACTCTCTCTCAGGAGGGAGCTCTCTCCCTGTAGGAATGGCTTCCTTCTCTCAAATGGGTTGTTATAAAAAGCAAGATGGCTGCCTCGGCTCTATCCTTGCATACCTCCACTGATATTTCCTCTTCTCTCCATCATGTTGTGATGCCAGCCTCATTCTTTTGTACTTTCCAGCCACCAGAACCAGGAGTCAAATAAGCTTCTATTTATAAATCACCCATTTCAGATATTTCAGTTTAACCACACAATGGGCTAATTTCCCTTCTGTAAGAATAGACAGGTAGCCTAGCTTGAGCAGAGAGGAGGGCAGGGAGCGCTATAGACACCAGATTAGGGGAATAAACTAAGGACACCCTGAAAAGAAAAACGGGGACTAAGTGACCTAGAGATTACAGAACCTTCACAGGTACACAGACGGCAAATGACCAATACATGACCCTTTTGGGGTGGCAGTAATGAGTAAGGACGTCCTGACATCGAGTGGGACATGTGTAGTCGTATCACAAATAAAGTAACATCTATCTACAGCCATTTTGGATCTGGTCAGCCAACCTCTGAAAGCAGGCTCAAATCTCCATATGAGTAAATAAGAATTCACAACGGGGCCAGTAATTGGCATAGTGGTAAAGGCATTGGACTCCCACATATCTGACAGTGGTTCGAGTTCTGAACCCAGTGGCTTGGAACTCATGCTGGTCATGTGGGCATGCATGCCCAAAATCCCAAGAGGAGAATGGAGGAGAAGAGATTGCAGTGTAGCCATCCCCCCAGGGGCTGATTTCTCATATTCTCTCTCTCTGTCTCTCCACCGAGTGCATATGCCTTATAGCAAGAATCTTTATCAAAAAAAAAGGAAAGAAAAAATAATTCACAATGCCGGACAGATCAGGACTATTGCCAGTCAGAATCAGTCCACTCTTGTTTCCCGCAAGAAAACATGGACTGAAGAAATCATCACTCATCCCCACCTGCTGGTGACTTACCCTTTCCTCCTTCCTTCTTTCCTTCCTTTTTCTTTCTTCCTTTCTCTCTTTCTTTTTTCTCTTATTTTACCCTACAAAAGTGCATTTTAGTCTCTACACAGGATACTACTGCTACCTGTTGCCTTCATTATCCAGAATTTCTTTATGAATAATGATTATAATCACTGTAATTGCTGAACGCAGGACTTCTCCTGAGATGCCTAAACTAGAATGTGACAGTAAACCTGAGTTATGACCTAGCTGATCTCCTTTGTGCAAATATGAACTTGACAGCTTCCCAGATGCTTGTGCCAAGTGTGGTGGTATGCATTCAGGTTTCCTTGCAGGACTCAGGTTCTTCTCGTTCTCTGTTTCCAGGAGTGCTGGCTTTTGCTGTATCACAAATAAGTCCTTTCCTACGGCTCCCTTCCTTGGAAGATCACCACTTTGCACTGGGGGATTGGGACGGTTTCTGGCATCCTGTGGTTGGCCACGTGCTTTGACTGGGACAGCTCTGACAGCAACCCCTGGGACTGCCTTAGGCCTGTTATTGCAACTCAATCATCGTTCAACCTCTCCCTCTGTGGAATATTTTTTCTCTTACTTTCTTGCAAGTATTGAACCTGAAAGCAGTTATAATAAAAGTCCTACATATAGTCTTCACTTTAGAAGTTCCTGCCCCCTAACCCTGCCCAAGGAAGCCTACCTAAAACTACTGGTGCCAGAATGAGTCCAAAGAAAATGGGATCTGGAGCTGGGTCACCATCAAGGAGGACATCATTACTGGGATGGGCACAGTACTGATATCCTCAGGCCTGCTATAGCCATGCAATTGTTGTAGCCTTCACTGTGGTGAGACTGCTAGAAGGGAATACACCGGTGATTCCGGAGTCTGAGATATTTGAGAGGTTTGGTGGAAGTGGTAATTCTAAGTACAATGGAATTGGATGACTGTTGCTGAGTACTATAAAATGGATTAGAGAAAGCCAATGGAAGGCTGAAGTGATTAATCACCAATTTTCAGCCTAAGTGTGAAAGCCAGAGAGCCTATGGTAGTTTATAAAGAGCCTCTCCTCTCCTGCAGCCAGGGGAAGAAACAAAGCTAGGATCAAGCCTAGCACTTAATTTCAAGGTCAACGGGAGCTCCAAAGACAGTTGAAGTCTCAATCCCAGCAAGTGAGTTATGGCAGGGACAGAGCCTTAGGAGTGAAATGCTAAGACTTGGGATGAGGATATATGCATCCATGCACCAAAAATCTCAAGTCTCCAGATCCTCCTAATCCCTCTAGGTCCACTACTCTCTATTAAAAGATAGTGCTTCCCCCTTGGTTGAAGACAACCTTAGAAGATAGCATGTTCCCAACTCGGTGCTTATCCTAACCGTCCAGAACACTAGGGCAGTAACTAGAATGGAGATCAGCAACTGCAGCCTATGGGCCAGATCCAACCTGCAGCCCATTTTAATGAAAGACAATCACACTCATCCAATGACATATTGTCAATGACTGCCCTCATGCTACAATGGAAGAGTTGAATAGTCATGAGAGAGTTCATATGGCATGCAAAATCTAAAATATTTACTATCAACTTCTTTATAGGAAAAGTTTGCTGTCTCTTGAATTTGAGTCAAGTTACAAGAAAAACTGGCAGAAGAAGGAAGAGGATGTACACACAGAAATGGAAGACCTACCTAACAACTACTAGCAGGAGTGAAGTGTATCTAGTGGTGCAGGTGGTGATGCAGCCATACTGCTCATATGGGGAGGTCTTGGATTCACATTCCATGACCTCCTTGAGTACAGCAGTTTTGTGTATGCCCATGATCCAGGGCTGGCTAAACGTGGTGAGTGAATTGCAGTGTTAAGACTCTATTGAGAGGTGCGGTCTCTCTGTCTCTCTCACTATCTCTATCATTCATGGAAGAAATAAATAAGTAAACTCAAAATTAAATTACATATGGGATTGTATCCTGAAGAGTCTGGATTAAGAATAAGATGTGTGGGACCAGCAGTTAGCATAATGGTTATGTCGCTGACTCCCATGTAGTCCACTGCAGTTCGAGTCCCGGACCTGGTGGCTTAAACTCACGCCGGGCACATATGTGTGTGTGCCCAAGATCCTGAGAGGAGAAAGGAGAAGGGATTGCAGTGTGGCCATCACCCCCCGGGGGGGGGGTTTTCTCGCTTTCTGTCTCTCTGTCTCTCTCTTTTTGGCGAGCCCCCGTGCCCTATAGCAAAAACTTCTCAAAAAAAAAAAAAAAACCCAAAAAACTAATAGGATATGTAATTGGATAATGGAGAGTTTATCTACATGGGAGCATTCTCCTGAGGTAGGGGTTGAGCATTTTGCTTGGTTGACTCTTGAAGACTCTTAGTTAACTGCATTTTAGAGAAGCAATGACCAAACTAAGTGGAAGAGATATGTGAGAAATGCCCTAGCAGGCAGTGATATTAGAAGGCTCAGAGAAGCAGACATGCTAGAGTGAATATACTGTATGTATATCTATATAACGGATATTTGGAAAGCTGCCTGTTCACTGTTTTAAAGAGGAACCCAGAAGTTACCATCAGTTACCAAGGCTGTAAGTAAAAAGCTGGTGAAAGGGCACTTAGTGGCACTGAAGAACTCAGTGGCAGCTGTTCTATGCAGGGCAGGGTCAATGCTATAGATGATGCTGTTTTATTATTTTTATTTTATTTTTTTTGAGAGGTTTTTTCACTATAGGGCGCGTGCGCTCGCCAGACAGACAGAGAGAGACAAAGAGACAGAAAGCGAGAGATCACCCCCCCAGGGGGGATGGTCACGCCGCAATCTCTTCTCCTCCATTCTCCTCTCAGGATCTTGGGCACACACGCACATGTGCCCGGCGTGAGTTTTAAGCCACCGGGTCCAGGACACGAACCGCGGTCGACTACATGGGAGTCCAGCGACAAAGCCATTACGCTAACTGCTGGTTCCCAAGATGATGCTGTTTTAAACTGTGCTCCCTAAAAGCAATGGAGATATGATCCCAGATTTATTGGGGCCAGATGGCAGAACTTCGGTGACAGAAGCAAAGAGGATTACTGAGTCACACATTGGAGTGGCAGCCAGAGGACCCTACTCATACAGCTATGGAGATGAGTGCTAAGAACAAGGTGTTCTTAGGGGCAAGATAGAAGGGCAGATAACAAGCATAATTCTAACTCATGACTTAACATTTGTGGCCCTTTTCCACACTCGAATCCATCCTTCAATCCAAAACCTGTTGACTAAAAGAAAGACTGGTTTGAGGAAGGTTCCTGCTATACCTTGGCAAGTGCATATGTTAATGTTAGCAGTCTTTATCCAAAGGGATCTGTGTCCATTTACTTGGGTAACTGTACAATGACAAAAAAAAAAGAGAAACCTTAGATATTTCAGGGACTCCTTGACTTGGCAAAATCCATTGATATCCAGAGATTTTTATGTTTCATTATGGACCTTTGCTAAAGTGGTCATTTAAAAGGGGGTAGGTAATAAGGAGGTCTGATGCAGTCTATTTCACAGTGGGTTCTTTGGTACCATGGATCCACTTGGTGATGACATCAGTCTCTGAATGTATTATTGAAATAGACTTTCTTAGGGGTTTGCGCAAGCCCCTAATTAGCTCCTTGGTTTGTAGGATGAACTACTACAACAGAGAAGCCCACAAAAGTCTCTGAAACTTTCCTACCATGGTCGAGAAAGTGAATTAAAAACAGAATCACATCCAGGAGGAAGAGCAGAGACATATGTCACTGTAGATACTCTATTCAATATTGCAAGGATAGCAGTCCCCATCATGTTCCCATTTAATTCACTTCAAAATCAGGAGTCCTGATAATTGAGAGCACATTATCATAAACTCAACTAATTACCTAATACATGTATTGCAATAGAAACCTACATTAAGCTGTCTTCAACAAACACTTCTCCTGAGAAGACCAACCAGACACTGGTTAGCAACTTGGTTACATTGGATTCCTTCAGTCTGGAAGTGGAGTAATCTATCTTGATTGGAATTGATGGGTATTCCAGAAAGGACTTTGCCTTTCCTGACCATAGGAGCTCCATGAGCACCACCATTCATGGACTTAAACATGATTTGATAAACTAACATGGGATCCTGCATAATGTGACCGTGGACCAATGGTGCCACTTTATAGCAAAGGAAAAGCAACAATGGGGATATAATATGGGACCTACTGTTTTTGTTTTTGTTTCTTTTTCGTTTTTGGTTTTGGTTTTTAGAGAGATTTGCTATAGGGAGCATGCACTTGCTGGTAAGACAGAGAGACAGATGTGAGAAGTCACCTCCCAGGGTAGACGGCCATGCTCCAATCCCTTCTCCTCCATTCTCCTCTTGGAATCTTGGGCACGCACGCACACACACCCGATGTGAGGTTTAAGCCTCTGGGTCTGGTACTTGAACCATGGTCAACTATGTGGGAGTCCAGCGACATAACTATTATGCCTTCTGCTGGCTCATGGAACCCACTGATCTTATCACATACACACTGTCTGCCCACTAGAGGTGTTTGAAAACAGATAGAATGCCAACCTGGAGATGATACCTTGTAAGTTCGGGGTGACATTAAATTAAAACTATGTTCCCAGTAGTCCTTTAAAACAAGGATTGGAAATAGGCATAGCCCCACTTGCCATTACTCCCAATGACCTATTTGGGAAATGTGTGCTTCCTTATCTTTGCACTTTTAGTATCTTGAGCCCTAGTCCCCAGAGGGAGATTGCCTCTATAGGGAAGTAGCAAAAATTCCATTATATTTTAAGCTACAGCTGCTGCTTAGTTGTAGTCAGAGCCACCCAAATGACTCACTGGGTTGTCCATAGTCATTTACTACCAGAGTCATACCTTTAAGATAACTCATGGCTGAGGGTCCTCTTGTCCATAGTCATTTACTACCAGAGTCATACCTTCAAGATAACTCATGGCTGAGGGTCCTCAGGGATGAGAATCTGGGTCACCCTGTAGGTTAGTTTAAGATTTAACAGGACTACAGCCATATTGAGAAATTAAGAAAGGCCTCTAACAAGAACAATCTGATGAAATGCTATGTCATGGGGAGATCTGTTTGAGAAATAGTCAAAGCAGAAACCAGGAATGGATACTTAAAGTGATCAGGATAATTACTCAGGGGAAAGCAATTGACTCTGATTGTAGTGAGGAATAATTGCACCTGCGTGTATATTGTCCCTATAAATACCAAGACTAGGTTGCGCTTTCTGAGACAGTTTGATTGCACTTGTTGACTCTCTCCTTGTCTCTAGTTACAGAAACTGCCCTCTTTTCCAGCCTCTGTGTCTCATTTTATTGACCACAAGAAGTAGCTGGACTTAGCTAGCCGGCAACAACCCAACCAGGTAAGCCATGCAGATTCACAGCGGTGCTGTTTAAGAGTGTGAGGAATTTAGGAGGGATAGCACAAGTGGGGGTTCAGAGGGGATCATAATGCTAGATATAGTGACAGAGGCGATGATTTATCCTAATAACTCTCCTCACAAATTTCCATGGAAAGGAGATCATTTAGAAACATGGCCCCATCCTCTTATGGGATGGATTTCCTTAGATGAAGGAATTAGATCTGGGAAGCTCAAGGGTGGCCCGTAATGGACAGAGACGTGTACTACCTAGGTCGCCCCTGCAGGACCAAAGCATTTGTTACCCGAGCAGTCAGAAGAGTTGTCTTCTGACTCCTACCAAGAGACTCATCAGTGAGTCCCACTCAAGACTTGGTCAAAGTCTTATCCAAGAAGACAGTCCATTTTCATTGGCACCTAATGATGGATTTATGTCAGGATACAAAGACGTGGTCCCCTTGACTTCACTAGGAAATCTGAGGGGTCACTTTTACTCTGGCCTCCTTTTGGTGTTTGTTGAGGCCTCTTGCCTACATCACAGTTTACTTCACATGGCCAACTCTACTTCCTTCACTCCTCACCACTGATGTTCCTGAGAGTGCTCCACAGTAAAGCTCCTGCCCCTGACCTTCCATTACAGAGCCTGGCTCCGAGATCCTGACTAAGACTGTACTCTGGTTTAAGTATCTTGTAAATGCCTTTAGTTTCTCAATTGTTATAACTCAGGGGTTAGATATAAACCAGTGATTAAAAAGAAATAATTTTGCCCTCACCAGTGGAAAATTAAAATATTTAGTAGTTTCATTCAGTGGAAAACATTTTGCTGAATACAAAAATATTTTTTCTAAGGGGATGGCATCTCCACATATCATCTTTCCTTCAATGAACTTTTGGTGCTTCAATTATTTATTTTTTAATCAAGTTCTAATCCGTTGTTTAGATAGATGTTTCTGAAGTATTTTTAAAATGTAGTATGTTTTTAAAATTAGAGTTCCATCTGTCATTATACGGAATGTGTGTGGGCATACAGTGAATGGGCTTATTTTTAACCCCTGAGTGCTATTAGTTTATGTCCCTGGAAAAAAAGTGTCACGAGTGTTCATTTCTCCCCTTCACTCACAATCAGTTTTACTGTGCTTTGTAATCCATGGCATCGGGTTTTTGAAAAATTAAATCATCACCTTAACCTCTTTAAAAGGATCAGAGAAATTTGATCTGCAAAATTTATGTCCTCTTTCCATGGCCAGATTATTTAGATTATTTCTTTACAATGGGGAACACATGTTCACTGAGCATGTCATAGGCCTTTTACTTCAATATATTTCTTATATTGGTAGTTTTGATGTTCCTTTTACTTAAATTGGGGGTAGTATCAAATGCCAAAAGAACATGGGAAATTATCCTGTTTTTTTTTTTTTTTTTTTTTTTTTTTTTTTTTTTTTTTTTTTTTCCTGATGCATCAGTTTCAAAACTAATCAGATGGTATTTGGAATAATTTAATTTCAAATGTAAATAAGAAATCAACATAAAGCATATGAAATTGGCTTTTTTGGTAGATTTTTTTCATCTTTTTAAGTCCTAAAGCATGTATGGAATTTCTTTTTCTTTTTTAAAAAAATTGCTATAGGGCACATGTACTTACTGGAGAGTGAGAGAGACAGAGAGAAAGAGAGAGAAAGGGGGAAAGTGAGAAAAGCACCCCTGAGAGGGGATGATTATACTGTAATCTTTTCTCCTCCATTTCCCTTATTGGGGTTCTGGGCATGCACACACATGTGACTGGTATGTTTTTCAAGCCACTGAGTCCAGGATTCAAATTGCAAAGTCAGCCACATGGGGTCCAGCTGTCTTAACCACCGTGTCACTTGGCTGACTCTGGAATTTTATTTCTACATGTTGTGATATCTTCTTAAACATTTTTTTAAAAAATAATTATTTTACTGGGACCAGCAGTTAGCCTAATGGCTATGTCGCTGAACTCCCATGTAGCTGACTGTGGTTCGAGTCCCGGACCCGGTGGCTTAAACTCACGCTGGGCGCGTGTGCATGCGTGCCCAAGATCCCGAGAGGAGAGTGGAGGAGAAGGGATTGTGGCATGGCCATCCCCTCTGGGGGGGTGATTTCTTGCTTTCTATCTCTCTGTGTCTCTCTGTTTTTTTGGTGAGCGCACGTAGCGTATAGCAAAAACCTCTTCAAAAAATATTTTATTTAACTTTATTTTATCTATTTATTTATTTGTAATTTGATCTGAGAGGGGTTGAGTGAGAGAGAGAGGAAGTATGAAAGGAAGCCACCAGATCCAGGACTTGAAACGTGGTTGGCTATATGGGAGTCCAGTGCCCTTAACCACCTGCTGTCCCCTTAAATATCATTTTTTTAGCATTTAACTTTTTATTACGGAATTTTCCAAACATACACAATGGCGAGTAAATAATATAATGAACCTATGTGTACCAATTGCTCAGCTTTTAACAATTATGAACATTTTTCAATCTTTATTTTATCTGCCAACTTCTACCTCTTTCTCTCTCCTACCATACACACACACACACACTTTTATCCTGGAATATTTGAAGCCAATATCAGATATCTTGTCATTTTTCTCATAGACACTTGGTATGCATTTAGGCAATAAGACTTTTTTTTTTTTTTTGAGAGATTTTCACTGTAGGGCGCGTGCGCTCGCCAGACAGACAGAGAGAGACATAGAGACAGAAAGCGAGAAATCACCCCCCAGGGGGGATGGTCACGCCGCAATCCCTTCTCCTCCATTCTCCTCTCGGGATCTTGGGCATGCACGCACACGCGCCCGGCGTGAGTTTTAAGCCACCAGGTCCGGGACATGAACCACGGTCGACTACGTGGGAGTCCAGCGACATAGCCATTACGCTAACTGCTGGTTCCCGCAATAAGACTTTTTAATTTAATTTTGTCAGAGGCATGAGCACCTGCTAGATGGGGGAGGTGGAGTGAGTGGGGCTGGTCACTTCGTAATCCCTTCTCCTCCATTTCTCCCTCTTTTTGGTATTTTGAGCATGCATGCACATGTGCCTAGCATGTTTTTCAAGCCTCCAGGTCCAGGACATGAACCATGTAGTTGCTGTGTGGGATTCAGTCACTCTAATCACAACACCATGAGCTGGCCCAGCAGTAAGACTACTTAAAAAAAATAACTACCTAATATCATACCCAACACATCATATCTAAAATATCCTAATCCATATTTAAATATATCTAATCATCTCAATATTTTTATAGTTGGCATATTCAAATAGTAACAACCAATAAAACACATACACTGCACAGTTGTCATATTTCTAAACTATTTTAGTCAACAGTGTCCCTCCTCCCCTCTCCTCAATTATTTTCATGCCACTGAATTTGTTGAAGAAATCAGATTACTTATGTTATGCCCGATATTCTAGATTCGCATGATTGTTTTTAATTTGTTCTTCTATTTTCTGTATTTTCCATAACTAGTAGTTAGATTTGAGCCCTGATTTTATTAAGGTTCAAATGTTTTTAGGGTCTTAATAATTCTTTTGTATGCTGTGTACTTCCTCTGGAATCACAGCATGAGCGCACGAGTTCTGGCCATCCTACTTTCAGTAATGCCAGCAATCAGTCCAGGTGGTGCCAGAACACTCCAGCCTCCACAAGTCTGCCATGAGCACTTTACCTATGGTTTCAGCATTCCCTGCCAGTCATTACCTCTATTCCATGTTACATTAAGGACTGAAACGGCCATTTCCTTGTTCTGTTCTTCTTTCTGCATTTAGATATAATTCTTCAAAAAAGAGTATATCTTCTTTAGTTATTTGGCTGCCCTAAAATACAGTTTGTATAGAAAATAAAGAACAGATTCTTGCTTCTTTCTATCTATTGCATTCTTCAGAGTAATGAGTTGATGCTCTTATAAATATTTTTAGAAACATCACTTTCAATTCATCGCTTTTTATCATTTTTATAATTAATATTTTAATTGTATGTGATTATTTTTCTTTTCAATAGTTACACCGTGTCATTTTGGCTAGGAAGCACTTTCAAAGTGGCTTCCTTTTGACAGAATCTGTTTAATCTTTGATAGTTTCTTACATTTTTTGCATCTCAAGATGTCCCAGGCTCATCTTGTACATTTCAGATTCCATATAGATTCCCAAAAGGCGATTTACTGGGTCAAAAGGAATAACTACTTTTAGGGTAGTTTGAAGGCTCTAGAGGTCCAGTGTAAATCAGGGTTAGAGTCCAAGATCTATTGTTTACAGAGAAGGAAGAGAAAGTTTTAATAACATAGACAGTTACTCTACCCTAGTGTTAAGTAGAAAAGGCAGGATTCACAATACAGAAAATTCATAAACTATTGTGATCAAATATGCTGAACGTTAGCAGTGGCATTATTTGGTGGTGAGACTATAGGTTATGTTTCTTTTCCTGATGCCTCATTCTGTACTTTTCCACATACCTTACAATGGAAAGAAATGAGATAACTTCATTAAAAGGCAAATAAACCTCTACTGCAAATCCTACAGTGCTGATTAAAATTCATCTGAGTTGTGATTCATCGCATATTCCTTTTGTATCTCTCATGGTCAATTTAATTCACTTGTCCTGTAACAGAATTTAATGCAAATTACATAATAACGAAAAATATTGATGTAACTATACTCTGCCATCTGCTTCCTTCTTCTACTCCATGGTGTATTGATTGCAATAGACCAGGTCAGAGCTGAGTGTTTCCTGCTTTCAAAGCATGACCTCTGAGGGCCTCCTACTATTCCACCTCCTTGCTCCCTTGGGAGGGTCCCTACGTTCTCAGTTGACAGCTGAAGGCAGAGTAGAATAAAGTCTCCATTTGACATGCTTATAAATCAATTTTCATATGGGACAGAATTGTTGGTGTTGGGTGCTTGTTGAAAATAATCTTATTTATCAGAAAACTAAACCAGTTGGTTCTTTATTTATCTAAGGATTCAGATTGATCTGTCAAAGATGAGTTCATCTTGTAATCCATAAAAAAAAATATGGCAAAATTTAAAAAAAGCTTTTGTAGATGTCTGTCAAGATTTCTAATCTAAGATTCATTCTGATTTTTAGGAATGGTATTTTGATCTTGGTGTTGAGGTCCTTCATTTCCAATTTGAAAAGACATCAAAACTCAACAGACATTTAGACTGCAATGGGGGGTGATACAGATAATTTTTTCTTCATATATTTTTTCTACATTAGTATGTTTATTTCAATTATTGATTTTAGTTTTGAAACACTTTAGGCTAAGTCCTACAGTTTAGAAACTTAACGACAATGGCCTGCTCAATTGATTCTGAGCAATGAATTGCTTTTGTCAGGTCTTCGGGTAGCTGTTGTAAGAAGAAACATAAAACTGTTCTAGTAATTGGAAACAACTGGTAAGCCCCTCCCCCCCACTTTTCTTTTCCTTCACGTTCTTCCTTCTTGATGAGCTGATGTGGATGCTGACTTGTCAATAAGCTAAACCCAAGTATCGGGCTTCAGGACCACTGTCACTAAGAGTACTTTCATGCCCAACACATCTTTACTGAGTGCTTGTTCTTGGTGCAGGCTCTCTGTTGAATGGTAGAAACACATCAGTGTTGAGACATTGTGTCAGCTCACAAACACTTTGCAGCCTGGCTACTGGGAGGGTACAGATGCACACTGGTTAGAAAACAGCAGAGGTTATACTGAGTGTGATCTGTTTGGAAGGGAACCATTCCTGTGAACGGTATATCAGAGTTCTCAGGAGAAATGGAAGCAAGAGGATGCTTCTCTCTCACTCTCCTTCTACCTATTGCTTTTTGTTAATTTTTTAAAAAATAATTTTATTTATTATCATTATTATCTTAAGATTTGCTATAGGTATTTGTGCTCACCAGAGAGAGACAGAAAGAGAGAAAGGGAAAGTGAGGAAGCAAGCTGCCAGGTCCGGGGCTCGAAACATGGTAGTCTATGTGGGGGTTCAGTGCCTTAACCATCACACCACCTTCTTTCTACCCTCATTTCAAGAGAGAGGGAGATTTGTGCTGAGGAATTTGCTCACACAACTTTTGGGCTTGGGAAGTTCAAAATCTGCATGGCAGGCCTGCAGGCTGGAGATCCAAGAGAATTAATTGTTGCAGTCTTGAGTCTGTAGGCTGTCTGGAGGCAGAATTCCTTCATTCTCCCAGAATTTGTCTTTTTCTCTTCAATTGATGGGATAGACCACACACATTAGACAGAATAAAACTGCTTTATTCAAAGTCCATTGATTTAAATGTTAATCCCAACTAAACTCGGTCTTCACAGAAACATCTAGGCTAGTAGTGTTTTTTAAAATACTTTTTCACAATATCGTGCATGTGCACATATATGTGAGAGAGGGGAAAAGGGAGAGAGAGAGAAGTAGCCTCCATAGGGTTTGTCATGCTGCAATCCCCTTCCTCTAGTCCTCCAGCCAGTCAGATCTTGAGCACTCACACACATGCCTGGCGTGCTTCAGGTTGACCAGGCCAGGGATTTGAACCATGGTCACCATTGTGGGATCTGGTTTCTCATGAGCAGCATTTTACCACTGTGCCAAAGAGCTGGCCATAGACTGGTATTAGACCACACATCTGGGCACCATAGCCTCGCCAAGTTGACACAAAAAACTGATCATGGCAGATGGACACCATTTGGGGGGAGGAGGCTAATTAGGATAACATACGGATAGCCACATAAGGTTGAAAACTTAGGTGCTTAGCTGTTCCCAAAGTATCTGAATAGATGGTCTGTCAGAAATGTGCAAGTCATCAAGAGAAACGCCTTGCCACCAGCAACAGGCACATGAATATTTGCCACTTGTTGAGCTGAGATGGAGCTCCCACCACAGACCCCAGGAAATGTGATTGTTTAACTCCTGACCTCACCATCTCCCTTAGAAATGCCAATTTTTAAAATCTGCATATTTACCTGGTTTCTTTTTTTCACTGCCTTTTGCAGAGCCAGGGCTTTTGATTGGTTCTTTTCTCTTTCC
>NW_006203686.1:1678540-1685069 GCF_000334495.1 Tupaia belangeri chinensis
AGAAACATGAGTACTCTATTTAAACATCACTATTTTCAGAACTTTTAACTACATATTTACTTCTTGAATACGTACTTCATTCCTATGGCATAAATTCAAAAAATTCCAAGGAATGTACTGTGAAACTAAGGAACCCTGCCACTGTGTCGTCCAGCCGTTGTAAACCTACTCCGGAGGCAGCAACTATTACCACATTGTGGATTTTACGTGAGGTGTTTGATAACATATGAGAGCTGAGTAGAAATACTTCTAAAAAAATATAGCAACGATAGCTTTCCTTTTTTTAAAACTTAACAAATATTGTAGATTGTTTCACTTGAGTTTAGTTAAAGTAGACTTTTCAAAAAAATTTCTTTTATTTACTCATGAATCGGGATGGACTTGCGCACATGAGAGCAAGAGTGAATGAGGACGCATGCGCGTGCATGCTCAAGACCCTGAGAGGAGAACAAAGGAGAAGGGATTGCGGCGTGAACATCTTCCCTGGGGGAGGGGGGTGATTTCTTGCTTTCTGTCTGTCTGTCTCTCTCTGTCTTTCTGGTGAGTGCACACACACTATAGCAAAAACCTCTCCAAAAAAAATTTAGCGAGTGAATGAGAGCAATGGACACTCTGTGCTCTCAGGGTCCTCTTCCTCCACTCCTCCTTCCAGTCCATCAGATCTCAGTCACTCACATGAGTCCAGAGTGTTTCAGGCTGACTGGGGTGGGGATTCGAACTGCAGGAGTCTTGTGGGATTTGGCTTCTCTTGAGCAACACAGTACTACTGCACCACAGCCAGCCTCTGGAGCTGCCTTATTTTTTATCCTTTATTGATATTCTATGGTACACACGTGCCATAATGTGTTTAGTCCACCATGTGGATTGTTTCTAGTCTTCGGCTAGTAAGACAAGGTGGACTTAAGTATCCTTGTACACACACGTTCCCCTCATTTCTTGATAAATTCCTAGAAGTAGAATTGCTAGGTCCAAGGGTATGTGCATTTGAAACATGGACATTCTGTTTAGAAAATTGTCCACAGAGGCTGTGCCAGTTATACCTACAACTAGTTATTTTCAGCTCCAGTTTACAGATGTACAACACAGCATCACAGAGCAGTGTTTTATTTTTAAAAAATTTTTAATGTTGGGACCAGCAGTTAGCGTAATGGCTATGTCGCTGAACTCCCATGTAGTTGACCATGGTTCGAGTCCTGGATATGGTGGCTTAAACTCATGCCGGGGGCATGTGCGCGTGCGTGCGTCCAAGATCCCAAGAGGAGAATGGAGGAAAAGAGGTTGTGGCATGGCCATCCCCCTTGGGGGGGTGATTTCTCGCTTTCTGTCTCTCTGTCTCTCTCTGTCTCTCTGGCGAGCACACGCGCCCTGTATCAAAAACCTCTCCCCCAAAAAATTTAATGTAATGAGAGAGCACGAATATTTTCATATTCTATTATTTATTTATTTAGGTTTTTGCCATAGGCCTGTGTATTCACTGGAAAGAAACAGATACAGAGGGAAGGAAGGCGAGAAGGAATGGCCACACCACAATCCTTTCTCCTCCATTCTCCTCTTAGGCTTTTGGGCATGCAAGCACATGCACCAGGCGTGATATTCAAGCTGCTGGGTCTAAGACTCAGACTATGGTTGGTCATGTGGGAGTTCAGTGCCTTCACCTATGTCACCTGCTGGTCCCCACAGCATTGTTTTCAAGGATGGTGATGGATTTTGGCTACTCCATTCTTTCCTTTTTCCTCACGGCACTGTGGTCAACTACCAGTATTTGGAGTCTGCTGCCTGGACTCAGTCTGAAGAAAAGGAAGAAAAGGAAAGGAAACTTGTCCAACCCAGAATCACTTCATTAACATTCGGCTCTAATTCAGGGGCAAACTGTAAGGCTCCTCTTTGTGACTGGCTCAAGGTCACACAGCTCCAGGGAGCTCTTGTGACCCTGGGGGTCCTAGATCTGACACCCTTCCTAACTGAGCTGATTCACGTGCCCAGGTCATAGTAAGCACTCAGCAAAGGCAGTTACTGTTGTCAGCCTGGTTTGCCAGGAGGTGGGTGTGGATGAGTGGCAGAGGGACTGCAGGGGATTAAGCAGCCTGGACGTTGTGGGGGCTGAAGCCTTGGGGAGGGCTTCAGTGACCTTCCTTGTCCTTCTAGCTGTGTAATCCAAGCAGCTCCCCTTTGCTAACAGCAGCTAAGTCATGGGGGCAGATGAGCATTTTTCGTAATTGAGTAGGAGCTAATGAGAGCTGTATTTCTTCGAATCTGCCTGTTGGATGGGAACAAGCATTAATGACCGCTGGGCTGGAAAGAAAAGCTACAGTAGACCAAACGAGAGGGCATCTTTCCCCATCAGTCATAGAGCACTGTGCAGGGGACCGGGTCGACTTTCTAACAGCGCAAGTCCATCACTGGCTATGGCCGTAAGTGCGGAGTGAAGGCCCCATCAACTGGCAGCCACGTGAGAAGCAATTAAACACGGCGCCGCCCCTGCCGCCACGCTTGGCAGCCCCTCTGTTGCAGCTTTCAGGGCTCAGTAACTTGAAAGATGACAAAGGAATAGTAATGCGCTGGTTTCCTCAGGACACAAAGGAGCTCATCTCTCCTATGAAACAAGATTCAGAAGGCAGCTCTCCTGGGTCTCCAGGGCGGGTGAGGGCTCAGCCCTCCCCTGGTGGCACCTGCATCCAGCTCTCCGCAGAAACAGACTCTATGGTCGAGTGAGGGCCAAAAGGAAGGACATTTGACACACCTGGTGAAAAATGGAAAGCAAGCATTAGTGGCCTGGCTTCTCCTTTTTCTTGTTAATAGAACGCACCCTACCCTCTCGAGTTTTACAGTTCTCGCTCCACCCGGCGCCCATTTTTCCTGTTTCTCTCAGGGCCCAGAGAGTGTTTCTGATTGGTTGAGGTCAGTGAGGTTTGTGGTTATTCTCAATATACTCTGGGGTTAGTGTAGCTTATAAAAACAGATTAAGGGACAAGTAGATGGCTTAATGATTACCTCACTGGACTCCCAAGTAGTTGACTACAGTTCCAGCCCCAGACCCAGAGGTTTAAAACTCATGCTGGGGGGACCAGAAGTTGGTGTAATGGCTATGTTGCTGGACTTTCATGTAGTCTCTACAGCCGGGTTTGAGTTCTGGACCCAGTAGCTTAAATTCACGAAGGTCGCGTGTGCATATGTGCTCAAGATCCCTAGAGGACAATGGTGGAGAAGGGAGTTGCAGTGTGCCCAGCCTCCAGGGGGGCGATCTCTCACTTTCTGTCTCTCTGTCTGTCTCTGCCTTTCAGGCGAGTGCACGCACCCTGTAGCAAAAAACCTCTCCCCCCCAAAACCACGAAAAAAACAAAAACAAAATAACCCTCATGCTGGGTGCACGTGCATGTGTGCCCAAAAAAAATTCCAAGAGGAGAATGGAGGAGAAGGGATTGTGATGTGGCCATCCCCCACCCAGGGGTGATTTCTCTCTGTCTGTCTCTCTTTGACTCTCCAGTGAGTGTATGTGCCCTATGGCAAAAATCTCTCTGAAAGAAGAACAGATTGAGGTGCCCCCTTTTGTGGGGGTAATTGAGGCACCGAGGAGAGGACTGAACTGTGTACTGTCTGGACAAGGAGAAAGAGCGAAGGCAGAGTACTAGGGGGTTCTCTTCTTCCTCTTCTTGACTATTTTCTATGAGAACTGGGACCTTGAGTCCCATTGACACCAGCATCCCTGTGTCCAGGGCACACCTAGGCACCTTCTGGACCTGGGTGTGCAGCAGGCCTGTGTCTGGGTATGAGGCACCTTCTCCCCAAAAGCAAGCCTGTCTTCTCCATCCTTCTGGCCAAGAGACCACTGCTGCCCCTGCTTCAAGGCCTCTGAGAGACCCTGCTCTGCTCTGTGGCCCTGGGGGCTGTTTACCTCCAAGGCCCTAAAGGTGTCAAGCAGCCTCAGTTCCTGGGAAGAGTGGGTGGGGAAAAAGGGACCTGCTCTTAGGCCAGAAAGTCCCAGAAGCCTCACTTCCTGGGCAGCTGGCACATTTGTCTCCTAGCACCTAGGCTTTACTCGTACTGTGTGTCTTTGGGGGAGCTTCTTACTCTCTCTGTGACTTAAGCTCTTTATCTGTGAAATACAGATAATAAGAGTACCTAGTTTATAGAACTGTTATAGGAAATAAGGGATCCCTGCTGGCAGAGTAGTAGAAAGGTGCCTTTTGGATAAGGAACCCTGCCACCCCACTCTTTGAATATAGCTGCCTCATACTTTGACCTAAGACCTCTTCCTGGGGCTCAAATCTAGTCTGATTGGGATAGGAGTGTGTGGGGGTGTGTGGGATGGAGTGGAAAGAGGGTCATGCCCTGTTGTCCCAGTCTCTCCCACTTTCCTTTCCCATGTACAATGTTCCCCTCCTCATTTTAATACCAAAACATGGTATAAGCGCCCAAGCATATCAATGTATGTACCTGGGAACTCACAGGGATCACAGTTCTGCAGATCATGTGGGTAATGGGGAGGGGGCCTCGTGAGGCCCTGGTGGGGCATGCTCTGAAGGCCTGGTGTTCATCCACTGACAGCCCTTGGGGCCTTCTTACCTACTGAAAGCCCATCTTGCCCCCATAAGCCCAGCACATCATGTTTGCATTTCACTCCCAGCATAGCATGTGGCCATGATCATCAAAATGACTTCTGAGCTGGTGGTAAAAATGGGCATTTACCAATATTCTCAACCATACAATCTATTGGATCATTGGGAAAGTCATGACCCATTTTTGCATAGAAAAATACATCCTGATTTTCCCAACAACCTAATATTTTCTGCAGGACACTGTCAGACCAAGCCCAGAGGCACTAGCCGTGCCTCCAAAGGGTGTTCCCTTCCAAAAGAGCCTTGTTTATCCCTTGGTGTCTCCATGTGGTCCTTCCAGCAACAAGTGCCCTGCAGGTAGAGTTGTGGGCAGAGTTGTTCTCTGTGCTCTGCACTGGGCCTGATCTCTTGGGTTTTCTCCCTGAGTGTTTTGTTTAGTCCTTCCCTGGTAGAGGAGGGTGAAGGTCATGGTTTATTTACCATTACTTTAGTAGCTTCCACAATGATCAATGCCCTGCCTACCTTGTTTCATCTTTGTCCTCCCCATTCCTCAGTTATTTTTTAAGCAAATCCTTGATGTTGTATCATCTATAGATATTTTATTATGTATTTCTAAAGAATCAAGACTTTTTAAAAAATAGCTGCAATATCAACACCACCCCTAAATAATTTAAAGTAATTTTTAATATTGTCAAATGCTTTGTCAGTTCATAGTTCTCAACTTTATATATTTGAATCAATATCAAAATAAGTTCCATACATTGTGATTGGTCTTTTTAGATTTTATTAGATCTAGATTCTCTGTTTTCTTTTGTTGAGACTTGGTCACATTTCCTATGGAATCATACAGTTGCTAATTACATTCCCAATGTATTTTGGTTGGCCTAAAATACATTTTTTTTAAGGGAGGTAAAAGTAAATAAATAAACAGCATATAACCAGTCTGATGAAACAACCAACATGAGGCAAGGTCAAGGCCACTCTGAGACCATGCTGACGCTAGACACAGCAAGGCCACTATGCAATCCATAAGATACCAACATCATCCCCTCTCGGCTGAAATAACTGCATTTCTATATCGGTTATAGTTATCCTTGCTCTAGTTTGCCCTCCATGTAGATAAAGACTAGCATACCCAATCACACAGTTCTCCCACCCAATCTAGTCCACATCCTCAGTTCCATAGTTCTCCTCTGCCTTCGTCAGTGATCTTACCAAAGTCCAAATCCTGTAATAGGTTTCTCCTAACCATTTTGCTGAGGGGTTTGCTGGTTCCTCAAAGCGAGTGCTCTTCCTTGCTGCAAGAAATAACAAACCCACCTCCTGTCCTGGCATGTTCCTGGTGGCCTCTGGTTGTAGGGTGTTGACAGAGCATAAATTTACTAAAGGTCCCACTTTGTTTGCATTGCATCTTTGACTTATGACAATGAAAGAAAGGGTTGAGACTACCCATTTAATACATCTTTGGTTTTGCTTTGCTTTTTGATCAGCCATGAACTCTGTATTTCTGCAAAAGCTTAGATATATTCTAATACATAAAACGGGGGGAAGAGAAACTGCCAAGCACTGCGGCCCCGAGCCCCATCATCTGGGGTGCCTCATGTTTGTTTCTGTATAGCCATAAGCTATTCCACTGATCAGAGGGCCCCATGTATTATAGAAAACCACTTGTGCACCCTAATTCCAGATTAGGCATCCAGGATCCAGATATTGTGAGTTCCTCAAAGTCGTATGCTTTGTTAGGAATGCATTACAGAGTCTGGTTTGACTAACAGTCCAGAGCCAGAATTCTATGGTGGTGCTTTCATGTTCATGAGGGGTCAGTGCTAGTTCACTTGCTGTAGTGACCTGTTCATGTGGATATCATGGTCTGATCCTCTTCCCAAAGACCTCCCTGCCTCAGGACTCTGGCATCAGCGCATCATGGTGTGCTGTGATAATCATAAAAATCCTTCTAATGCACACCTGCTGAA
>NW_006203686.1:1685100-1688242 GCF_000334495.1 Tupaia belangeri chinensis
ACTATGGAAACACCATGGATAGGGATGGGATTCCTGGTTAAAAACATTTGGTCCTTTTTTCTACAGATCTAAATGAACTCTGAGTGCTCTAATCCTTGAGTGAGCACACCAGTGAAGAAAAGGAAATGGAGTTGGGAGAAACCCAAGAAGCATGGCCTCCAAGAATTGCTAGGGAGCCTCATTACTCAGTGATTAGAGGAGGTGCGTTTGCTTTATGCATATCTGCATTTATGAGGTAAAAGAAATAACGTCTCTTCTTGGCTGGGACCTGCGAATACTGTGAAGGTAGGTGAGTACTGGAAAGTGATTTAAGCTCTCTAAAAGAGGACTGCAGATATGTAGGGAAGTGTAGTAATATTTTTGGTGATGTTTGTTATAACGTCTGCCTTATTTAGATAGGATTTCTGTTGTAGATGGTCAAAATATAATATAAAATAAATGGGTCCTGGTTCAGACAGGGCATGGAGGCAACCCTAAAAAGGTGGGTGGGACTCAGAGACTGAAAGGGCCATAACAAAGTTGTTCTGTATTTAAGACAAGGACAGGTGGAGACTGGTGATTTCATCAAATCTCTTCCACCTGAATTTAGGCTGGTTTCATTACTATAGGTGATATATCTTTCTGAGTCAGGCTATAATAAAACTTGGGTATTTTCTTCACATTTTCACCTGTTCATAAATCACAATGCAAAGTAATGACTCTGAAATACCACAAAAGGGATCTGTTAATGGATTTTGTCACCAGACCAATTAGGAAACAAACACCAACAAAATTCTTTGTAAAAAATGTCATTAATGACTGTATTTTTGCCTCTAAGCTTCTCCATAAATAACCTTCTGTCACTGAGCATGTACCAAGTATCAGGAAATGGTAACCAGGGAAGAGACTAGGTAAAACGAGTAAAGCACTTGCCTTAGGCACAAAAATCTAAGGGGCCCTCAACAAACTCAGTAATCAAGACAAATAATGTTCAGATGTATAATTTACAAAGTCAAATCACCGTGAAAGATTGGAAGAAATAAAAGCATGGAGAACTATTACAGATACTAAAGACAATCTGGGAGAAGGGTAGGAAATGGGGGAGGATGAGAAGAAGGGAATCAATGGGAAAAAGAAAGAAGCAAAACATTGAGGGACACAAAAAAGGAAAAATTTCCGTCGATAATACAAATGAACATATTTTTAACTGGACTAATATACATTGTACTCATTCTGGGAAAATTCATTTTGCAAGCTGCTATGATATACAGTGAATAAATATATAAAATAAAAAAATATAGGGAAAAAATCGAATCACTGTTCTCTGCCCTTCCCATTATGACCAGTAAAGCTTTAGCATCTGACTGACGTCTGCAAGTGCTTTCCATGCATTAAAACCTTTCATTATATCCTATTTGCCTGCGTGGACTCATGTCATAGCTAGGGCTATTGCAAAATCCTGCAGGCCAATTGGCTTAAAGAGCCAGAATTTATTTCTCACAATTTTGGAAATTGGCAAATCCAAGATCAAGGTGCTAGCCAGTTCAGCTTCTGGTGGGGCTCTCTTCTGGAGTGAAGACAGCCTTCTTACCGTGACTTCATATGGTGGAAAGAGAATGAGCTCTGATGTCTCTTCCTATTCTTATAAAGACACTAATGACATTATGGGAACCCCACTCTCATGATCTCATCCAAACCTAATTACTTCCCAAAGACCTCACCTCCAAATACCATCACATTGTGGGTTAGGACTTCATCATATGAATTTGGGGGGGGGTCACAAACATGCAGTCTACAACACTCTTTAAACTACCCAACAATCCAATGAAGTATTTACTGTCATCCTTTCCTCTCTTTCTCTGTCTGTCTCTCTTTTTCTTTTTTTCATGAACATTAAGCACAGAAATGCTGAATAACTTGCCAAGGCTCATATTGTTGAAAAATAGTAGATGCAGGATTTGAACCAAGATGCTTTGATCTTGGAAACTGCACTTTTACCCACTTTGCTATACTACCTTTAGATTTTGACTTAGTTACAAAGAGAGTAATGATTTCAAGGCAGCAGTTTTCCCGTTTAAATTCCCTATGTGCTTCACAGAAGACCTCTGTAAAGTGTAACGGAAGAGGGAGAGGGCAGTGGGGGAACTTCTTAAACCTGATCAACTAGTAGCACTCAGGTGACCACTCAGTTCTGGGAGCAATGGTACTTTGGGGAGATAAGTTTCGCTGAAGCACAAAAGTTAGCAAAGAGGCAGAGTACAGGATACAGTCCCAAGAGGTTGACATATTTCAGGAGTTGAAGAAGAAAGACTGGGGACTGTAACCCCACAAAGCACCGAATACAAAGGACCTGGGAGAAAGGGAGGGGGGACTGAGTGGGGTATGTAAGGAGAGAAGAGAGAGACAGAAGGCCCCCCTTCTCTTCTCCATGGAAGGAGTATTGCTATGGAAGATCACAGCATTGGCAAATGCTGTAGTGTCTGGCCCAGTTTCCGCTGGCATCCGTGAACATTAGAGCTCTAACTTTTGGACCCACCTGAATTTGCTGGTACCCTCTGTGTGTGAATAATCCCTGTGTCCTGTGGCTGTTGATCAGAACGTGCTCCATGTCATTTATACAGCACTTTCCCCCTACACTGTCCCGAGGGCCCTAAGGTTTTACTGTGATCCACAACTCGGATTTGGACCAAGCCCAGATTCTGACTTCTGAGCCCTACTTTAGCTCTTACTGGCTGACATTCCTTGTTCATTCTTTTTACCCCAAAATTTGCAGGCTTCCAAGCTATAGAGTGAAATTAATTTTTGTCATAGTTGATGCCTTCATTCACTTTCTTTCAGGTCTACCACCCTCTGTGGGAACCCAGGTGAGCCTCAGACACTGCTCAGTGTGGTTGGTAGACTCTGCCCACTGTTCGGAGAAGTTGGGCTGTGAGTTAGGCCCAGCCAGCCATCCCTTTCTCCTCTTTGCACTCTGACTTTGTAATGGTCCAAATGTTTGTGTCCTCCTCAAATTTATCCCCAATTTGATGGTGTGTGGGGAAGTGGGGCCTTTGAGAAGTATGCAGCCCTCATGAATGGAGTTAGTGCTTTTTAAAGAGGAGAGCAGAGAGCTAGCTAGTTTTTTTTTTTTTTTTTTTTTTTTTTTTTTTTTTTGCCTGTGGGG
>NW_006203686.1:1688502-1708506 GCF_000334495.1 Tupaia belangeri chinensis
TTTTTTCTCCCCAAAAAATTTTTTTTTTTTTTTTTTTTTTTTTTCTGCCATGTGAGGACCAGCAAGAAAATGACTGTCTGCAAACCAGGAAGAGGGCCCTCACCAGAATGTGACCACTCTGCACCCTGATCTCAGGCTTCCAGTCTCCAGAACTGGGGGTGGTACATGTCTGTTGGTTAAATCACCTAGTTTATGGTCTTTTTGTTATAGCATCCTTAGCTGACTAAGACCAGCCTTTGTAAAATGTGTGTGTTATGTGGTGTATGTACTCAAGAATAGCATGTTCTTCCCAGACTTCTCCTGGTGCTAGGAGGATAAAAATAGTTTTGATATCTTAAAGGAGTGACCAAAAATAATGGCGTCTCTGGAGCTCCCCCTTTGCAGCATGTTTTGATATATAGAAACAGTAACGTGTTATGGTTCCCAAAGCAGCACTAACAGGGACTATCCGAGGTTCAGGCAAGGAAAATGCTCTGTCCTTCCCCTGATTTAGTCCTGGGCTGGGGGTAGTCTGGGTTGGCTGTTACTTAATAGCTGTCCTACTGCAGCCTCTGCCCTGTGGCTTCTCATTTACAGATCCAGCTTCCCAGCATGGTACCCACTTGTTAGAGATTCATACTCCTACATTCAAACTAGAGCATGGGCTAGCAATCCAGTCCTGGAAAAAGGAACAACGGGGGAAGGGTGGAGTCTCTGTGCATGTGTATGTGAGGTCTGGAGGAAAAACTGACTTCCTAATGGAAAGAGGCACCAATAGGGTAAGAGTTTAAAAATGTACACAAACAGGGACCAGCAGTTAGCGTAATGGTTATGTGGCTGGACTCCCATGTAGTCGACCACTGTTCGAGTCCCGGACCCGGTGACTTAAACTCACGCCGGGTGCGTGTGTGTGTGTGCCCAAGATCCCGAGAGGAGAATGGAGAAGGGGTTGCAGCGTGGCCATCCCCCCTGGGGGGGGTGATTTCTCGCTTTCTATCTCTCTGTCTCTCTCTGTCTTTCTGGCGAGCGCACACGCCATATAGCAAAAACCTCTTCAAAAAAAAAATGTACACAAACAAAGTTATAGGATGAGTTTATTTGGGTGCAAAAATACTTGAAATCTGTGCATCGATTTTTTCATCCTACACAATTTCCATGAGCATGTTGAGGATCTGTTGAATTTTGCACTGGATGTGGCTTTGACTGTAGGTGATGCCTGGATCTGCAGTAGCTGTCTTATAGCCCAGATGGTAAATGTTACACCACTGTGAACTGGCAGAGCAAAAAAACCAGCCAGAGCCTTGAGAACAGCATTGACCTGCTGCACCAATCTGGAACTCACCCCTCCTCTGGTTTTCTTGCTTTAATTCTTTATTGTTGGAGCCACATTTCTGTATTTACCAACCTGAAGCAAAAACATCCTGACACACTTGTCTCCAGCTTTCCAACATCTCATCTCTGGAAGTGGTGTCCAGGGAAGCTCCCTCCTCACAAACACTTGCACAATCGTAGTTCCAGGCACGTCGTTTCTGGCAATAAGCTTAAGAGATGCATACATGCACGCACATGTGAGCACCACCTTTGTGGTGCCTGGGTTCATTTCCTTTCACTTCGGTGTGTGTTCCATATTTTTAAGTGCCCATGGAATACCGACGAGAGGAACAAAACATCAACATGTAAAGTGATGACTGGCTCTAGATGGTGGGAAAGTGAGGGCAGTGAGTGATATGCTTTGCAGCTATGTGGGTGGAGGCCTGCCATCTCTATTCAGGGATTGCCCAGGCTTTCTTTAAGCACTTGCTGAGGAAGCATTTGCATTCCATCGATTCAGCACTAACAGGAAAATCCGAAGCAGGCTGAATTTACTTTTTAGGGCTAAAGCTGCTCAAATAGTAGGTTTCTCATAAGGGATGAAAGGCATTTTAATTGGGTCAGGAGAGGTGAATTGCTACTCTGGATTCCTGTGAAGAATTAGAAGGACCACTTCATGACATGCAAATGATGGAAGCCTTGGAAGAAAGTAGCCATCTAATCTTGGAGTAAGAACTTAGCATGTGACCACAGTCTTACAATGGACATTGTCAGCAATGTACCCCGGATGTTAAAATTAAGATACCAGATGTCTAAAGTTCAGGGGGAAAATGTGTAAGAAGCAGAGATTGTTCTGACTTAAGGAAAAGCTAGGCTTGACAGAGTTAACAGCAGAAAAATAGGAGAGTGTGAGAAGGGCAGGGCGTGCAGCAGGCTTAAGCCAAGTGCAGTGGGAAAGAGGAAAATTCAGTTTACTTCAGGGGGAGGCTGGCCCCCACAGTGGGCTCCTAGAACATTACTGGCCATCCAACAGTTTGGCTTCTGGGAGCAGACCTTGGTCTGGGCCAATTTTCCATACAGGAAAATAGAACTTAAGTGGGTCCCAACCCTAATGACACATCAGAATTATTGGATGGAGAACTTTGTAAAAAATGCATGCAGATGCTGAGTCCTACCCTACTCCTGCCCCTGGCATTCTGATTTAGTATTTTGAAAGAGTCTAACTTAATCCATCCCTGGAATTCATATTTTTAGAAAGATTTTCTGGAGATTGTGATGATCAGGCAGTTTAGGAACTTCAGAAATAAGCAGTTTTGGTGTTGACAGAAGGGTTTAGAGCAGATGGCAGATATACTGAGGTTGACAGACATCAGGTCTCAGGGAGGGATCTGGGGTCAAGGATATAAACACCCTTCTTTGGGAATGTGATTTCCCCAGATATTACAGAATTATACACCAGTGGGATTGACAATCCTAGGGAAATTACTTTATGTACCTGTAGTATGAGGTATGTGGTAGCATCCCTGCTTTACCCATGCTTAACCTAAGATGCTGAGAAGGGAATGGAGTTGACCATGATGACAGGTCCTGAAAGTGATGAAATGGGAAGTGGATTCAGCTAAGGACTGTGGAAGAGTGACCTCAAAAGCCAATGGGAAATTGACTATGTGCATCTAAAACAAACAGACACTGGAAAGGAAAAATAAAGAAAAGAGAAATCCATTGGGCTTGGTTAGAATGAGAGCAAGGCTGGGTGTCTTTGTGCTACTATAACAGAACACCACAAACTGGGTAATTTATAAATAACATAAATTCATTCTCTCACAATCCTAGAGGCTGAGAAGTCCAACGTCAAGGCGCCAGCATTTTTGTCTGGTGAGGACCTTCTTGCTGAGTCTTCAAAGCAGTAGAATAGGAGGATACAAAGGGTCGCTCCAGCCTTTTTATAAGGAACTGATCCCTTAATGAGGGCAGAACCCTTGTGACTTAATCACTTTCCCAAAGGTCCCCACCTCTTAATACCATCGCAAAGGGGATTAAATTTCAAGAGAATTTTGGACAGACGCATTCTAACCATAACACAGGGGAAGGAGAGAGTTATTAAAAAAGAGAAAATGCTCTTATTTGCTTCATTTGGCTTCATTTTGACTTCACTTATTCATTACTATTTCCACAATTACAGCTTACTTCCTTAACTCATCTTGTCTCTGAGTTCAAGATTCTCACCCATGTGATATCTTCTCCCTTCATGGGTCAGCAGATGGTGTGGTGGTTAAAGGCACTGGACTCCCACATGGCCAACCACCAGTTCAAGTCTTGGACCTCATGGCTTGTTTTCTCACTTTCCCTCTCTCTCTCTCTCTCTCTCTCTCTGTCTGAGCAAACTAAAACTAATAATAGTAATAAATAAAGTTAAATAAAATAACCCTTTAAAAAAGAAAGAAATCTCTTTCCTTTGCCAAGGTCCTCATTTTCATGCCTTTTCACCACCACCTCCTTGTCACTTGGCCAGATGTCATGCAATATGGCAACTCTGCAGTCCTCCATGTAAATGTACTTCTTTCCTACTCCATCTCTTGGGGATCTAGGAGAATGGAGTGGACTGTTGGATTCTAGAAGGCACTTTGTGGGGTATGGGCTTCCTTTATTTTGTATATGATGCCTCTTCAGCAGCCAAATATTAGAACTGATCCGTTTGTCTGAAACGAAGCAAAACAACCTCACAATGAATTTGTTTTTATGATACATTTTTATCTCTTGATACTTGGTGCTAAGAATTGTGGAAACATTAGTCCTCCAAAAGAGTAAAATGCAACATATCAAAAGTCAATGCACCCTCAGAAGTCTTTGCCTTTCTAACTATGAACTGTAGGGATGCCAGGACCATTGATCTCACTGAGCTTTAAAGCAAAGGAGAAAAATACCATTTATTATAGCAGTCACTTTACAATTTTCTGTTGTTTGGTTTGAAGAGTGGATAAGATAAACTCCACGTCTAGACTTTCTAAGGCTTACCAGTCAACAAGAACTACATTATTTGGTTTCTGCAATAGACATTTTGGGTGGCAATGTATTAGGACTTAAATTAAAATAGCAATTAAAATATTATGCTAAACATTCCTTTATTTATAACATACTAATTTATTGTAAAGTAGTTTACTTTCTTCTATGGTTGAATTTAATGAGTTTCTTTCAGGAGAACTGTAAAATGTGTGCTCAGAGAAAGGAGACCATTGTTTTTTTAATAAGTAATGTAGCTGTCACCAGATGTTATGAAGATTGATTACTAATGCATTTTTAATGCAGATAATTTATTAGATAATAAGATTTTTTTCCCTCTAAATTTCCAGTAGGAGGAAATCACTGAGTTTTTCCATTTTAAATTAAAGGCTTTCTGCAATTGGTTTTTCACTAAGCCTTAAAATGGATGATCAAATTCAATTATGTAACATAACAACATGCTTAGGATGAAGTTGGTGTCTCTCCCTCATACTTTTATGTCTGCTTGAATTCCAACACATCTCTTGAGAACATGAACAAAACAAAAAAAAATGCATGCGAGTTTGGATTGTAGATCATAATACACTTCTTTGTTATAATATGATAAAATAAACTAAATAAAGCAGGAGTGTCCTACATATCTTTGGTTAATATTGAGTTGACGATCTTTCTGGAAAAGTACACCAAGTTGAAAAGAGCCAACATTAAATATCACATCCAGGGTTCAGTTGGTTGACCCAGTGGTAAAATGAGAGGCCCTGGGAGGCAATCACACTTCAGAAGATTCCCAATTCAAGTCCAGATACCTCCCTGAGAAGGCTAGGCATTTGTGCCCGTGATCTGGGGCTGGGTAAGGTTGAAGTAAATTGCATTGTTGGGATCTTCCTGTGGTGTACCCCCTTGTAAGAAATAAATAACCTTTAAAAATATGAAATCCAGAGTACACTTTATGTCCTGTTTGGTGTTGGGTCCTTACCATTTTTTTAAGAGAAATTTTTGCTATAGGGCATGTGTGCTTGCCAGAGAGACAGAAAGACAGAGACAGAAAGCAAGAAATCAACCCCCAGGGGGGAATGGCCCTGCCACAATCCTTTCTCCTCTACTCTCCTCTTGGGATTTTGGGCATGCACACACATGCACCTAGCATGAGTTATTTTTTTTAATTTAATTGTATATCATCTTTTTAATATTACATTGAATCACATGTGTCTTTACAGTGTATTATATTTCTTTTCCAAGCACAATTACCATGCATTTCAGTCAAGACAAAGACATTACTATCCACATCATCATCATCAAATAGATTTTCATCATTGTATTCAGATTATTATTATTATTTATTCTCATTTTTTAAACATTCAATCACTGTATATTATTTGGTTTGTATAAAGAGTTTACTCAACATGAAATACTTCTCAGACCAGTCCAGATGATAATACTATACATGTTATTATCAACAGGTAATAAACCATTTCTGTGTCCCACTAATGTCATGCCTCGCTATTTGTCCTCTTGCTATCCTTCTCTATACTCTTCCCTTCTACCCATTCCACACTGTCTTCAGCATCCATAATTATTTTCACTGCTTTTATGCTCTCCGATATTTTGATCTCTACCATAAAGTGCAGATAGTTGCTATAAAGTAGATACATACAATATCTTTCTTTCATATCCTGGCTTGTTTCACTCAGCAATAGATCTTCCATATTTGACCACTTTCTATCAAATGCCAGGGTTTTGTCGATTTTTTTATGGTTGAGTAGTATTCCATAGAGTATATGTGCCACACTTTTTCCATCCATTCATCTGTTTGTGTACATTTAAGTTGGTTCCATGTCTTAGTGATTGTGAATTATGCTGCAATAAACATTGATGTGCAAGCGCTTTTCCACTGAGTATTCTCCTGTCCTTTGGGTAGATACCCAGAAGTGAGATTGCTGGATCAAATGGTAGTTCTATTTGTAGGTCTTTGAGGAACCTCCATATTGTTCTCCACAGTGGCTGAACCAGTCTACATTCCCACCAACAGTATAGGAGAGTTCCTCTTTCACCACATCCCTGCCAATGTTTATCACTTTTTACATTTTTAATCTTTGCCATTCTGACAGGGATTAGGTGGTATCTCAGTGTGGTTTTAATCTGCATCTCCCTTATGATGAGGGATGTAGAGCACTTCCTCATATGATTTTTTGGCTGTTTATATGTCTTCCTTAGAAAGTTCTGTTTATTTCATTTTTAATTGGATTAGACATTTTTTAATTGGGCTAGACATTTTAGGGAATAAGCCGCTTGAGTTCCCTGTGTATTCTGGTTAACAGTCCCTTGTCTGAGGCATATTTTACAAAAATATTCTCCCATTCTGAGGGTTGTTGATTCACACTAGTTACTGTGTTCTTTGCTATGCAGAAACTTCTTAATCTGATGTAGTCCCATTGTCTACTTTAGGGATTATTGCCTATGCTTTGAGAGTCTTATTTAAGATGTCTTTGCCTACCCCAATGTACCCAAGAGTTTCCCCAGTATTTTCCACCAGTAGTTTTATAGTTTGAGGTCTTAGGTTCAGATCTTTGATCCGTTTTTAGTTGATTTTTGTTAATGGTGAAAGACGGGGATTCAGTTTCATCTTTCTGCAGATGGATACCCAGTTTTTTCCAGCACCATTTGCTAAAAAGTTTTCCTTTTCCCATTGGATTGTCTGGTATATCCTTTGTCAAAAATCAGTTGGCTGTAAGCTTTGGGGTTTATTTCTGGGGTCTCTATTCTATTCCATTGGTCCACTTGTCTCTTTTTGTCCTAATACCATGCTGTTTTGATTATCACAGCTTTGTAGTATATTTTGGGTCTGGGAGTGATATGCTACCCACTCCTATCTCCTTGTGCAGAGGCAATACAAGGTCTTTTATGATATGCTACCCACTCCTATCTCCTTGCTTTGGCAATACGAGGTCTTTTATGATTCCAGACAAATTCTACGATTGTCTTTTCTAGGTCTGTGAAGAATGTCTCTGGTATTTTGATTGGAATTGCATTAAATACATAGATTAATTTGGGTAGAATTGCCATTTTGATTATATTAATTCTTCCAACCCAGGAACATGGGATGTCCTACTTTTTTATGCAATTTTCAGTATATTTTAAAATATTTTCATAGTTTTTTTTTTTTTTTTTTTTGTAAAGGTGTTTGATTACCTTGGTTAGGTTTATCCCTAGGTATCTTATACATGTTGTGGCTATGGTAAAAGGGATTCCTTTCTTCAGCTCTACTTCGTTCAACTTGTTCATATATAGAAATGCTATAGATTGTTTGGGTGTTGATTTTGTATCCTGCCACTTAACTATATTCATTTATCTCTTCGAGTTTTTTCATGGAAACCTTTGGGTCTTCTAAGTATACCACCATGTGATCTGCAAATAGAGATATTTTCAACTCTTCTTTGCCTGTTTGAATACCATTTATATTGTTCTCTTTTCTGATTGCATTGGCAAAGACTTCCAACACTATATTAAAAAGTAATGGAAAAAGTGGGCAGCGTTGTCTAGTACCAGTTTTTAGTGGAAAAACGTTTAGCTTTTCCCCATTCAATATAATGTTAGCTATAGATTTTTTATAGATGGCTTTTATTATGTTGAGAAATGACCCTTCTATATCAATCTTGCTAAGAGTCTTAATCATAAATAGATGTCGTATTTTATCAAATGCTTTATCTGCATCAATTAAAATGATCATATGGTTTTTATCTTTTTAATCTTTCTTTCTGTGAATATGGTGTGTTATAGTTTTTTTCTTGTGTATGTTGAACCACCCTGGCATCCCTGGGATCAAGCCTACCTGGTTGGGATGAATAATCTTTGTTATAAATTATTGGATACGATTTGCAAGTATCTTGTTGAAAATTTTTGCATCTATATTCATCAGAGATACTGGTCTGTAGTTTTCCTTTTTTGTCATGTCCTTATCTTTTTTGGGAATAAGGATAATGGAGGCTTTGTAAAATGAATTTGGAAGGTTCCCTCCTTTTGGAACTTTAGAAATATTATGAGTAAGATAGGGGTTAATACTTCCTCTAATGTGTTGTAGAATTCAGAAGTGAAGTCATCTGGACCTGGGATTTTCTTTGTTGAGAGATTATTTATTACTGATTCAATCTCATGGTGTGTGATGGGTCTATTCAGGTTTTCTATGTCCTCCTGATTCAATCTTGGTAGATTATATGCATCCAGGAATTTGTTCATCTCCTCCATGTTCTATTGTTTGTTGGAATATAGTCACTCATGGTATCCTCTAATGATGTTTTGTATTTCTATTGTGTCTGTTGTAATGTTTCTTATTTCATCACGTATTTGATTTATCTGGTTTCTTTCTTCATCAGTCTAAATAATGGTGTGTCAGTCTTGTTAATCTTTTCAAACAATCAGCTTTTGCTTTCATTTATTTTCTGTATAGTTAGTTTATTATCTATTTCATTTTATTTCTGCTCAAATCTTTATGATTTCTTTCGCCTGGCATTTTGTTGTTGCTGTTTTTCCGATTCCCTGAGGTGTGATGTTAGGTTGTCTATTTGCCACCTTTCCATCTTTTTCTTATTCGCACTAGTTGCTATGAATTTCCCTCTTATGACTGCTATTGCTGTGTCCCATAAGTTATGGAAACTCGTGTACTCATTATCATTTGTTTCCATAAATTTTTTATTTCCGACTTAATTTCTTCAATAGTTAAGAAGTCATTCAGGAGTAGGTTGTTTAGTTTCCATGTATTTGTGCATTTTCGAGGGTGTTTCATGTAGCATGAGTTTTAAGCCACTGGTCTGGGACTTGAACCATGGTTGACTATGTGGGAACCCAGTAGTGTCAACATTATGCCATCTGCTGATCCCATGTTAATACTATTTTGAAAACATGAATTCACATAATAATAATGGCAGCGTCTACACTACTTGCCAAGCCAGGTTAAGGTAATCAGTGAAGACACTGTTCAGAATGCAGCCTCAGAGTTGGTATGATACCGTATTTTCAACCGTAGTTCAAGATAACTTAAGTAGGTGTCTCTTCCTGAGATGTTAAGCCTGTGCCCTGTAATGGTTAATTGTATGTGTCAACCTGGTTAATTGTATGTGTCAACCTGGTTAAGCCACAATACATAGATATTTGGTCAAACATTATTTTAGATGTTTCTGTGAATTTTTTTAGATGAGTTTAATACTTAAGTCAGCAACTTTTGAGAAAGCCAGTTATCTTCCATGGAGCAAGTGGGTGGGTCTTACCTAATCAGTTGAAGGCCTTAGTTGAAAAATGACTTTCCTTGGTAGGAGAAAATTCTGTCAATAGACAGCTCTAATAATCAAATTGCAACTCTACCCTGAAGCTCTAGCATGCCAGCCTAGCTTGCAGACTTTGAACATGCCAGCCTCTATAATCACATGAGTCATTTTCTTAAAATAAATTTTTCCATCTGTACACATTATTGGTTCTGTTTCTCTGAAGAACCCTGACTCATACAGGTCATGAGTTGGAATGAAAGGGTAACTAATTCGTTGATCATCAGTCAAGGAAATAGTCATCAATGTACTTTTATAGAGAAAAAGAAAATGAATAAATCCTGTTCTCTACTTAACCACTGAAGCCAGAATTTTTGACATGTGTATATGTGAACAAAGTCTCAAAAGCCTCATCACCTTCACAGTGATGAACTCTTTTATAGAACTTCCAAACCGCATTTTCATCATAGGTGGAGCAGCCCAGCCTTGCCTTAGATGTTTGAGAGAGGTCCTTCGGAATTGTTTACTGAGAAAGCCAATGAATGGACATTGAATTCATTTACTGCATCCAGTTTTTAACCTTTTGTAAATATACTGCTTATTTTCAAGAGGCAAAGGCTCTCTGCTTTTAGAAATTCAACTGTTTTAGATTCTATGCATAAGTGAGATTATGCAATATTTGTCTTTCTGTGCCTCACTTAGCATAATGCTGTCCATGTTCATTCATATAGTTGCAAATGAAAGAATCTCTCTTCTCCACTTGTGAAGGCTGAATAGTGTGTGTGTGTGTGTGTGTGTGTGTGTGTGTGTGTGTGTGTGTGTGTGTGTGTGTGTGTGTGTGTGTGTGTGTGTGTGTGTGTGTGTGTGTGTGTGTGTGTGTGTGTGTGTGTGTGTGTGTGTGTGTATGTGTGTTTATGTATATATACAAATATATACACACACACATATACAGTATAGTATGTGACATATATACATAGAATAGTATGTGATTTTTTATATATAATTACATATATACTACATATGTAATAAATACTATATATGTAATTATATACATATACAAGTGTAATTATACATTTTCTTTATCCATAGAGGCTATGTGGGGACCATGGAGTGGACAGGTGAAAGATTTTGGTCAAAGAGCATAATGGTTCATTTGGACAGGAGAAATAAATTTTAGTGATCATCCTATAGTGACTAGAGTTTAATAATAATGCATTGCATATTTAAAAATCATAAAAACAGATTTTTTAAATGTTCTCACTGCAAAGAAACAAGAATATGAGGGGATAATATGTTAATTAACTTGATTTAATTGTTCCTTAATGTATGCTTATTTCATAGCATCATATTGTACTTTATAAATATATACTTTTTAAAGTTTTAGTATATTATTATTATTATTTTAGTTTTACTATAAAGTGAGTACACTCAACAGTGAGAGAGAGAAGGAAAGTGAGAAACTACCTCTAGGGGGCGATGGCTATACCACGATCCCTTCTCTCCCATTCTCCTTTCAGGATTTGGAGCATGAACAGACACAGACACAAACACACACACACACACACACGTGGTGTGACTTTCAAGCCACTGGACCTGACACTCAAATTGCAAGGCCAGCCATGTGGGATCTAGCCTCTTTAACTTCCACACTACCTGCTTCTCATCCACTCCTCTTATGGCAATCATTCTGTGGATGGGACAGAGGGGTTCCTAGGATATGGAACATTTAGTACTAAAACCAAGAAAGTCCTACATAAATCATGGGATCATGCTTCTCAAATCCCCTTTTTTATTATAAATTAATGTGAAAGGGGCCAACAGGTGGCATGGTGGTTGGGTGCACTGGACTCCCACATGGCTGACCGCAGTTTAAGTCCTGGACCTGGCAGCTTGCTTTGTCACTTTCCCTCTCTCTCTCTCTCACTCTGTCCCTCTCTGGTCAAATTAAAATAAATAAAGTTAATTAATTATTTAAAAAATAAAATAAATTAATGTGAAATAATGAGGCTCATGTCAATATTATCTGACTTTTAAAAAAAAATTGGAACACCATCAGAAACCAAAGAGGCAGACTTAAGGTAGTCTTGGCAAAAGACACTATCACTGCCAGCCTTTAGGGTGCACATAGAACTCCAAAAGTTTGACTACTTCATTAGTTTCCATCTCTCAGGCCCCCTTATTGTTTGTTTGTTTGTTTGTTTGTTTTCACTGACCGGCCATCAGTGATTACTCACTTTCTGGAAGCTGTATAATAAGAAATAACAAGGCCTTTTTTCCAGAGAGAGTTTTGCCATAAGGCATGTGTGCTTGCCAGAAACACAGAGATACAAAGAGAGAATGTATGAAATCACCCCCTAGGAGGGATGGCCATGCCACAATCTCTTCTCTTCCATTTTCCTTTTGGGATTTGGGACATATATGCACATGTGCCTAGCATGAGTTTCAAGGTGTGGGGTCCAGGACTCCAACTGTCGTCAGCCATATGGGAGTCCAGCACCTCAACCACTATGTTACCTGCTGTCCCTAAAAAGCCTAATTTTTAAATAAGGTAGCATAACTGGGAGCTCTTGAATACCTTGAGGAATTAGACCTGCCTGATCTGCTTCCAGGTGGACCAACAGGAGTCCTGTGGTCTAGGCATGGTTGGGTAATGCATGGCTGTTCTGGATCTGCTCCCAAATCAATAACAATCTCATCCAGTCCCCTTTAACTGCAAGAGAGCCAGATGACCCCATTACCCTCAGCACATTGGAATGTACTTCAGCCTTACAAAAAAATAGTGTATTTTCCAGCATGGAAAGTGGGATTCTTCACATTTCATTTGCATTATTTTGATGGCAAAAATTACAGTTTTCCCATTAAAAGGTTGGTAAAATCACTGTCCTTGGAGATATGTGCTACGTGTAAGGAAGTTAGGAGAAAATACATAGGATGGTTGTCAAGAATAGTGGCTCTTGCTGTCTATCCTGTTATCCTCAAGGTTAGAGACAGGATGAAACAAACATCTCTTGAACTAGGATACAAAAATCACTGTATCTGTGGCTAAGATTTATGAGCTGGGTATGTCAACAACATTACTAAGTGCAGTTAATTAAAGGGCTGAAGGCCAGAGAGACAGCATAAGATTGACAGTTCTGGCTGTTAGTCTCCATAAACAATACAAAGATTTCAAACAATCACCATTTCGACCGATGAAACTAATTGATTGTGTAGTCTCTAGACTATAAGGTTCTTGTTTACACATTTTTATATCCCCCTCAGCTCCTCACCCAGTGACCTATACTAAGAAGATGATCAATAATAGCAGTTGACATATTACTAGCCGCTTTAATTTGTACAAATTAATGAAAAGAAATGTGAGTCTACTGTCATGCTTCCTTTGTGTGCTATATATATCTGAGAAGATGATGCTAATATGATACCAATGGTTTGGAAATTCATTTGATTAAACACAAAAGTTGCCCATTGTCAGGGCTATTTTTTTAATATATGTGAAACCATAGTGCTAATTCATATAGCAAAATGTGAGTAAGAAAAGCACAGTGGTTGTGCAATAAGTGAATGCAATAATCTAGGAGAGACGGCAGGTGATAGAAATAGAGCCATGGAAGTGTCTGTTGGAGAGAAGGATACATTTCCACCATCAAGACAAGATTGGGAAGCCAAGGGAATTTGGAAGTAGAGGAGTGAAAAGCATCTAAATACTAGGGTTTTAAGCAATGACCAGTTAGTCCTAAAAACTGCTTTGTTCTTTTGCTGGAGATGATAATTTAGGTTTTAAATCATTTGGAGATTTAGTGGGGGTACTTTGGTGAGTACTTGTAGTTGGAAAATGTTATCCTATTGCTTGACAAGAAAATTTGGGGAAAGGTAGAAAATGGTTGGATTTAATAAAGAAAATACTGTTCAGATGGTTTCTGGGACCCTATCTTTGCCTTAATCCTGAACTTCATTTGGTAAATAGGTGAGGCATAGTGACACTACAAGAAGCACAGTTTACTGTAATGAGAATTCTATGCTGAAATCAGGAACAAGTCAAGGATGCCCATGTCACCACTTACACACAACATTGTCCTAGAGGGTCTAGCCAAATGGACAAAAGGTTAGGGGAAAATATTAATTATAAGAATTAGAAAGGAAGGAACAAAGCATTACTATTTACAGATTGTAACTTCAAAACTACAAAAACTAAGTTACTAGAATATTAGAAAAACAAAAAATTACATATCTATATAGCAGTAATAGTTAGAAAAGCAACATTAATAATAATCATAAAAAAATAAGGCACCAAGAACCAAACTTAATAAAAGAACATTTAAGGATCATTTTTAAAAAAACTTTAAAGATAAGGGATAAATGGAGAGATGTACCATGTTCATGGGTGCTGCTTTATGACAAATTGATGTATAAATTTAGTGTAATTCTCATCAATTGTATTTATGGTAGACCTTGACAAACTGGCTATAAATTTTCATGGATGTGTAAAGAGCCACAAATAACTATGGCATTTCTAAAGAACAGATTTGAGGGATTTGTTCTATCAACTGTCAAGACTTAGCAAGAAGTCTAGTTATTAAAAAATGGTAGCATTGAACAGTGTTAGACAATGAAACAGAATTAAGAACCTAGGAACAGAGTAATTAATTCAGAAATTTGATAATTAACAGAGTTGTCACTGCATATCAGAATTTAAAGTAATACAATAAATGGTGTTAAGGCAATTGGTTAGCTGAGAGGAAAAAAAGAAAGAAAAATAGGAAACTGCTTCACATCAGTTCCATTTGCATTAAGAATTAAAGTGTAAAAATTATGGGGACCAGCAGGTGGCATGGTGGTTAAGGGCTGGACACTCCCACATGACTGACCACAGTTCAAGTCCTGGACCTATAAAAACCAAAACTAAAACTTCGGTGCCAGCAGGTGATATAGTGGTCAAGGCTGTGGACTCCCACATGACTGACCACAGTTCAAGTCCTGGACCTATAAAAACCAAAACTAAAACTTCGGTGCCAGCAGGTGATATAGTGGTCAAGGCTGTGGACTCCCACATGACTGACCACAGTTCAAGTCCTGGACCTATAAAAACCAAAACTAAAACTTCGGTGCCAGCAGGTGATATAGTGGTCAAGGCTGTGGACTCCCACATGACTGACCACAGTTCAAGTCCTGGACCTATAAAAACCAAAACTAAAACTTCGGTGCCAGCAGGTGATATAGTGGTCAAGGCTGTGGACTCCCACATGACTGACCACAGTTCAAGTCCTGGACCTATAAAAACCAAAACTAAAACTTCGGTGCCAGCAGGTGATATAGTGGTCAAGGCTGTGGACTCCCACATGACTGACCACAGTTCAAGTCCTGGACCTATAAAAACCAAAACTAAAACTTCGGTGCCAGCAGGTGATATAGTGGTCAAGGCTGTGGACTCCCACATGACTGACCACAGTTCAAGTCCTGGACCTATAAAAACCAAAACTAAAACTTCGGTGCCAGCAGGTGATATAGTGGTCAAGGCTGTGGACTCCCACATGACTGACCACAGTTCAAGTCCCAGACCTGGTGGCTTGCTTTCTCACTTTCCCTCCCTCTCTCTGTCCCTCTGTGTCTCTCTCTAGTCAAATTGAGATAAATGAATGAATAAGTAAAATTAAATAAATAATTATTTTAAAAAATAAGAATTAAAGTATAAAAACCAAAACTAAAACTTCGGTGCCAGCAGGTGATATAGTGGTCAAGGCTTTGGACTCCGACATGACTGACTATGATTTGAGTCCTAGACCCAGTGACTTGAAACTCACACTGTGCATGTGTGCATGCATGTACAAAATCCCAAGAGGAGAATGAAAGAGAAGGAATTGTGGCATGGATATCCTCCCTGAGAGAGGATTTCGCACTTTCTCTCTGGTGAGCATACATATCCTATAGCAAAAATCTATCTCTCCCTCAAAGAAAAAAAATAAAAACTAAAACGTCTAGAAAAATATTTTGGAGAATATCTTTTTAAACCTAAGATAGAATTGATTTTTCTAAAAAACACACTTCCAAGAAATGATTGGTAAATAGGTTTGGTTAATTGTCCAAATTTGCATTCATCAAAAGTAAAATAAGAAATAAGTTATAGGAGATATTTTAAATACTCATAATCTGATAAAGAGTTGATATCCAGAATATATCCAAAAATCAGTAAGAAATATACCACCAAAGAGAAAAATACCTCAAAAGAAAATTACTTTTTCTATTTACCCAGTAGAAAATTTAGAAATGACAACCAAAAAGTAGTAATTCTCATAAGATGAAACAAAAAATGACCAAGGGGCTAATGAAAAGATGCTTATCCTCACTAGTTATCCAGAAAGCATAAACATAAATGTAACTACAATTAAATATCAATAAATTCTATATTTATTTACTTTTATTAATATTATTATTTTTAATTTGCTATATGACATGTGTGCTTACCAGAGAGAGAGAGGGAAAATGAGAAAGCAACCCTCTAGGTCAAGGATTCAAACCGTGGTTGGCCATATGTGAGTCCAGCATGTTAACCACCATACTACTTTCTGACAGAGATATTATTTTTTACACCCATATAACTGGCAAAATATAAATAGACTAACAACCTTAGTGATGGTGAGAATGTTGTCAACAGCATCATTTATGCATTGAAGAGCTTGTACAGGTGCAACTAAACTGGAGAAAACATGGCACAATCTAATAAATTTAGTCATACACAACTCTTAAAACCCAATAATTTAATATCTACCTGTATCTATTTTTGAAAAACACTCACTCATGTGCACAAGGGGACATATATTCATGTCTCAATTCAAAGTTCAGTTCAAAGCAAAAACTATCCAAATGACTACTAACAGAAGTCTGGATGAACAGTTGTGTATTCTTACACTGGAATAGTCATGTGAAATTTACCTGAAAACAAATGAACTCAAAAGTTTCAGAAAAAAAAAAATCCATTCGATGTCCGCAGTTAAGATATATAGCCCCAGCAAGGTGATACTTTATAGGATGCCTAAAGTTAGACTTGTGTTCATGGAAATGTATATATCAGCTGTGTTTGCTATGAAAATATTTAGATTAATTAAGATGTTTAGTAATTCAATAAAAAATGGGGGGAAAACAGTATAGAAAGTAAACATAGATACCAGAGACAGTGTGGGGGGAGAGTGGGAGATGGCTGAGGGTAAGAGATAGGGAATCAAGGATGGGGGTGGGGGGAAGCAATACATACAGGAAACAAGAAATGGAAAATTATTTGTTGACAATAACGTGTATGTTGATGTGCTTGGTTAAGACAATATACAGTGTACTCTGGGAAAAAAAAAATGAAAAGAAAAAAAACCCAAATGAACTCTAGTTATATAATCAATGCAGATGAATTCCACAATGATAATGGTGTGAAAATATTAAGTCTGTGGTATATTGTACATGCATATTGAAAACAAATTCCATGTATATTGAAAAATGTTTTAAACTAAAATATATAATTCTCAGAGATATATAGGTTTAATTGGTTCTCGTTATGTGCAACAACTACATTTTATCAGGTTTGCTGAGAACACTGAGTTAGGGACTATTGCTCTAGGGGAAATGAAAGGTTAGGTTTCTGTGAGCCTCTGGCCACAACATTTTTGTTAACTGATCTGTACACAACTTTGTTTTATGTGTGTTTCTGTTTAAAATGTCATATTGAATATATATTGTTTATTCATTAACATTACATTTACTGCCTACGGCACTATAATTTATGCCTGAACAGAGCTCATCCAATACTCTGTAGAGTATCTGGCACATATATTTTCTCACAAGGCACATCATGACCTTCTTGGACTTAGCAACACAAGGAAAACCCTTCAGCTTTACATTTGGAGGACATTCTAAACAGTGAAGTCATCAAAAAGAAGGACAAAATTGCACACACATACACACACACATACACACAAAATATGACACTAAAGAGACCATGAGAGTAGGGCCATGATATTGCTAAGTGGTTAAGGCACTGAACTCCCACAGGCCTGACCACAGTTCAAGTCCTGGACCTGGCAGTTTGAAAATCATGATGCCAGGTGTATGTGCATGCACGCCAAAATTCCAGGAGGAGAAAGGAGGAGAAGGGATTGCCGTGTGGCCATCCCCTCTGCGGGCAATTTCTCACTTTCTCTCTCACTGTCTCTCTCTTCTCTTTCTTTCAAGGACATGCATCCTATGGCAGAAACCCTAATAAAAAAAAAGAACATGATAAGAGCTTTAGATTATAGTATGACAGCTAAAATGAAAAGGCAGAGTGTCATCTTGTTCAACCTTTGCCGGGAATAGATGTGTGGCGTTGGTTGACTCTAAATGTTCACCATTTTGTGCATGTCAGGAAATAATTGAGAAAGTGTTGCAAGTATTGATTTGGGGATTACAAATAAATTTTAAGGAGTACGTAAATTTACAAACACTGAATCCATGAATAATGAAAATCAACCATATACCATAAAACTATGAATAAGAGTGGGCCAGCTCTGTGATCTGGTGATTCAGGCAGCCAGATCCCACATGGACAACCCTATGGTCTGAGTCTTGGACACAGTGGCTTGAGAAACATGCTGGATGCCTGTGCATGTGTGTCCCGAATCCCCATAAGCAGGAGAAATGGAAGAGTAGGAATTGCAATGTGACCATTCCTTACAGGGGGGAGAGAGCTTTCTCCTTTCCCTCTCTGTCTCTCCCTGGTGAGCATACATGAGAAAAAAAAAATCAAAAGGTCAAACTAAAAATTAAAGCAAGGAGATAATAAATACAAAATTCATATTAATTATTAGCATGTGGCAGTAGGGGATTAGAAGGCTATTTAGTAGGTGATTAGAAGGCTATTTGGGAAATCCATATATAGAGGACTCCAGAGCCTTGGATATATTCTATTTGTCTAGCTGACTCTTGATTACTTGCTGCAGTATTATTTTTAAATAAAAATGATAAATACAAAATATTTATAGTATTCATTATATATACATACTTGCTGAGGTGTATTTTATAAACACAAAAAATTTTTTAAATTCCTCTTTGAGATGTCTATTCAGACATGAATTGAGACCAGCAGATGGTGTAGTGGTTATACCCCTGGACTCCCATATGGTTCAAGTCCTGAACCTGGTAGTTTCAAACTCATGTTGGGCATGTGTGTGTGTATGCCCTAAATCCCAAGAGGAGAATGGAGGAGAAGGGATTGCGGCATAGCCATCCCTCTGGAAGGTTATTTCTTGTTTTTTTTTTTTTTTTTTTTTTTTTTTTTTTTTCTTGGAAGAAATTGTGTTTTTTTGTCTCTCTGGTGAGCAAAGTGTCCTATGGAAAAACTCTTTAAAAAATAAACAAACAAAACCCATGAATTTATGTACTCATTCATAATGTATTATGAACATGCATTAGGTGAGAAGCACTAAGCTTGTGTATGGAGAATCATCATTGTCCTTAAGGTGACAGCATTCTTGTCACGGGGTCCTGGTGGTACAATGGGACTTTTTTAGGATATAATAGCATCCAAATGTGTAAGAGTTGTGTAGCTGCGGGGATGGAACTTTGGTACAAACCAGAACTTCCTTTTATTCATTGTGATCACCAGTAGCATTGTCTGGAATATAGTAGGTGCTTAGTGATATTTGTTGAAGGGCAGGTGACAGGAGGGCAGGAAGACAGGTGGCATACCCTATGGTAATGCCTGGACATCAGTAAGACGTCCCTACAGGTCTGTCTTCCCTAAAGCAGCTGAGTCTTCCAGTATAGGTTCCTTTTTCTTGTCCTTGTCTTATGTCTCCAACCTAGTGAGATCAGTGAGGGTCTCTTTCTTCCCTCCCACTTCCCTGGGGCTTGCTACCCACCAGTGGGAAGGACAGTGCCCTTGGAAGTCCAAGAAGTGCTTAACCTTTCCTCCTCTTGTCCTCTCTGCCTTCTGGCAGCACATTTTCTTTGCAGAATCCCATGTTCTCCTCCACATTCCATGCACTCATGATCTGCCAGGGGACTGACCCCTTCTTTCTCAGACTGTTGCGGCTATCAACAAAGTTAGAAATGAGCCAGAGCAAAACTCTTTGACACATCCAACCATGGGCTTCATTTGAATAGTTCCCTGAGCCTGAATGTGAATCGGAACTTCTCAGTTCACATTCGAACTCATTCAAGTCAAAAATTCAAAATGTTGGGACCAGCAGTTAGCGTAATGGTTATGTCGCTGGACTCCCATGTAGTCCACTGCGGTTCACGTCCCGGACCCGGTGGCTTAAATCTCACGCTGGGCGCATGTGTGTGTGTGCCCAAGATCCCGAGAGGAGAATGGAGGAGAAGGGATTGCAGCGTGGCCATCCCCCCTGGGGGTGATTTCTCGCTTTCTGTCTCTCTGTCTCTCTCTGTCTTTCTGGAGAGCGCACGTGCCCTATAGCAAAAACCTCTCAAAAAAAAAAAA
>NW_006203686.1:1709463-1760921 GCF_000334495.1 Tupaia belangeri chinensis
GGAAGACAGGTGGCATACCCTATGGTAATGCCTGGACATCAGTAAGACGTCCCTACAGGCCTGTCTTCCCTAAAGCAGCTGAGTCTTCCAGTGTAGGTTCCTTTTTCTTGTCCTTGTCTTATGTCTCCAACCTAGTGAGATCAGTGAGGGTCTCTTTCTTCCCTCCCACTTCCCTGGGGCTTGCTACCCCACCAGTGGGAAGGACAGTGCCCTTGGAAGTCCAAGAAGTGCTTAACCTTTCCTCCTCTTGTCCTCTCTGCCTTCTGGCAGCACATTTTCTTTGCAGAATCCCATGTTCTCCTCCACATTCCATGCACTCATGATCTGCCAGGGGACTGACCCCTTCTTTCTCAGACTGTTGCGGCTATCAACAAAGTTAGAAATGAGCCAGAGCAAAACTCTTTGACACATCCAACCATGGGCTTCATTTGAATAGTTCCCTGAGCCTGAATGTGAATCGGAACTTCTCAGTTCACATTCGAACTCATTCAAGTCAAAAATTCAAAATGTTGGGACCAGCAGTTAGCGTAATGGTTATGTCGCTGGACTCCCATGTAGTCCACTGCGGTTCACGTCCCGGACCCGGTGGCTTAAATCTCACGCTGGGCGCATGTGTGTGTGTGCCCAAGATCCCGAGAGGAGAATGGAGGAGAAGGGATTGCAGCGTGGCCATCCCCCCTGGGGGTGATTTCTCGCTTTCTGTCTCTCTGTCTCTCTCTGTCTTTCTGGAGAGCGCACGTGCCCTATAGCAAAAACCTCTCAAAAAAAAAAAATTCAAAATGTTGTGTTCTATTGCTGAATTAGGAGAAATGTTTACTCTTTCTGCACAAATGACCCCCTACACAGCAATGGGGCTCTGGTGGTATACTTCAGAGATCTGGTAGAGATCTTCAGAGAAGTGCCCGTTGCTGCTCTGGAATAGTCATTTTCTTCCTGACCACTTTCAGTTAATAGAGTGAAAGTTAAAAGCATCAAACTCATACAAAAGCTTTTATGAAAATGAATGGATCAAACAAATGGATCTTTAAAAAAAATCCAGGGGTTGATGCACGCTAATAATATTAACTTCAATTATATTTAGCCTTTTTCAAACAAAGCCCTTACAAATAGATAGGAGAGGACTGCATCCATTTCCGCTCCTCCTACCTCATCCCCCCTCTCTGTGAGGAATGACTCACGGATTAGTGTGCGCCCAAACAACAAGGAAAGATCAACAAGGAGCAGAATGGAGCTGGAGCCTCCTCTTTTTCTCCCCTTGGGTACTGACACAAAGGTCTCCCAAGAGATGCTGAAATTGATCAGGATGTTAGATTCTTCCTATCTGGCAAATTTCGTCCTTTTATACTTACTGTTGGTCTCTCCCAGTTGTCATTCTCTGCGATGAAGTAAAAATAAATGTTAGCCCATTGAGAAGGCTGAGGCAATTCCATAGTGCATACTAATTCATCCTGGTTGTCTGCAATGTCTTTTCAAATCCCAAGCCCAGCTCATTTTCTTCCTGGATCTTTAGAAAACACTATTTATAACATGAATTGTCACCCCGATTGGAGACACTTTGTAGAAGTGATAATGAACCTTGCCGTGTTTATACAAGACTGTATGTCTCAGTAAATCACAGCCTTACCTTTGCATGCCATTAGTGTTATCAAGCCAGCCTGGAATACCTGCAGTTAGGTGGGGGAAAGAAAGAACAGTTTGCAGATGTCTGATAACCAACTGCAGAGGCTTCATAATTTTTTTCCCCTAGAATGAATCACTTGTCAGAGGAAATTATGTTGATAGCTTTCATGCAGTTCCATTGATAACAAATTAACACTCCAAGTCCCCACATGCATTAATTGTAGGGCTGCAAGTCAACTTTCCTGCTGTTCCTTAATATCCATCTGGGTAATAACAATTTCCATCATTGTGCAGAGACAATAGGGAGGCCTCTTGCACCGTCTGGAAACTGACACCTTTATTTCCCTATTTTCCTTTTGCATTCTCATCCTGAGATTGCTGGCTGCTGTGTCTCCTAGCAGTTTATTACATTTCTACTGACAACGACATAACAATTCTTCGTTGATTACTTGTGGTTCATGTGGAATTGATGGAGATGGATCGGTGAAGGAATGGTAGGCTTAGAGCTACCTATCTTGGAAGGCAATGACAGTACAGAGGTAGCTGGGATATGTTGTCTGGACAGACTGTTTCTCCCTGTATTTAATTTCACTCTACCTTCTTCCAAAGGGAGTGGTCTCTGGCCAAGGCTGACACACATGAAAAAGGTACATGTCCCCAGTATTGAGTCTCAGAATGCAGGTAGCAGAGTTGAGTGAGCACAATTAGCTGATCTATACTACAGATGTCCAGTGCTCTTAGTTCTTTTTTTTTTTTTTGGAGAGATTTTTGCTATAGAGTGCATGCGCTCACCAGACAGACAGACAGAGACAGAGAGACAGAAAGCGAGAAATCACCCCCCAGGGGGGATGGTCACGCCGCAATCGCTTCTCCTCCATTCTCCTCTCAGGATCTTGGGCACACACGCACACGCACCTGGCCTGAGTTTTAAGCCACTGGGTCCGGGACGTGAACCACGGTCGACTATGTGGGAATCCAGCGACATAGCCATTACGCTAACTGCTGGTTCCCCAGTGCCCTTAGTTCTTAAAATTATACAGTCATTACGCTAACTGCTGGTCCTAAACTCTTGGGGCCAGCAGATGGCGTAGTGGTTACTTTGCTGGACTCCCACAGACTGATCACAGTTTGAGTCCTGGAACCAGTGTCTTGAAAATCATGCCAGGCATGTGTGTGTGTGCACGTGTGGGCATGCATGCGTGTGTGAGTTCGTGCATACCTAAGATCTTAGGAGGAGGTTGGAGGAGAAGGGATTGTGTTATGGCCATTCCCACCTGGAGTATGATTTCTCACTTTCCCTCTCACTGTCTCTGTAAAGGTCTGTAAGGATCCAAGGAAAATAAATGTCTATATATGTCAAAGCTCAATTTGATTTACATGCTGTAAAACTGCTTACTCTACTGCACTGGGGCACAGACTCTTCACGAACCTGCTGCCATTGGTGCCTCCCATAAGTCTAATAAAGCAGTGTCTTTACCTGCTGGACCTCTGGATTACTTCTTTGGAACATGTGCACATTGTGTACAAGGCCTGTCAGATTTGGAGTTGCCACGTTACGGTAGCAATTTAAGTCCTATATACAGGGCTAACTTACTCTTTTTCTAAAATAAGTTAGTCAGTTCAGTGAAACAACTGTTCGATGACGTTTAAAGTTCACATTATCTAATCTAATCATTTGAGCCTGCAGCTCATCAAACATAGTCTTTTTGTGACCATAAGCCCCGGTATTGTTTTTAGTGATGTCTCTATTATGTTGGTTTTGTGTACAAATCAAAATGACAGTTACTTTGACAATTGTAAACTCAATTAACAACTTGGCAAAGAAGCCCTATCTCGTCAGTCATCCTACTCATAAATCTGTAGTCAGCACGCCTCTGGTAATTATTTGTATATAAAACTAACCTGGCAGTAGGGCGACGGGGGCCGGTTGGATGTGGTGTAGCATGTTGGCGTCCAGAGACCTCCCTGAGTGCTTTTAGCATGCACATGCCCATGGTCCCTGGCTGAGGTTGGGTGTGGATCATGACATCAAGACCCTATCAGGGATGCTTTCTCTTTCTCTTGCTCTGCCTTTCACTCATGGAAGAAATAAATAAAAAAGACTTAAAAAAATTGTACTATTCAGAATACCCTAGCTAAGAAGTGAAATTCTAGCTTTCTCTAATCTCCTGTGACTATTATACAGGATGAAAGTAGGGCTATTGAAACATTTTTTAAGGTTGATGTAGTTGAAATATAACAGAAAATATTTTTTGAGGCAATTTAATACCACATTAACTTACTTAGAGGGGATAGATATTTTGGTTAATTTATTTATTTTTAATGTTTTTTATTGTTTTTATTTTTCTCTTTTAATTTTGTAGAGCTTCAGCTTCATCGGAAAAAGTTACCAAAATTTGGCACATAATGATTCAATTAACATATTGAGTTAAACTTTATATTAAAAACTTATAGTAGTCCAGCTTCAGGACCTAGTTAAGGCAGCTGGTTCTCACCTTATTGCAGTGTAGTTTGAGTCCTGTACCCAGTGGCTTGAGAAACATGCCAGGTGAATGTGTGTGCATGCCCAAGATACATAAAGGAAGAAGAGATGGAGGAGGAGGGATTGTGGCATGACCGTTCCCTTACATGGAGTGCTTTCTTCTCGTTCTGTCTTTGGTGGGCAAACAGGCCCTCTAGCAAAAACAAAAATGAAAACAAACAAAAAATAATATGAGAAATGAGAAAACCTCAAACTGACAGCGAATAACTTACCAACTAAGTTGATCCAATTTCTGGAAAGTGATTTGGTATAAATTTATGGGCAATTCTCTTAGGAGGATTTAAGAGCAGGGACAATGAGATAAAGAACACCCAAGAATTCAATTACCTGATGCAATAAATATGGAATTTATGATCATTGGTCTGGAGGCTGGGCTGATGTTTATTTTCATTTATTATTAACAAAATATTTAACGAAGATGAGGAACAACATGAAAACTGTTTGAGTTCCTAAAGTTAACAAAAAATTAAATCACTCATTATATGTAAACACTTTGTATGTCCTAATTACATGTGGTTCTTAAATAGTCACTAAAGCAGAGTCAGCGAGACTTCCATGATCTTAAATTTTGTTGGTTTAGTTCAAGTTACTGCATGTCCTTAAAACACAGAAACTAGACTTTCCAAACCTTCTGAAATCTGAACTTGCCTTTGCCCTTATTTATTTGTACTATTACACTTTACCTTAATAATTCTTTGTTCCAGAATCAGAGCACAGCACGTTTGCCTCATGTTGATGTCCATGTAATTGTGAGTTGCATTGCATATTGTCTTTCCACAGGACCAGAGGAAGAGTTACTACTGAATTTCCTTTCAACATCACGTTGCCAACTGACTTCTTTCTCATTATAGGAATTCTCCAGGTCTTCTAGGATCACCTTAGAGACGATTTGCCTCTCAGTTGTTTTTAAATATTGATGCTAAATATACTGTTTTAAATGTGCTCATTTATCATCATACCATAAGCCACATTAAATCTCTCAAGCCACTGTCAGGCACTCAATTATCCATCTTCTTGTCTTCACTCTCTGTGCCATCTAGGAAAATTTACTAGCTGCTCTCTTTGCTTCCTTTCTGCCTCTTCCTCAACATGCTTTTATTCCAGCTGTCTTTATTTCTGTGGAAATGGTAAGTCTCTTCTGACAGCACTCAAAAATTTATATCCAACTCTCTTGACCCCTCCAAGTAAAGGCAGAGTTAGGTTAGTTCTCCAAAGAGGGAAAGGGCAGGTCAAAACTGATAATCTCATTTAATGCAGTGAATTATCCTTGACACACAGCATAGCATAAATTCCCCTGCTCTTAACTAATATAACAAACTGGATGAGGTTAAATAAATTATTTTCATTCCTCAGACTGCAATCTATCTGTACATGTGCTGAAGAAAAACTACACATGCCTGCCATTTATAACAGAGGATGATCTCTTTTCCCAAGCAAAGTAAGGTGAAGTAAGGACATAAGGTGAAAATCTGAATGTTACTGTTTAATTCCTTTTTTTTTTTTTAGAGGTTTTTGCTATAGGGCGCATGAGCTTGCCAGAAAGACAGAGAAAGAGAGACAGAAAGTGAGAAATCACCCCTGGGGTGATGGCCACACCACAATCCCCTCTCCTCCATTCTTCTCTTGGGATCTTGGGCACACACACACACATGCACCTGGTATGAGTTTAAACCACTGAGTCTGGGACTCTAACTGCGGTTGACTACATGGGAGTCCAGCAACATAGCCATTACACCAACTGCTGGTCCCCAAATGTTGATATTTAAAACCAAATCCAGAATTTTAATTGGAAGAGCATTCTGTGATCACAAAGCAAATCTTTATTTTTAAAGAAGAAATAAAAATACATAGCAAGTGGATTGATTGAGCAGCAACCATGCTCCAGGCTTTGATCTCAGTGCTAGAAGCATCTACGAAGAGCATCTACGAAGTGGTCAAGACTGGGTGCCGGCTAATGTTATTATTCTGCATTTATCACTTGATCTTACCCTCATGATTACCTTATGATGTGGGTTCAATGTTTTATCCTATTTAGCAGATATGTTAGTTTGCTAGGGCTGCTATAACAAAATACCACAGACTGGGTGCCTTAAACAACAGAAATGTATTTTCTCATGGTTCTGAAGGCTGGAAGTCCATGATCAAGGTGTGGTCAGGATTAGTTTCTTCTAGTTTCTTTCCTTTGCTGGTAGATGGCACTCAAAGTGTCCTCACATGGTTACCCCTGTCTGTGTGTGTCTGTGTCCCTCTCTTCTCTTCTTATAACCACAATAGTCATATTGGATTATACACCATCCTAATGACCTCATTTCACTCTAATTACCATTGTCAATACCTTGTCTCTAAATAAATTTATATTCCGAAGTTCTGGGGATTAGGACTCCAATGCATTCCTTCCTCCAATTTGGGAGTGGGGGGGACATGCAATTTATCCCAGAAAAACAGATGAGGAAACTGTGGCACTTCAACACTGAACCAAGCAATGATTCTAGGCAGTCGGACTCTGGGGCTGTGTTCTTCATTCTTCACCATTACACAGTAGCGTATTTTGAATGGAACATAATGCCAAGGTGCATCATTTCAATGTCTTTAATTGGAGTTGTCTCAGTGTATTTTAATTCCTATGAAATTGGTATTAATTAAAATGATCAAGAAATCAGACATCTGAGTTTATTTTTTTCCCTCATTCATTAAATATCAAACATAATACTTTTCATTTAATACTTGGAACATCTCCTAGATTGCCTTCTTCTTTCTCCCTTTACTACATAGACATTGCAACAATGACAGAAATCTGGGACCAGCAGATGGCTTAACGGGTGTGTCACTGGACTCCCCCATGTAGTCCCTGTGATTCTAGTGCTGGACCCGGCAACTTAAAACTCACAGTGGGCATGTATGTATGTGTGCCCAAAATCTCAAGAGGAGAATGGAGAAGAAGGGATTGTGGCATGGCCATTCCTCCTGGAGGATAATTTCTCACTTTCTGTCTCTCTGTCTTTCTGGTGAGCACATGTACCCTATAGCAAAAAATATCTCTCTGCAAAAACATTACAAACAATGACTGAAATTTTATCTTGTGACTGAGGACTTTGTTTTATGGTTTGTGAGCAAGCTGAGTATTCTGAGTATTACTCTGAATTATCTTGTCATGTTGTTGCAGGTGGAAGAAACTGCATCAACCAAAAACACATTTCTTGTCATTGCCTTTTTCTCATAGAATGAAATGGGCATATATAAACATGTGGTTAATTGAGGCAGTGGTGGTTAATGCTAATTTGAAGGTTTTAGTCCTATCTAAAGACACAGAGATTTTTGTGAGATTTAGTTCTTCAAATTATCTCATATTTTTCTAGGTGACATTTTCTTTTGCCAACAAAAGTTCTCATGCTCACAGAAAAGACTAATTATTCTATAGTCATGGTAACAAGTAGCCACCGAAATGGATTTTAAACCTACTTATTAAAAAAAATAACAATTTTATAGCCATCAGAACTAGTTTTAATGCTGTTTAATCAATTAACACCTCCTTTTAGTGAATATGCTTCTAAAAAGGAACTAATCAGTGCCAGCCTTTTGCTTTGGAAAGTTAACCATTAGGGAGTGGACTTACTTCAATGAACAGGCTGCTGAAAGTGAACACGTCCCCAACAGTCTCACCTGAGTAATTATGCTTCCACAGCTTCATTACCCAACCCTGTCTCTGAGTGTCTACTAGTCCCTGAACTCCGTATTTCCCATTTACCCTGTGCTATGTTTTGGATAACGGTTTGCCCCGAAAGATTCGTACTCTAGAATTTGGTTCTCATTGCAATGGCATTAAAAGTGGTAAGACCAGGACCAGCAATTGGTGTAATGGCTATGTGGCTGGACTCCCATGTAAATGACTGCAGTTCAAGTCCTGGACCTGAAGGCTTAAACTCATGCCATGTGTGTACGTGCATGCCTAAGATCCCAAGAGGAAAAAGAAGGAGAAGGGATTGTGATGTGGCCATCCCCACTGGGGGGTGACTTCTTGCTGTCTCTGTCTCTCTCTGTCTATCTGGTGGCACACTTTCTCATTTTTGCTGTCTCTCACTCTCTCTGGTGAGCACACATGCCCTATAGTAAATTATAAAATAAGTATATAAATAAAAATTTTTAAAAAGTGATGAGACCTTTAAGAGACTGGGCCTGGTTGGCTGTGTCTAGACTATGAATGCTAGCCCTCATAAATATTGGGTCATCGGAAAAGTCATGTCATATTTAAAATAATTAATATTGTCTTGTAAGAGGGAGTGATTCCCCTTTTGTGACAAGGGTTTAGTTTCAATGAGGGCAGATTGTTATAAAATGCAAATGGTTGCTCCCAGGTCTCTCTCTGCATGTATCTGCTGACCTTTCTTCACCAAGTTGTGACATAGCACCAGAGGCTGGCCTGATACTGGCTTCACACCGTTAGACTTACCAACCACCAGAATCATAAGCCAAATAAACCTCCATTCTTTATAAATAAATCACCCAGTATCAGATATTTCTGTTAGCAACATAATAACAAACTAACACATCCTATGTAAGATCTCTTGTCTACTCTTCTCCAAGAGACTGTGTCCATACAACATAACCCTTCCTTACTTAAGGAAGTTATACATTCAATTGTATGGGTTTTTTGTTAGTTTGTTTAGAACACTTTGCAATGGAGTCATCCTTTGACACATTATTGTTTCTTAAAGAAACTCAAATATTGACTTGTGTAAAGCCCATCTGACTCTCCTCTGTGTCCTTTTTAGTAGACCATGTAGAACAAATAACAACTTGGCCTTCTTAACTTTAGTCTAGTTGTTCTTTATTGAGCATCAAGCACAAGGCACAAGTAACTGAATCTCCCTCTGTGGCATGATATGAGACATTGCTCTAACTTCTAATTTCTGCAAAGTGGCAGTTTAGATGTTCAGAGGGACCTCTCTAGTACAGTATACCTAAAAATGCAATAAAAGAAAATCAACCTTTCATATATTTTTAAATGCAGGTAGAGTCTCGGAGAAAGTAAGGAGATCCTTCTTAATTTGCTAGAGGTTGCATGGACTCACCAGAAAGTAAAAAAGACAAAGAGTCAAAGGAAAAAGTAGAGGGAGAAAGTACCCCCAAATGGGGAAAAAGTAGAGAAAGAAAGCACCCCCAGATGGAGAAAAAGGAGAGGGAGCAAGCATGCTCAGATGGGGCATGGTCATCCACATGGCTGCTGTGCAGTTTACATCCTGGTCCCAGCAGCTTGGAAAATGTGCGCATGCACACACGTGTGTGTGTATGGCCTAAATCCCAATTGGATGGAGGACTAGAGAAGGAATTTTGATGTGACCATCCACCATTAAAGGGTGCTTTCTCCCTCTCTTTTTCTCTCTCTCTGCCTTTCTCTGGCATGTATACGTACTCTCTAGAAAAAAAAGTTTTAAAAAAGAAAGTATTAAAAATATGGTGAATCAAAAGATCAACATTTACCAGTTATATTTGTAAAAACAGCAACACCAACAGCAAAAGAGAACTTTCTGATATGAAAAATATATTAATTAGATAGCAGGGGTGCCACAGACAAGGGGGTATTGAGGGCCTATCAGCGTGAAAAAATGCCAGGTCTCCTAGAACACATTTACATAGCTGGCTGCTCCCAGATGAAACAGGGAAATCAGGAAAGTCAATATAAAAGGAAAAAACACTTATGCTCAATTTACACTGAAGGTCAGAAGCCGGTGACAGTTCACAGAAGTTCTTGGGTTTAGTTTTTATTTTAGGTAGTGGCTCTCTTTTCTTAGTTATTGTGTGACCTCCCCTTCTCTCCCAGGAGTCTTGTCACAAGTTGGCCTAGTCCTCTAAGATACATGTGTAGGAGAGCAAACCGGGCACACTACCATGGAAGTGACCAACCTCTGAAACATCCCATTTCTCACTGTTGGAATACAGGCCACCAGAATAATTTCTTCTACCTTAATGTATTTCTAATTTTTAAAAAAAATTTCATTTATTATTATCATAATCTTGTTTACATTACATTGAATCACATATCTTTACAATACATTTCTTTTTCCAGAAGGAATAGCTTACATATTAGTCAAGACAAAGATATTACTATCTACATCATCATCAAATAACTTTTCATCATTTTTTCCCAGATTATTGTTATTTTTTTAAACATTCAATCACTATATATCATTTTGCTTGTAAAAAGAATCTACCCAACATAAAGTACTTCTCAGACCAGTACAGTTGAGAATATTATGCATGTTATCATTTCTACCTTACTTTATCATACTTTACTTACATATTTACCTTTCTGCTATAAAACATGCCAGTTGCCTTTTGTTGGATATTCCTGACCTTGGATCTATTATTAAATAACAGATGTGACTTTTTCTCCCTTTGCCTTTTGCTATTGCCCTAGTTCTGATTCTCTTCATCTCATTTATATCTTCTAATTTGTTTCTCCCTCCATAGTCTTGTTTTGCTCAATTTTTTTCCTATGCAAAGTTGCTAGAATGATAGAAGATAATTCATGCTCTCTAAGTAGCAACAGCTTCCTTATTCTAGAACCACCAACAGATGTATATAGCACTAGCCTCAAGGCCTAGTGAACTTTTGGGTGATGAAATGATGGCACCCTGTCTTAAGACAACATGGATATCCCAAATTCAATTCCAAGCCTTCTCCTACCATAAATTTCCCAGTAAGAAATTAAAATTCGATGATTATATATTCTTTCAGATTAAAGTTCAAACATATGCAGAAATTAACATCAGAAAGTAAATTCTGATTTTTGTGTGAATTTTAAACTCAAAGGCATTATAATCCCTCATCCTTAAACTTTTTTTGTTTGGAGAGGTTTTTGCTATATGGTGCGTGCACTCATCATGATCCCCTACCTCCCACCCACCTCTCATTGCTCACCCACCTCTCATTGTCACCCACCTCCCTCACTATCTTTAGTATCTAAAGTTGCTCTCCATGCTTTTATACCTTTCAATCTTTGAGTTTCTGCCTTGGAGTGCAGACATTTGGTATATATTAAGTGGGGACATCCAATGCCACTCTTTCATACTGTGGCTTGCTCTGCTTAGCATTAAAAACATCCATATTCATCCACTTTCTATCAAATGCCAGGATCCCATTGTCTTTCATGGCTGAGTAGTATTTCATAGTGTGTATGTGTCACAATTTTTAATCCATTCATCTGTTCTTGAACATTTGGGTTGATTCCATAGCTTAGAAATTGTGAATAATGCTGTAATAAATACCGATGTGTAAGTTTTCTGACTGAGTGTATTCCTGTCCTTTGAATGGATACCCAGGAGTATAATTGCTTTATCATACGGTAGTTTTATTTGAAGATTTTTGCAAAACCTTCATATTGTTCTCCACAGTGGCTGTACTAATTTATATTCTGCACAATAGAATAGGAAAGTTCCCTTTTCACCACAGCCTCACCAGCGCTTATCTTTTTTTTTTTTTTCTTTGTCTTAGACATCCTGACTGGGGTTAGGTGGTATCTCATTGTAATTTTGATTTGCATCTCCCTCCTCCTCCTCCTTCTTCTTCTTCTTCATCTTCTTCTTTTTACTGCAGTCATCAAATAGGTATTTTTAGTGCATTTTTTCAATTTCAAGAAAATTTGGGAACAACTGTTAGCGTAATGGCTATGTCACGAACTCCCATGTAGCCGACCACAGTTCGAGTCCCAGACCCAGTGACTTAAACTCACACCAGGTGCATGTGTGTGCGTGTCCAAGATCCTGAGAGGAGAATGGAGAAGAAGGGATTGCTGTATGGCCATCCCCCCTGGGGGGTGATTTCTTGCTTTCTATCTCTCTCTATGTGTCTTTCTGGCGAGTGTACGCACCCTATAGCAAAAATCTCTGCAAAAAAAAAAAAGAAAGAAAGAAAGAAAAAAAAGAAAAAAGCAACTTTGTATTTTTTTCCTGAAACAGTTTTTAAGTAATTAATTTACATTCATTCCCTAAGCATTGTCATAGCATGCAAAATGTGATTTCCCATCCAGAATATAGTGCATAGTGGCTTGATCATGTGTGATATGATCAATAAGTTTCCATTTATAGTTTCATGTATATATTATTTTTTTACCCCTATTTCTGACCCTCTGCCCTTTCCCACCCTGTTCTCACAATATCTCTGGTGTCTACAGTTGTCTTCCATTCCTTTTCCTCCCACATTTTATTGATCACAGAATTTCTTAAATAATCTAACTATTTTCAATAGTTAAGTTCAGCTGGTAATTTCAAGAAAAAAAGTTTTAACTTTAATAAATCAAAGAAATGCTAAGGAACTTTGCTTAAAACTTAAAGCCAGGAAACAGGTTAGGATTCTGTTCAAATAGTAGGTACATGACAGGACAAACATCCTTAAAACTGGACAACAAAGCCTAGAAGAAAATCAGCAGTGTTTTAGTCAAAAGTCATAAAATGCTATTTCACCAGTTCAGTCTCATGTACTTATTCTATCTTCTGTTGTGGTTCTATCTTCTCGATTAAATTCAGGGATATAATATTCAGCTCCAGACTTGTCCCTATGATTAAGTTGGCCATTTTCTTAGTTTTTGAACTCTTATTTCTGTGTGTCTGCATTTAATTTTTCCTGATGAAGCACTCCCTTGAGAACTTCTTGGAGATCTGGTGCTAGTAAATTCTTTCAGGTTTTGTGTATTGGGGAATGTTCTTGTCTTTTCTTCTCATATGAAGGATAGTCTTGCTGGGTACATATTCTTGACTGAAATTGCTTTTCCGTTAACTCTTTGAATATATTTTCCCATTCTTTCCTTGCTCGCATTGTTTCCGATGAGGGGTCTGCTGTTAGCCTGATGCGATATCCTTTGTAGGTAACTTGCCATTTCTCTCTTTCCAATCTTAGTATCTTGTCTTTGCCTGTGCTTTTGGTCAATCTGCTATATTGTGTCAGAGAAGATCTTGGGTTGACTCTATTTGGGGTCCTTTGTATTTTTTGGGACTGGATCTTTGAGTGCCTCTCTAGGTTTAGAATGCTTTCTTTCAGGATTTCATGGAATAGATTACAATGCCCTTATGAATCTCTTTGACTTCTGGGATACCAATTATCCGGATGTTCGGGTGTTTGATGGTATCTAGTATTTCTCGTATATTATTTTCATTTTTTGGGGCAATTTTCTCAGTCTTTGTGGTGGATTTTTCTAGGCCAGCAATTTTCTCTTCTATGTCTGAGATTCTATTTTCTGTATGATCTAGTCTACTTTTAATACTTTAAAGGGAGATTTTGACTTCTTGTATTAAAGCCTTCATCTCTAACAGTTCCCTTTGATTCTTTTTTTATGTGTAATTCCTCTTTTAGATCTTGCAAGAATTTCCTCACCTCCTGGAACTCATCATCTCCTTTCTCCTTTCTCTTCTGCAGTTCATTGTCTCTCCTCTCTTCCATCTCTGTTAGCTTTGCCATTATGAATATTCTAAATTCTTTATCAGACATTTCCATGATTTCCATTGAACTGTCTGTGGATGAAGAGGAGTTATTCTTTTTCCTTGGAGGAGAGATATTTTCTTGCTTTCTCATACTTCTTGTAGCCCTGTGGTGATTTCTAGTCATCTGATGGATGGTGTGTTTCTTCCTAAACTTGAAGTTCAAAGAGGTGATCTGGAATCTCTTTGCCATTCCATTTTGATCTTTTTGCACAGCAGATTCAGTAGATATTGAGAAATATGTTAACCCTAATAGTATTTGGATGTTTGGCAGTAGTTTCCTTAGATCCACCTAGAAACACAGTAAATGGAGATTGAGGAGCAGAGAGATGAGATAAAAGAAAAAGAAAAGGAAACAGAGAGAGAGAGAGAAACAACAACAACAACAAAACAGAGAAAAAAAGAAAAAAAACCTAAACATTATTATTTTTTTCTTTTAAAAAAGCAAAAAATAGAATAAAAAAATAGAAGCACACCATGCAAAATTACTAGTTCTCAGGAGCCATGAGGAATCTTCTTTTGAAGGCCTGCCTCTTGCCTTTCCTAGGTGGAAGGGGGAGAGGGGATTATTAACAAGATAAAGGAGGGACTGATAGCTGAGAAAATACTTTACCTTAAAAAGTTTTTAAAAGGAAAATTTACAAAAAAATGAGAAAACAGAGACAGAGGCAGAGATAGACAGAGACAGAGACAGAGAGAAGGCTTAAGGGGCTTCCTACCACTTGAGTTTGTGGGCTGGAGGCTGAATTATCAGTAGAAAATTTTAATTTCTCTTTTTCCCCTGAAATCACGGAACCATGAGGAATCTTCTTCTGAAGGTCTTTCCCTTGCCTCTCCTTCTGGTATGAGATGTTGACTTTTTTTTTTTTTTAAAGATTATTTTACTTAACTTTATTTATTTATTTGTTTGTTTGTTTATTTATTTAAATATGACCAGAGAGGGAGGGACGGGGAGAGAGAGAGAGAGAGAGAGAGAGAGAGAGAGAAAGAGAGAAAACAAGCTGCTATGTCTGAGACTCAGACTGCCATATGGGAGTCCAGTGCCTTTAACCACCATGCCACCTGCCAGCCTCAGTGTTGAGATTTTTTAATGTGCTTTTTGACTGTTCATACACTGTCCTTGGAGAGTTGTCTGTTTAGCTCATTTTCCCTTCTTTTGATTGGATTAATTATTATTTGTGTGTGTAGGGGGGTAAGCAGCTTGAGTTCCCTGTATATTCTTGTTGTCAGTCCCTTATCTGAGGCTCAGCTTGTAAACATATTTTCCCATTGCCAGAGTTGTTGCTTTACTCTAATTATTGTTTCTTTTGATGTGTAGAAGCTTTTTAACATGATGTAATCCCACTTGTCTATTTTCAGGATTACTGCCTGTGTTTTGGGGGTCTTATTTAAGCAGTCTTTGCCTACTCTGATGTCTCCAAGTTTCCCTTGTTTTATCTATGAGTAGTTACTTTTTTAAGAATTATTTTATTCACCTTTATTTATTAATTTAAACTTGACCAGAGGGAGACAGAGTGAGAAAGAGAGAGACAGAGGGAGACAGAGAGAGAAAGTGAGAAGGCAAACTGCCAGGTCTGGGACTCAAACTATGGTCAGCCATGTGGGAGTCTGGCACCATTAATCACCATGCCACCTGCCAGCCCCTCTACCAGCAGTTTTATAGTTTGAGGTATTGTGTTTAGATCTTTGATCCATTTTGAGTGGATTTTTGTTAATGATGAGAGATAGGGGTCCAGTTTCATTTTTCTGCATTTGGGTATTCAGTTTTTGCAGCACCACTTCCTAAAGGGATTTTCTTTTCAACACTGGATTGTCTTATGCCCTTTATTAAAAATCAGTTGGCTGGAACCAGCAGTTGGTGTAATGGCTATGTTGCTGGATTCCCATGTAGTCGCCTGCGGTTCAAATCCCAGACCTGGTGGCTTAAACTTATGTGGGACACATGTGCATGCGTGCCCAAGATCTTGAAGGAGGATGGAGGAAAAGGGAAGAAGGGATTATGATGTGGCCACTCCCCCCCCACCCGTGCAGTTTTCTTGCTTTCTACCTCTCTATTTTTCTGTCTTTCTGGTGAATACATATGCCCTATAGCAAAAACCTCTGAAAAAAAATCAGTTGGCTGTATATTTGGGGGTTTGTGCCAGCATTCTTTATTCTGCCCCATTGGTCTACATGCCTGTTTTTGTGCCAGTACCATGATATTTTGATTATCATAGCTTTGTAAATTTAAGATATGTTGATTTTGTATCTTGCTACTTTACTGTATTCATTTACCACTTCCAGAATTTTTTTTATTCTTTTGGGTTTCTATGTATATAATCATGTCATCTGCAAGATAGAGATAATTTAAGTTCTTCTTTCTCTATTTGAATGCCTTTTATTATATTCTCTTGTCTGATCGCATTGGCTAGAAAAGGAAAAAAGAGTGGAAAAAGTGGGCTGCCTAGTCTTCTTTCAGTAAGATGTTAGCTATGGATGTTTCATATATGGCTTTTATTGTGTGAGAAATGTCCCTACTATGCCAATTTTCCGAGAATCTTAATCATGAAGGGATGTTATATTTTATCAAATGCTTTTTCTGAATCAATTGATGTGATTATTCGGTTTTTAACTTTCCTTTTGTTAATATAATGTATTACCTTTATTGTTTTGTGTATGTTGAATCACCCTTTCATTCCTAGAATAAAGCCTACCTGGTGGTGGTATGTATATAATCTTTTTAATGTGTTGCTGGATATTATTTGCTAGTATCTTGTTGAGAATTTTGCATCTGTATTCATCAGAGATATTGGTCTGTAATTTTCTTTTCTTTCCTTTTTGTTTTGGTCCATAAGTGTTTTTGGAATAAGAGAGATAGAAGCTTCATAGAATAAATTTGGGAGGGTTCCTCCCTTTTTGAAATCTGTTGATGACAATGTGTTCGATAATATCTTTGACTGGACTTATATGCAGTGTCTTCATGCGGGAAAAATTCACGTTATATGCTATAAAGATGTACAGTGATTAAGTGTAAAAAAATTAAGAAAAATAAAAGATGGAAAAAGCTCAAACATTTTTTTTAAAGCAAATAGCAAAGACCCAGTTAACCAGCTTTATGTTTAGAAACCTAAGCATAACATAGCTATTTAAACAAGTGCCAAAACTTACTAAGTTGTCAGCATTCATGCACAATGAGAAAACATCCTTAATTTATATTAAACCAGAAATATATTTCCATAATCAAATCTTTCGCTACTAAAGAAAAAATAAGGAATGAAAAAAATAGAAACAAATGATATCTTTTTAAGGACTATTTGCAATGTTGAATCCAGAACCATATTAGTGGGCTTTTGTACTTTTCTACATTAAACTCTATTAGAGTATCTTGAGTTTTTTTTTTTTTTTTTTTTTTCTTTTTTCTTTTCTTTTTTTTTTAGAGGTCTTTGCTATAGGGTGCATGCACTCACCAGACAGACAGAGAGAGACAGAGAGACAGAAAGTGAGAAATCATCCCCCAAGGGGGATGGCCACGGCGCAATCCCTTCTTCTCCATTCTCCTCTCAGGATCTTGGGCACGCACGCAATGGGAACTGGCGGGAATTTTAAGCCAGTGGATCTGGGACACAAACCGTGGTCGACTACATGGGAATCCAGCGACATAGCCATTACGCTAACTGCTGGTCCCAGAGTATCTTGAGTTTTGAGAGAATCTTTTGCCCATGCTTGATTTTGTTAACATCATAGATGGTCATTAGAAATATTGTTCCAGTGAGTTAATCGGATCTCTCAAGTGTTGATTCATTACTTGATATAATATCGAAAAATTACATTTGTGGGACCAGCAGTTAGCGTGATGGCTATGTTGCTGGACTCCCACGTAGTCAACCGCGGTTCAAGTCCCGGACCCAGTGGCTTAAACTTACGCTGGGCGCATGTGTGTGCATGCGTAATATCCCGAGAGGAGAATGGCGGAGAAGGGACTGCAGTGTGGCCATCCTCCCTGGTGAGTGATTTCTGTTTCTGTCTCTCTCTGTCCTTCTGGTGAGCACACACACCCTATAGCAAAAACTTCTCAAAAAAAAAAAAAAAAAGAATGTTAATCACATATACCCATCTAATTAGAGAAGTCTTTAAGTTTTAGGAAACTGTCAAACTTATGATGGTGGACACATGTTTCTTAAAATTCTGATTTTCTCTTGAAAGTTTGACTCTGTTCCTTGAACTGACAGGCTCTCCTTGTTCATTTTCAAGCCTATAGTTATGAAATGTTCAAGTCTGAATAGCCACAGTAGTTCCTTTAAGTAAAAAAGGTGTTCACTAAAAAAAAAAAAAGAAACATAAGTCTAGTTCAGCTCTTAATTCAAACAATTGCACAGTGCTTGCCCTTGAGACAACCTCCATACTTTGGTACTTAGAAAAAGTAATCTATGAAGACTTCTCATTTTGTCACACAGAATATTAAAAGGACATACACTCAAAGGATGAGATTTAATAAAATTAGTAATTTTTACAGTTTCATCAAGGACATTCTTTAGAGAAAGTGGCTATAAAATGTGTGTGTGAGTGTGTGGCAGTGAAGAATTTAATGCTGCCTGTACTGTTGGATGCTGTGTAAAGGAGAGAAAGTGGTATCTTTTTGTACCCATTAACAAAAGATAACTTTGTAGCCCTGTAGCAAAAGATAGTTTAACAAGAGAGAGACATACAAACCAATTTAATAAGTTTTAAGTGACAGAGCAGCCTTCAAAAGGACATGAAGGCCCAAAGAAACAGGTAAACCCTTGTACTTTTATGCTAAGTGTGATAAAGAAGTGGCGGTTATGGTGAAATAAGGCTGGACATAAGGGATGTAATCTTATAGCAATGAACTGGCAGGAATTCAGCAAGGCCGGTTTGTGCAACTTCTCTGTGTCCCTGAATCTTCTTCAGTTGTAAGAATATTCCCTTCTCTAGGTACAAGTGTTTTATGACCTGGATTAGAGGAAGGTCAGAGAATTCTGTCTAGTTGTATGACCTGTTCTAGGGAAGATGTGGGAGGGGGTCAGAGAGACCTTCCTGCTTCAGCTGTTTTCTCAAATGCCTAGGTGTCATATTTTGGGGTAGCATGTCTTAAACCCATCAATGCTATATTAAGGGCCAGCATTTTACCCACTTTTGTTTCTGTACTATCGGTATAAATGTCATCAAATGAAAAAGAGTAGATACCATCTTACTATTATTATGAAAATAGTTGAGACCTCATAGACCCCAAAGGGCCTGGGGCCCCCTCAATGGTCTGTGGGCCATACCTTGAGCATCATGGTCTAGGGAGATACTTACTTCTGTCTGAAATGGGCACAGTTCCTTTTAGGCTTCGGGAATGATAACTGGTTCAGTGAAAAGTTGCAATGTGCCTTTCTCCTTCTTCTATTGTAATTTCTCCACATCCTTGCCAAAACTTATTTGCTGTTGTTTTGAAAGACTAATTTTTCAAGACTTATTTTTTTGGAGGAGTTCCAGAGTCACTGGCTTTCTTTCTGGAGAATTAAAAGACTGAAAGACACGTATTTCAGCCTTGACCTCTAATCTACCAACTTGAGCAAAATATTCAATTGCTGATGCTGAGGGGATTTCTTCTGAGCAAAACCAGGTTTCTAGCTGAGAAAAAACAAGTTTCTAGAACACAGCAAAGTAGTTTGGCCCAAGAACTAGTGGAGAGCAGATGAGTCTTGGAGAAGGTAGCTGGAGAAAACTGCACACTTTCTGCCTTCTAAAGAAGAAGTCAATTTTCTGGAAATCAGAAGCTTTCAAACTTAATTAGGAAAAAAAATCTACTAGCAAGGATGATTATCATGTGAAGGAGGAAAAAAAGATATATATATATATATATATATATATACTCATAGGGTGGCCTTTAGAGCACTACTGCTCCTTGCAAAGTGTAGCGCTGTGCAGTGACGGTCACCCCCATCAACAGCAGTTAATCTTCCTCTTTGCCATCCAGTATAGTCATCAGCTCCTAATTTGCATTTCCCATTTGCTTTGCCTTCTTATGCCTGGCACTAACAATGTTAAACTAGTATTTCATTTAGTGGTTTGTAGTGCAAATGGAATTCTCCAGCACTATAATTTGTAAACAGCAACTAGGTTCTGAATTATAATGCCTAAGAGCCTTTCTCTCTCTCTCTCTCTCTCTCTCTCTCTTGTTTTTGCTAGCTGGCCTGCACTCAACAGAGAGAGATAGAGAGACAGAGAGAGAGGGAGATAGCACCACCCGTTGGGACACCGTCTTGTCGCAATCCCTTCTCCTCCATATCTCCATCCCATCTGGATTTTGGGTGCATGTGCATATGCACTCGGTGAGTTTTTCAAGCCACCAGAGCCAAACTGTGGTTGGCCATGTGTTATCTGATTCCCTTAATCACCAGACTATGGGGCCAGCTCAGAGGTTTTTCCTTTGTCTGAATCGTTGCCTTAGCTGTGCCTACTTAGAAAAACCTGCACCTCTGTAGGTCAAGGGCAGATGGTAGCACCTGCACCCAGAGAGTGCCCTCAACTGCTGGTGTCCCAAACCTTTGCTGTAAGGTGTTGTGTTTGCTTACAAGGCTCCAGAAGGCATAATCTACAGAGGACACCTGTGTGATCTCGGTTTGGCTGAGGTGCCCTTGCCACCACTGGAGCCTTTGTGCTTTTTTGGTGGCCGTGTGTGTCCCTGTGCCTTTTCTAATCCCTGTGCTGTCTTGCTCTTTTGCTGAGGCCTATGTATCCATTCAGCCTCTGGCACTGTGCAAGACTGTGCCTGTGCCTGTCTGTGCATAGTCAATGACCACCAGACAAAGCCAGCATAAGAAGTAGTCACTTACCAAGGTCAAGTACTATGTAGACTAAGGCTTAAAGCTTTTGCCCAGGTTGCAGCAGTTAAAATCCAATCGCACCATAGTATGAACCATTGTATATAAGTCTCTAAAACTTCCAAGGTTAACAAATCTGCTCATGCACTAAAACTCAAAGCTCAAAGGTAGTTCTCCTGCTCACTCACCCTATGTGTATTTCTTTTTTTGAGTTTTTTTTTTTTTTGCTATAGGGTGCGTGCGCTCGCCAAACAGACAGAGAGAGACAGAGAGACAGAAAGCGAGAAATCACCCCCCAGGCGGATGGCCACGCTGCAATCCCTTCTCCTCTGTTCTCCTCTTGGGATCTTGGGCATGCACACACATGTGCTCGGCATGAGTTTTAAGCCAGCGGGTCTGGGACGCGAACCGTAATTGACTACATGGGAGCCCAGCGACATAGCTGCTGGTCCCACTGTGTGTATTTCAATCCCTTGAAATTTTACTTCTTCTTTACTTTTGTGATATTATTGATGTACACATTGGTGTGTTTGAGGCTATATCCTCCCAGCTACCTCCCAGTAGGCTTTTGGCCACAGGAAATAGGGCTACTCCCTAAAGGCTTGTAGTGAAAAGGAACAGAGGAAAATTGTGCTCTCTGCACAAGAGGAATGGAAGGGAAAAGAAAAGAAGAGAAAAGGAAAGAGCACAATCTAGATTCTTTTTCTAGAAGACACTATAGCACTGAGATGGTGCCCTGGGGAGAAAGGTGTAAAGACACAGGGAGAAGCCTGGGGAGTCAGGGAATACTGAGGGGGTTCCCTTTTCTTGGAAAGAGAGAGAAAAAAAAGAAACCCAGAAGAGAGGTAAAAGCATTATCTAGCAAACAGCATCAGAGCGTAGCTTTTTACCCACCATGAATTTAATCTGTATAAGCTACAGTTCCTCATCTTTTTTTAAAAAAATATTTACTCATTTAATTCCATTTGTTATTGTTATTTTTTAATTTGATCAGAAAGAGACAGAGTGAAAGAGAGAAAGGGAAAGTGAGAAAGCAAGCCACCAGGTCTGGGACTTGAACTGTAGTTGGCAATGTGGGAATCCGGCGCCTTTAACTACCATGCCACCTGCTGGCCCTGAGTCTTCTCATCATTAAAATATAGGTAGGAATATCTACCTGGAATGATCACTGCATGCTTTAGGGATAGCACATGTATAGCTGCTGGCTCAGTTGTACAGAGTAGGCGCTTGATAAGTACAGCCCCTGACTCAAGGCAGTCATAGCACAGAGAAAAGAACAGGCATGAACAGCTCTCCTTACTATGAGACAGTGTGTGCTGCAAATGCTCACATAAGGGAAGGCGCCCAGTGCTCTCTTAGCCCAGATAAGGGAACTTCAATTCTAACATAGCTGGGATAGGGGTGGGATACTGAGGATGGTTTTATAAAAGGAGTGGCTCTGGAGTTGACTTTTATAACAAGGTTTCCTTAAGTCCTTTCCCTTCACTCCATCATTCAGTTCATTTGATGAACACATTGTTTTGCCATCTTCCATCTGAGACGCCCCGGGAAAGTAGAGGTGGAAAAGATAACAGAACTCCTGACTCTGTAGACCTAGTTGGAGAAACATCACACACACACACACACACACACACACACACACACACACACACACGGAACTATGGTTTGAATATGTATGTTCCCTAACATTTATATGTTGAAATTCTAACATTCAGTGTGACGGTAGGGCCTGTGGGTGGTGGGGGCTTGTGGGTAGTGATAGGTCATACGAATTGAACACCTATGAATAGGATTAATGTCCTTTTAAAGAGAAATCCCTTGCCCCTTCTGCCAAGTGAGATTACAACGAGAAGACAGTCATCTCTAAGGAAGCAGACCCTCACCAGACACTGAACCTGCCTCCACCTTAATCTTTGAGTTTCTAGCCTCCCGAACTATGAGAAATAGATTTCATTGTAAATCACCCAGTTTATGGTATTTTGTTACAACAGCCCAAACACACGAAGGCACGGGTGCACACATGTCCATGTATGTGCCTGTATAACACAGGCACAAGGATAATCCGAGGTACCATGTTTGTAAATAAAGTCAGGCAAAGCATACGTGAGGGTTTGGGCAGCAGACACCAGAGGAACAAATATGGAAGGACCCATCTGAGATGCTCTCCTGTGAACTAGAAACCTTAATAATAAGGAAAAACAAGAAAGGAGTGGGAGCAACGATGGGAAGCAAAGTTAAGACCTATGGGCAAGAAAGGAAAGGAGTGAATGTCATTTTTTTGGAGTGTTTTGTTCCTACAGAGATGCCCAAGTTAGAGTGAAGAATTCAGGTACAAATCAAAGGGCAGAAGGGAGCATGGGGTTTAGAAGTAAGCTATTTCCTGTGTCTTTGTAGCCATTTCCTTCCCGTTAGTATATTCTTTTATATACTCAAGAGCTTTAGGATCTCAGGCTTATCCAAACACTAAGTCCATTTAGAACATCTGCCAATCATCCAGGACTCACTTTCCTTAAGGAGAAAGAGACCATGACATGATGTTCCTGTATTATATTATTTATGTTTGAGTATGAGCATTTCTTAAAGTAGGTAAACAGAAGCTGGAAAATCAATATTATTTCATAATCTACACTTATGCCTATTTTGTGAGTATTTTAATTCATGTAGAGAAGTTCATTGAAAGGAATAAATGATTTCCTGACCTACCTAATGGGTGGAAATATATTTAATGGCCTCCAATGTCTTGGCTTTAGTCAGATTTCTCAGAAATGTGAAGGAAAGTGAATTGTGTGGTCTCAACTCAGGTGGACAGTGGTCTGTGCCATACATGATTAAACATGTGCCCAGGGACTCATCCATGCGATGGAAAAGAATTCAAGCACTGTGAGATAGGAACCTTCTCTCCCCAGCTTGGCAGTGCTCACCAGCAGAGAGCTTGCATCATTTAACAGCAATGTCAGTTTATTGACGATCATAAACTTAAGTCTCACCGAAGCACGAATAAATAAATTAGTATCTTGAAAGTACATAACAGGAAAAGGAAGTCGAGAATAGCTGCAGGATCAAAAGAGTGCTCTAAAGTGCAGTGGTTTGGATAATGCAAGTGTTGAATCAGAGCTCCCCCTGCCCAGGTGTGTGCCTGAAAATAATAGGACCCTGTGTAAAGATGCTCATTCCACTGACCCACCGGCCTCTGGGAAGGGAAGGAGGTCATGAGGGGCAATTTCCGCCATTAGTGTTTATAGTCCCCTTTATGTGAAGGAAGTGGACATTTACAGAGAAGACTGGGGTGTGAGTTACCTCCTGAGGTGTCAGAATAGAGCAAGCCCAAGTGTCCACCTGGAGCCTGGTCTTGTGCTATTGGTTTTACTGGTCTTCCAGAAAGGCTGCTCCCATTGGCTGTTGGGTAGGACCATACATTGGCTTGGACTGTTCACAGCAGTCTTCCTCAACAAAAGAATGTAGTGCCTGGGGGCGACTTTATTACATGGCGCTACTCCGAGCACCTCCAAATTGGCAGTATGAGTTTTTATAAGAACAATAGAGAAGTCCCATGACGCTTCCATACTATGAGGACACTAAGGTTCTGTTCAATGCCCCACATGCTCTCCGATTAGCTTATTAGGGTTGTAGCAATCACTACGGGTGTTTTACTCAGGGTCAAAAATTCTAGAAAAGGTACATTTAGCTTGCTTTTTAGAAATAGCATGTAGGGACATGTTCGTCACAATTCTATTTAGTGGCAGATGGATCTTTTTAATTAATTATCCTCTCTTTATTCCTAGTTCCCTTTGCAACCTGTTTTGTCCACCTCTCTCCACCAAGTGTTAAACATTCTGCCCTAAGAGGCCACCCTAGTTGATAGAAATGTGGCTAATTGGGTGTCTGGGGCAGCATCATTTCCACACGCTGATTTTCTCTCACTCGAGCAGTTATGATATGAAACAAATTGGCAATTAAAGTAACCACACAATCCCATGGATGACACCATGTCCTAGTTAATTCCATTGTACAGACACTGTGGCCAGAGCTTGCAAGGAGAGGTTGTCTCTTTGTAAGGCATCTTGGTTCAATTCTTCCCTACTGACAAAAGTTCTTCCCAGGTGATTTTGGATTACAGAGAGGCAGACATGGACTCCACACTCAGAGCTGAGCTTGCAGACACTTACTTAATTTCATGAGGCATCAGACTCAGGAGAACTGGAGGGGCTGCTGTCAGGAGTAATTGCTGTACTAACCCCACTTATTGGCAACACTCCCTTCTCGTTGCGAAGGGATGCACAAATTCTTCTACAAGTACAGATGTCAACAGGTGCAATCAAGAAGGGCTTCCAGAGGGATAGAATATGAAAATGCCAAGCCATTGATTTAGCAAATCCCTATCTTCCTGGGTGCCTTTACTGGGTGTAATAAACCACAGGCTCATTTTCCCCCATGGGCAGAGGGCCAGCTGGACAGATGGTGAGGCGGGCCAGTGGCTGCCCAGAGGGTGGCACTGGAGAAGGGCACACTGCCCGGTTTCAATGGATAGAACTATTATTCAACCTGAATTCTCTGCAAAGGTTGGATGAGGCACAGCTGAAATAGCTTGTTGCTAACTAGACATGTTAATAAAGAAGCTGGAGGCATTCTGGTTGGTGTTTTGACCTTGCTTAGTTCCAAGGGGTACAGGCATTGCAGTGAAGAGATTCTGATCATCATCATGAGTTTTGTTCCCAACAGGGCTGGGAGTTGTAGCTAGGGGGCCTGGGCAACACTGGGCACAGATGAGGAGCATGAATGTGAGTTAAAGCATATTTCAAAAGAGGTTGTATGTCCCTGTTGACTAACAAATATGGAACGTCAGGGTCACTTCATATCAGGGCTGTCCTTGGGGCAAAGACTAGAGAACACAATTTCATAGGAGCTACAGGGTCCTAAACGTTTAGCTCAAATGGCTTCTTGGCCGAGAGTACCAAAGAGGAAGGACATAGAATGATGCTGAGAGAGTGGCACACCTCTGAGGTTGAGTCCTGGGGGATGGCTCTTGTCTGTTCCAGGCCTGGCCTAGAGAAACAGCTGAAAGCTGACCTGTCCCTCCTGGACCCAGCAGTTGCTGTCAGGTTTGGTTTCTGGAGTGGAGAGGAGGCTACAGAGTAGAACCTGGCCTCTGCCCATGCATGCCTGGCTTTGGAAAAGAAACAAGAAAGCTCCTTTGCTTATACTACGTTACCACTGGTCTTGTGCCTCATTTGGGACGAGGGACCCTTGGCATCCTGTTGTGTTCTCAGCCTTTGGGAAGTTGGCCAATAATCAGATAGAGTTCTGATCTAACATTTGCTCACATGCTTCCTGCCAGATCAGGGAAATGGGAGAATATGGTTAGAAAAATGTACCTCAGGGTACATATGTTAAAAAATATTTACTAGGTCTTTATTAGGTGAGCTGAAGCTTACCAGCAGCTGAAGTAGGTAACAGAGAGATGTATATATATATATATTTTTTTTTTGAGAGGTTTTTGCTATAGGGAATGTGTGCTCACCAGACAGAGAGACAGAGAGACAGAAAGCGGGAAATCACCCCCCAGAGGGATGGCCACACCACAATCCCTTCTCCTCCATTCTCTCGGGATCTTGAGCACTCATGCACATACGCCCAGCGTGAGTTTTAAGCCACTGGGTCTGGGACATGAACCGCGGTCGATTCTATGGGAGTTCAGTGACATAGCCATTACGCTAACTGCTGGTCCCACAGAGAGGTATATTAACATCTCTTATAGGGCAAGCACTGGGATAAGTTTGGGACTATTTCAATAATAACAACAACCAAAAAAAAAAAAGAAGAAAGCCAAAATTTCTGCCCTTATGTGACTTACAATACAGAAGGGGAGGCTCAGAATAAATAGGTTTTATGCGAAAGCATGGTGGGTAAGACTGGACTCTCTACCCAGGCTTCCTGGGGTTTAAGCACTGGATCCACTAGTTGGATATTTGTAACATTGGGCAAGCTACTTAAATTCCTTGGGTCTCAGTTTCCTCATCTGTGAGGTGGGAACAGCAGGGAAGACTCACTTTGCATTGCTGCTGTGAGGGTTCAATGAGATAATGTGTGAAAAGTGCTTAGAGCAGGCCCAGGACATAGTGAGCCTGCCAGAAGGATGTGCTATTACTATAGCAATACTCTTTGGTTTTTTTGAGAGGTTTTTGCTATAGGCCGCGTGTGCTTGGCAGAAAGAGAGAGACAGAGAGATAGAAAGTGAGAAATCACCCCCCCCAGGAGGATGGCCACGCCGCAATCCCTTCTCCTCCATTCTCCTCTTGGGATTCTGGGCACACACACACGTGCCCGGCATGAGTTTAAGCCACTGGATCTGGGACTCGAACTGCAGTCGACTACATGGGAGTCCAGTGACATAGCCATTACGCCAACTGCTGGTCCCTATATCAATACTCTTATAGATGGTTTAAGTACTCTAGAGAAAAGTGGAACTGGAGAGGGGCGAGGAGGGGAGGGGGCTGAGTAAGTGTGAAGGAAGGTCTCACTGAGCAGGGGATATTGGAGAAAAGTCTCGGCAGGTCTGAAGGATGAGGATACATGAAGGAAGGAGCACACCTGGTAGAGAAGCTATGCGAGGATGAGGCCTCTGCTCAGCAGGAGTCAAACTCTTTGACAGGGCTCGAGTGGGCAAACGGGAGAGTGTGAGATGAAGGGCGAGGTAAGAGGTAAGTGGCAGAGGGCTTGTGGGTCACTCTAGAGGTACATGTGTAGAAAGATCCTGACCTCAATAAGCTGATTGCTTTCTTGGCAAAGGTGACAGCCTGGAGGCTATTACTGACGATAATCCTAGGATTTTGTATTCAGTGTCCTGAGGCTATAATTAAAAATTTTTCCTGTATATGTTTAACATTTTGTCTACTATTCTGTGATAGATAAGATAAATCCTTGATTTTCCTATGGAGCCCATTATTTTTCTATGAGCAAACAATAATTTCTCAGCAAAAAGGGGAAAAATGAAAGAAAAAATAATAATACCCATGATTCTATTACCTGAACAAAATAACTGTTTTGATTTTACTGCATTTCACACTGGGAGCTTTTAAATAAAATGGCTAATAATACCTCCTTGCAAGGTTGCTGATAATGGAATAAATATCACTCAACTATAAAAGGCGGGGACGTATATGGCAACAAACTCTTCCAGAACCTGCATATTCAGAGGCTGGGGATGGGCACATCCACTTTGTGCTGCTCTTTGTACAAATAAGGATAGTCCAAACTCAGGCCCCACAGGGGCCCTGAAAGATGGGGAAGTACCAGAGAAGCAACGTGAAGTCAAAACTTCATGACTTGGCAAACAATTGCGTAAATGAGAGCAAGGAAAGAAAGAAAGAACTCCAAGGTTCTAGTAAGAGGCAAGTGAGAAATACTAGATTTCTATGAAAAACCTGGGAAATCAGAAAAAAAGTAAAGCTCTGATTTGTAGGAAAAGATATTGGATTCCATTTTGAACATGCAGAGATTAGAGCAGTATTTCTCACTTGGAGTACATGGGGGTCCTCCAAGTTGTTAAACATCTGGGATGCTGGGGTCCCACCCAGACCTATCAAATCAGAACCTCTGGGGCAGTGCCAGGGTGCTGGTATTTTGTAAAAGCTCCAGGTGATTGTGTTGTACAGCCAGCGGTGAGGACTTCTGAGGAAAATACAGATGCTGATGTTCCCTCAAAATTTAAGAGTTAGACAGATCTGGGTGTTGGGCGTTAAGAAGGTTTAGGGAGGGTAAATATAAATGAGAGGCCTATTGTCTCAAAGGGAACTAAGATGAAGAGTATAAATAGATCCAGATGAATCCTTCAACAATGTGGGAAATAAAACCTATGCTGTGTTCATAGAAGAGTGAAGCAAGCCAGACTATGAAAGACAGACAGACTTTCTATGCATTGACTCAACATATACCAATTGTCTGCACTATATAGCAGAAATGGAAAGTTTGGAAGGTATCGTAGCAGGGAGGCCAACTGTAGATACTAAAGAAAGTAAAGATAGGGGTAATACAGGGGTTGGTAATACAGGGAGGGGAGGAGGAAACAGGCAAAGGGGGAAAAAGGGTACATTTAATTGACAAAAATAATGAAAAGCTATTTGCTGAGGATAATGTATATAGTAATATCTTTGTGTTGACTGATATGCATAATATTTGTGCTGGAAAAGGCACAGTTGCATACTACAAAGATATATGTAATTAAATGTAAATTAAAATAAAAAATAAAAAAAGGACGTCAATAAAAAATTAGCTCAGATTAAAAAAAGGCAAAGGAAGAAATGCAGGATCAAGAGTGGGAAATATTGATTTTACTCACAGTTGATACTAACAAGTGGTGTGATCCTGGCCGTTCATTCAATAAACATTTACTGAGCACTTATTACGTGCCAGGACCTATTGTAGGGAGTGGTGATACAGCAATGAACAAAACTAGATGAAATCCTTGCCATCCTTGAGCTTACATTTTACTTTTAGGGACTGGACTAGATTGACTCTCAGATTTCCTCCTGCATGTCAAGAGCGGAAGTTCAATCCTGCAGTGTGCCCAGAAATAGTGATAATACGGATGAAGAGTGCCCATATGCTCTACACTTTGCCCTCCCAGGACTGTCATACCCTTCTCTGTGCCCTGGAAGGCGATCTGTGTGGGCTGCATCAGTGGGTCCCTTGTCCTCTGGCTTGATGTTCCCTCAAAATTTAAGAGTTAGACAGATCTGGGTGTTGGGCGTTAAGAAGGTTTAGGGAGGGTAAATATAAATGAGAGGCCTATTGTCTCAAAGGGAACTAAGATGAAGAGTATAAATAGATCCAGATGAATCCTTCAACAATGTGGGAAATAAAACCTATGCTGTGTTCATAGAAGAGTGAAGCAAGCCAGACTATGAAAGACAGACAGACTTTCTATGCATTGACTCAACATATACCAATTGTCTGCACTATATAGCAGAAATGGAAAGTTTGGAAGGTATCGTAGCAGGGAGGCCAACTGTAGATACTAAAGAAAGTAAAGATAGGGGTAATACAGGGGTTGGTAATACAGGGAGGGGAGGAGGAAACAGGCAAAGGGGGAAAAAGGGTACATTTAATTGACAAAAATAATGAAAAGCTATTTGCTGAGGATAATGTATATAGTAATATCTTTGTGTTGACTGATATGCATAATATTTGTGCTGGAAAAGGCACAGTTGCATACTACAAAGATATATGTAATTAAATGTAAATTAAAATAAAAAATAAAAAAAGGACGTCAATAAAAAATTAGCTCAGATTAAAAAAAGGCAAAGGAAGAAATGCAGGATCAAGAGTGGGAAATATTGATTTTACTCACAGTTGATACTAACAAGTGGTGTGATCCTGGCCGTTCATTCAATAAACATTTACTGAGCACTTATTACGTGCCAGGACCTATTGTAGGGAGTGGTGATACAGCAATGAACAAAACTAGATGAAATCCTTGCCATCCTTGAGCTTACATTTTACTTTTAGGGACTGGACTAGATTGACTCTCAGATTTCCTCCTGCATGTCAAGAGCGGAAGTTCAATCCTGCAGTGTGCCCAGAAATAGTGATAATACGGATGAAGAGTGCCCATATGCTCTACACTTTGCCCTCCCAGGACTGTCATACCCTTCTCTGTGCCCTGGAAGGCGATCTGTGTGGGCTGCATCAGTGGGTCCCTTGTCCTCTGGCTTCTAGGTTTCTATGACCAACAGGACTGTGAGTATTGCTAGGAGATTCAAAGGGATGGGAGGGAGGTCCTGGCTTTTATTCCTTCAGCTCTCTCCCTGCCAAGTCATGGATTTGCTGAATCCCACAAAAGGCCTCCACCCTAGCAGGTGGCCCTCATCACTTTCACTCAGGGGTCTCATAACTGCTTCTTCCCCTTGTCCCTTTTAGGTCTTAAAGCAACAAAACACTGTCCCTTGCTGGATTCCATGAACCCTATTCAAGCCTTTGTAAACAGATCCCGGTTAAACGCACCCACTGGAGAATCCCATTTGTTTCCCACTGGGCCTTTAATGATTGGTTTTAATGACTACCCCGAACTATAAGCCTAATTCTAAAACATTTTTGAGTAATGATAACGTCATTGGAATAAGTGAAAACTTGCTGAAACGCCTCAGTGTTAGCTGACAAGGCAGCTGCTTTCCTTAGTGGTCCTTCACTGGACACAGGATCGAGGGGACATCTTACAGACCTCTGCACCCACACATCTGAGGAACTGTGGATGCTGATAATGCTCTTGACTCTTGGAATCATTGCAGCAGGCATAGGTGCAGACTACACTCTGGGCACAGGCATCCACTTTAGGTCTCAGAAGTATTTTTGTCACCATCTCCAGTTCCAGGCACCATGTAATGAAAGATTTGGATGGAGATAGTGTCAAGAGAGGACAGCCACTAAGGAGGGTTGCACATTCCTAAAAGTCTGGGAAGTCACACCAGTCATCCTGAAGCCAGCAGGGTAGAAACTGCTTGCAGAAGTGCTCTCGGCCCCATTGCCAGCCAGAGGATGACCAAAGTCATCCCTCCTCAGCTTCCTTGTCTTTCCAGTTTGAAGGAGTAAGAAGCAAACGTCAGCGAAAGGCCATTTGAAACTATGTCTCACAGGCTTTCTGCTAAGATCTTTTCATTAGTCTTGAAGAGCTGCCAACATATGGTTCTCATTGCCATGACGTCAGCCACACCTCACAAACATCCCAAATGTGTTGGAGAGGGCCAAGTGTCAGCAAACCAATAGTTGCCAGCAATTGTAGGAGACAGCTGCCTCTAATATCAGCTAGGGATAAAGTCAGTGAACAATACAGGTGAGATTCCAGTTTTCTTTTCCTCTCTTCTTTTTCAGGTTTATATATTCATTCCTCCAGGAACTAATGCACGCACATGAGAGAAGGGAGAGAGACAGGCACCCTCAGCAGGATCTTGGTGCCATGATCCACTCTCAGCCTCAGCTAGCCCTGGATCATAGGCACACGTATGCCCGGTGTACTCAGGGAGTCCCCAGGCATGGACTTAGAACCTTCCGTGTGGGTCATTCTCCAGAGTGTTGCATTTTACTGGTGTGCCATCATTCAGCCCCCAGCTTTTTTTTAATATATATGTATTTATTGTTGAGCAAGAGAGAGACAGGCACAAAGAGAGAGAGGCAGAAAGACAGCATCTGCAACAGAGTCCTGACACCACAATCCACCCAAGCCTCAACCTGCCTAGGGTCACAGTCATGTGCGTGCCTGGAGCTCTTAAGGAGGTCTTGAACCTTGAACATGAATCTTGTGGGTCAGCTTTACATTTGACTGTTGGACCACTGTCCAGCCCCTTCTCTTTCTCCTTTTCTTTTCATTTTAGCTCATACTCCATAGTTCTTGACAGTTTATAAACAACTTCCAAAATTTCAAAATACTAAATTTTAAAGATAATGTTCAAAATATTTCTTATAATTTTGTATAATTTTGTGACTCTATAACACAAACAGTATGGTTTTAAATATTTTTGAGAAAATATTTACATGTCAACTACTCAAATTTTTGAAAAGCAAATGCCGAGCACACTAGTCACACATAAACCTTCTCAATTCAGTACTGCCTACCAAGTATTCTGTGATATATGATCTGCTAGCAAAAGATCAGTCTCTTTTTCTTCCTTCAACGTCTTTCTCAAGATAATCCCCTGGTGCTGTTGCTCTTTTGCAATCTCTACTGATTATAAGGTGGGATAGTAAAGTCCAGGTTACTTTATGTTATAAATTCTTTCATATATTTTCTCTAATCCTCTCTGCCAGGCAGAACCATTTATGGTACCAGGCCGTCTTTCTAAGAGCTTCTGTTAGCTTACTTGAGATCCACCTTAGTTCCATCATTTCCTGATTAATATTCAGATATGACATTCCAGCCAAAGCCCTGTCCAATAATGAGTATTTCCAATTTCTGATTCAATGCAACAAGCACTATTGAACTTATACAAATAACCTTTCTGCCACAACATAAGAATACTCCCAAATATTTTTCAAATATTTTTCAATTCTAGAGGGATCAGGAAGGAAGAAAAGTTTATGTTTCCATTTAAAGAAACAAACAAGAAAAATATTGTAACAAATTTCTAAACCTATCAACAACTCAGAAGAAAATAAAATGCTTAAATTGGGAAAGCAGAGCATAGTAAAAAAAAATCAATAATGTTTTACTCAAAAGTCATAAAATTCTATTTCGCCAGTTCAGGCTTATGTTCAAACTCTCTTCTGTTGAATATGCAGTGTTGCTGGGGTCCAATCTTTCCACTTAAATTCTGGAAGTTACCATTCAATGTTGTTATTGATATTTCTTGTCCCTAGCATTAAATTGGTCATTTTCTTGGTTGCCTTTTGTTCTTTTATTTCTGTATGTGTCTTTAGTTTTACTAGTGAACACTCCTTTCAGAACTTCTTGAAAAGTGGATCTGCTACTGGCAAATTCTTTCAAGTCTTGTTTATCTGAGAATGTTTTTATCCTTTCTTTCCATATGAAAGATAATCTTGCCAGGTATAGTATTCTTGGTTGAAACTGTTTTTCACTTAACACTTTGAATATATGTTCCCATTCTCTCCTTGCTCACATTGTTTCTGATGAGAGGTGTGAGGTTAGCCTGATAGGATAACCTTTATAAGTAACCTGATGTTTCTCTCTTGCCAATTTTAGTATTTTGTCTTTGTCTGTAGATTTGACCAGTCTGGCTATGATGTGCCTTGGAGAAGACCTTCTTGGGTTGATTCTATTAGGAGTCCTTTGTATTCTTGGGTCTGGATATTTGAAGGTTTGGATATTTCTAGGTTTGGAAAGTTTTCTTCCAAGATTTTATGGAATAGATTATCAATGTCCTTGTTAGTTTCCTCACCTTCTGGGATACTGATTATCTGTATGTTTGGATGCTGAATGTTCTCTAGTATTTCTTGTATAGCATTTTTATTTTTTTGGGTTATTTTCTCCATTTTTTTGGTTGTTTTTTCTAGATCAGAAGTTTTACCTTCAACATCCTAGATTAGATTTTCTGCATGGATTAATCTGTTTTTAATACTTTTGAGGGAGGTTTGGATTTTCTGAATGGAAGCCTTCATCTCTAATAGCTCCATTTGATTCTTTTCTATGGTGTATATTTCCTCTTTCAGATCATGGAAGAACTTCAACACCTTCTGGAACTTGTTGTCTCTTTTCTCCTGCATCTTCTGGAGTTCATTATCTCTCAGCTTTTGCATCTCATTTAGTTTGGTCAATATGAACATTATGAAGTCTTTATCAGACATTTCCATGAATTCTACGGTACTGTCTGTGGATGATAAGAGATTGTTCTTTTCCCTTAGGGGAGAGATATTTTCTTGGTTTCTCATGTTTCTTGTGCCTCTGTGGTTGTTTCTGGTCATTCTGTGACAAAATTTCTCCTCCATAGTTCTTAGCAATGTGGTATATTAACAGTAAGATTAGGAGTTCAGATTTATAAAAAGAAATTTCTTCATTAAAGCAGGAGGTTCAATAAGTGTTGAGGATTTCAATGACTCGAAAAGTATTCACATGCTTGACTACGGTGCACCTAGGCCTATCTAGACATTAAGTGTGTAGAGAGTGAAGCTTAGAGTAAGAAAATAAGGTTACAAAAAAAGAAGCAAAAGGAAAAAAAGTAGAAAAATACTATCGAAAAGAGTGAAGAATGAAAACTGGCCACACGAACATGCCAGGACATACCTCAGCTTTAAAATGGCTTCTGAAATTAATAAGTGACAGAAAAGGTCCAAGCTGAGGAGAGGTACTTGAAATTATTAAAAAAAAAAATTTAAACAGAGAGAGAGAGAGATAGAGAGAGAGTCAGTCAGAGACAGAGAGAAGACAGAGATCATCCTACCTTATCTGAATATTTTGGAAGTCTAGGAGATGGGTTTAGAACATAGCTTTCCTGACGATGCCACGACACACCTCAGCTTTAAAAATCTCTTCTCCTTTTCTAAGAGCAGGGCAGGAGAAGCTCACGAAAGGTATGACCAACCCCTCCTGGCCTGCCCAGGACTTTGCTGTTTTTAGCAAAGTTCTGCTTCCTGGGAACCCATCAGTTCAGGCAGGCCAGATGGTTGGTCACCCACAGATGAGATTCAGTGGCTGTGTATTGATTGCTCTTAAATATTCAAAGATTTAAATGCTGATTTGTTTTCTTTATGAAGATGTGTGACTGGATGACTCACACTTGTTCTTACTATATTTTCACAATGCAGTAGAGTGTAGAGAGCCATATTTTCCATGGAAAATTTAAAATCAAACCTTTTCATTCTGGACTTGGAGAGCTCCATGACAAGAAAACATATTTTATCTCCCTGTGCAGGATTTAATAAAATACTCTTTAAAAAATTGATAACACTCATGGATGACTGATACAATCTTTAAACTGTTACTACGTAGAACTCTTTTTACCAGTCGATATTGCTTTTGGTTTATTTACTGGGTCTTTATATATGTCAATTAAAATTTGGCTCCTCAAAAATCCTTTGCAATTCCAAAGCAGAATGTATTTCAAAGTCAATGAATGTTTTCCTCCCTTTTGGTAAAAAGTTACATTTTCAGTGGAAGCTGATTTGACTTTCCTAGTGGGAAGAAAATACAAACAAACCAACAGGGAAGACATAAAGCATCTGGAGCACAATGGCAGTGGTGTGGGACAAACACAGCTACGTAAGATGGAGAGAGATGGCCTCCCTGACTGCAGAAGAGAAGCCTTGCTGTTCCTGCCTCTGTGTGTCTCAGCTGCAGCTGCATGTTGGAAGCGCCTGGTGCCTGTGCCCAACTCCAAGAGACATTGATGTGATTGGTTTGGGTTAACCTGAGCTATGCCCAGCAATATCACCTGAGCAACAATCTGATGAGAAGCCAAGACTGAAAATCTCTGCCCTAGTGACATCAAACACTTATAGATTCCCACATTTGCCATCTTCTCCCCCCATTTTTCTGTTACTTCTGCTTGCTGATTTAATCTCAGCTTCTACTTGCACTTTTTCCTGGTCCCTTTGGCCAGGGCCCTCTCCTGGCCATCCTAGCATATCTACTCTGTGTTGAATGGGTTTGTATACATGCCTATATTTGGCTAACGCCCATTTATTCTTTTTACTTTTTTTTTCCTGCCCAACAATGTCCATTTCCCCCTTTCTATTGATACTCAGGAAGTGAGTCCTACAGTGTAAGTTTTATGAAGACCCAGGGGTCTCACTAGGTTGGACTTGGGGCTTTTAATCTTAGAAGACAGTGATGGTGGTAGTGATAGCAGCCAGAGGTGACTATTGCAGAGGTTTCCTATGATATCAGTGCTACAGTATCTGGCAAACTAAGTCTGGCTGCCTCTATTCATGGTCAATGAAATGAGAGAAAGAGGCTGGAGAAGAAGGGAAGTTATTTCTGCAACTGGGTTACAGGGAAATAACCAGGAAACACTATCAAACTGTCTCAAAAACATTCAACCTGTGCTTGGTATTTATAGATACAAGATACAAGTGCATGCACATCCTTCCTCACTATCACTGATCAAAGTCAATTGCTTTCCTTTGAGCAATTATTCTGATTCCTGTTTTTCTTCAAATATCTATTCCTGTTTTTTTTTTTAATTTTTTTTTTTTTATCTGACCATCCCTCGAACACACCTCCTCATGACTCAGTGCTTTGTTGACTGTTCTTGTGAGAGGTCTTTCTGAATTTCAAAATGGCTGCAGTCCTGCTGAGGCTCAAGCTGGCCTATTTCACTACTAGGAACAGTGGTCTGACCCCCTTTATTGTTTTACTTTTCTTTTCTTTTTTTTTTTTTTTTTTTGATGGAGAGGTTTTTGCTATAGGGAGCGTGTGCTCACCAGAAAGACAGAGAGACAGAGAGACAGAAAGCGAGAAATTGCCCCCCAGGGGGGATGGTCATACCGCAATCCCTTCTCCTCCATTCTCCTCTTGGGATCTTAGGCATGCATGCGCATGCGCTCGGCGTGAGTTTAAGCCTCCAGGTCCGGGACTCGAACTGCGGTCTACTACATGGGAGTCCAGTGCCATAGCCAGTACGCCAACTGCTGGTCCCCGATTTGATTGTTTTTCAACATGCCATTGGCAGAGGTATTCTCTTTCCGTCCCAATGTGAGTGTTTTGCTGTTCTAATGTTTCTTTGAGCTACCTAACCTTCCTTTTAAAATTAATTTGTTGGTTGAAAATGGCCAGAGTGATTTTAGTTGCTGGCAACACATGAGGGTGACTGCTAGAACGATCAACTTCTGATGGGTAGGAGGAGAGTCTTCTTCGGCCTTTATTGCTTCAGTGCCTGGCACATCATGTACCATAGTAAATGTCAAATCTAAAGAAACAAAGTTTAGTCTAAACTTCCTAAGCTTCTAAGAAGCCATTTGTGGGTGGGTTATACACATCAGATGTAGTGTCTTTTGGTAATGGATCACATATCTTCTAGTTTACAATGTGCCATTCTGTCACTCAGCATCAATTAATGAGACTGTCGACATAATCCTTGTGGATATAGTTATCGTTTCAAAGGTGCTGAAGAAAAAAAATCTTTGAAATCTGATGTCTTCTATTTTCAGCCCAAGCCAAGTTTTCCTAGGTGAGATGTACTGGGTTAGGGACAAATACTGCAGATTCAGATGCACATCCTCTTCTTCTCCTTTACTTCCCTCTCTTGTTCTGGCCATCTTCCCCCTCCCTTTTCTTGCCCCTCCTCCTCCAGCTGATTTCACAAATTGCTGGATTCCCAGCAGCTACTGGCCGTCAGTTCTGGACTCCTGACTCCCCAAAGGCATTGTACTCTGCTCGACAGCTCACACAGCACAGGGTGCTCTGAGGCTAGCATCTACCATCCACATCAAGCTCCATTTTACATTCATGAGATCTACAGTGCACATCATCGCAATTCAAAGTTTTTGAACCAGGAATAAAGAGAAGCAGGGGAAATAAATGCATGACAACCACTCCCAGCTCTTAATTGCATTTCTTTATTTCCACTAGACTATGTCTGACTCTTTTTGTTTGTTTGTTTCCACTGTCTTTTAGCTCCATTTCAAATGACAAAAAGTAATGAGTGGTTGGGGGCCAGCTGGTGGTATATGGTTGAGGCAATGGGCAGCTCTGCAGTTTGATTCCTGGACTCAGTGGCTTGAGAAACACACCTGCCCTGTGTGTGTACATGCCCCAAATCCCAAAATGAGAAATGATGAAGAGACTGTGGCATGGGCATCCCTCATGAAGGTGCTTTCTCACTTTCCTTCTCTCTCTCTGGTTAGCACACCTGCCCTCTAGCACATTAAAATAATAATAATAATAATAATAATAATAATAATAATAATAATTCATTGGTCGTACAAAATAAAAAGGAGAGTAGGGCAGAGCATATAGGAGTGCTGAGGATGGAAATGGCAAGAAGGAAACAAAGGCAAACACCTCCATCTAGTTAAAACTTGTGATATTAAGGAAAAGACCCAATCTTCCAGGAGATGCAATAGAGGAGCAACTTGAAGAATCTTCTTTTAGAGGATTTGCTAATAGGCAAACTATAATTTCCACATTCTACTTGGCTTTCTTATCTTCTTCCAGTTTTGAATGCATGCTACCAATGACTTGAATACATTATTATACTATCAAGAAGGAAAGAGAAAACTTAGCAGTCTATTCTAAGCACTGATCCCCACCCAGAGCTAGATAGGAATTTATCAAATCCTCATTCAGAGAAGCAGCTGGATTGTACTGGGAGGAAAAGGATCACTCCTACTCCCAAATCCTGATCTAAAAATGACAAACTATCAGAGCTGACAGCCATCAAATCATTTACTCCAATTCATTCCTTTAAATAAAGGGATAAAGAAACAAGACACAAACATTTTGAGTACCCAGCTGTTTGACAGGAGAGCTCCAAACAGAGATTTTTCTACTGAGTCATGACAAGAGGGGCGAGTAGGCTGAAGTCAAAGAGGAAGAGAAAATGATTAGGTTGGGGAAGCTTGTGTTAATAATTCATTCTGTGTTTGTGTTGTTCAGAATTTGAGAATGCTTTTTGATAAATTATTCATAGCGGAAGGTAAAGAAAACATCAGATGCCATAGTACATCTGATCTGACCCTTTTGAGAAGAACCATTTCCTGGGTTCAGCATAGTGCAATGAAATTAGTCCATCAAAGGTCTTTGGGCATATTCCGTGAACATCTTCCATAGCCATCCTGAAATACCCTAGAAAATAAAGATATATCCTCCTTGGGGACTACTATGCATCTGCATAATTAGACTGAAGCAATGTCTGCTTCTTGAACTTAGTTGATGACCTCTCTCTAAGACTAGGTGAATGGGAAATACTGGATTTCTGTACATCACAAAGGCAAGAAGCTTCTTAGGTTAAAAGGACATCCACGAAAATAAGATGTTCATTCATTCTTGATGACTGCTCTATTTCAACACCTAGGACACTTCCATAACAATAGTAGGTGCTAATCAAAAAGCTTGATGAACAAAAGGTGAATTAATGAGTTAATCAAGGAATGAAAGAAAGCTAGTGCCCACTTTCAGGGTATAGAAGGTAAATCTCCCAGCATATAAAGAAAGTTTTGCTAGACACATATTTTGTCATTTTCTTGTTCTAAGACCCTTATCCTTAGAAGATTATGGATTACATTTGAGAATAAAGAAAGTCAACTTCAAGTTGTATCAGATGAAAACTATATATGTAGTGCCTCTACTGTGGCTAAGGTTTGGTATCTCCTTAGAGGTATGTGTCAGGAATGTGGGTTAACACTTGAAAAAACAGTTATAAATCTTTTAAGAAATAGAAATTTTGGGGTCTAGCTGGTGACATGGTGGTTAAAGGCCCTGGATTTCCACATGGCCAGCCCAGTTCGAGTCCTGGACATGGCAGATTGCTTTCTTGCTTTCCCTTTCTCTCTCTCTGGATCTCTCTGGTTGAATTAAAAAATAATAATAATGGAGTCAGCAGATGGCATGGTGGGTAAGGGTGCTAGACTCCCACATGGCTGACCACAGTTCGTGTCCTAGACCTGGCAGCTTGCTTTCTCTCCTTCTCTCTCTCTCATTCTTGCTCTGTCCCTCTCTGGTCAGGTTAAAATAAATAAATGAATAAATGAAGTGAAAAAAAGAAAGATCTTTTAAAAATAGCAATAATAAAAAATGGATTTAGAATAAATAAATAAATATTCTCTTTTTAAAAAAGGAAGAGAAAAACATTTTTATGAAATAGTACAAATATTTCAACCCAGATAGCTGGTTGAGCCACATGTCTCACATAGATGTAAATGCTTTTTTCCTTTTGATTTTTATAAAATTTACCTTTTTTAGGTTGCCAAAACTAAAGAAAAGAATTCCCAAAGGACACTGGTAGATTTCTGCTACAGCAGAAGCCGAGACATCTTGAATATGAAAGAAAGGAATAAAATCTTGGTATTTAATGAATTGTATATAATGAATATTTGGAAATGAATAGGTAGATAAATGTCTATATGTAATAATATCACTAAGCCAGCAGAGTTTTTTAATGTGGAAAATGGAAAGTAAGCAACAGGAGGTAGCATACTTCCCGATACACAGCAATAGCAAGATTTTATTTGCACGTCTGCACAACCAGTGAGAGTATTGCCTCAGCTAGTTCGCTTAGGCATCTGTGTCCACACCTCTGCCCACTTCATCTCATTCTCCTCCTTCACTCCCCCTACTGAATCAATGGATTTGTGAATACTGGCCTGGAATTCAGCCAGGAACATCTGAAAATGCCATCTCATGTTGCCTGAATCTATAAGGAGGAAATTATTCAGACAATTGATGCTCATTAGGGCAAAACATTAAATTGATCCTTTGGCAAGGGATACCACGTGGAACTTAACACAGCAATTCCCATAAATATCAATGTGATTGCCAACCAGAAGTAGGACTTACCTGTTTCTCATAGCTGGTGTGAAGGAGTCCTGTGTACATTTTTGTGTAGTTGGTATGCCCCGTTTGTGTGTATTTTGACATGCTCAATTCACCATTGCATGAATCATGCTAATGAAAATGCTTTGTAAAGCATTCCAAGTACTTGACCAAGCACTTCCATTATAGGACTTTGTTTTCTAATAATGTTATCCTCTGGACTGACATCTCATCCTCATTTTTCTTAGCCAAATGGAATTCTCTTTTGAATAGAAAATTTTATTTCTTTGACATAACTTCCTTCCTTTTATTTTATTTATTTATTTATTTTTGGAGAGGTTTTTGCTATAGGGCGTGTGCGCTCGCCAGACAGAGAGGGAGAGAGCCATAGAGATAGAAAGCGAGAAATCACCGCCCAGGGGAGATGGTCATGCTGCAATCCCTTCTCCTCCATTCTCCTCTTGGGATCCTGGGCACGCACGCACACGTGCCTGGCGTGAGTTTTAAGCCACCGGGTCTGGGACATGAACCACGGTCAACTACGTGGGAGTCCAGTGACATGGCCATTATGCTAACTGCTGGTTCCCTTCCTTTTAATGACTTAAGCTTACAGAAAATTTATTATAACCTATTGCTTTTTGACTATGAACTGAAAACATTTCTAAAGATGTTCTCTTCCAGTATGGCATTACATTTGTTTATTTGTTCATTCACGCATCTGTTCGTTAATTCGATAAAATTTTTAAATAGTTATTTTATTTCACTTTATTTATACATTTATTTATCTATTTTTTAATTTGACCAGAGAGGGACAGAGTGAGAAAGACAGAGAGGGAAGTAAGAAAGCAAGCTGCTAGGTCCAGGACTCAAACTGCAGTCAGCCATGTGGGAGTCTAGCACCCTTAATCACTACACTACCAGCCGGCCCCTCATTTAGTCAATAAATATTTATTGAGTGACTTTGTTGTGCCATATCAGGGTTCTAGGCATCGGGTGATCACTAGTGACTATTGGGTACACAACTCCAGGCATGATAAAGAAAAAAACAAAGTAGTGTATTTCAATAGATGATAGGAGCTTGGGGTAAGAGTAGCAGTATAGACAGGGGTGCCAGGGCAGGCCTTTCTAATAATATAACATTTGATTAGTGACCTGGATGCAGTAAGGTGTGAAGTGGACTGAAGGGAGAAGCCTCAAGGAAGATGGAGTGATGTTTGCAAAGACCTCAAAGATCATGGGCATTTCTGTCTGAAGTGTGCCTACCTATTCTTTCTCTCTTGAGAATGCCTTTTAAAAATAACAATCTAAGTTATCAGTCATGTAGAAGTCAGTTGCTTCCTGGTTTTGAATACAATTCCTGTCCATTGGCCACTAATTTGGTAAGTGTGACTGTTCTAGGGCTTGAGAAATGGATATTCCAGGCTTAGAGAGAGAGGCTGTGGATGAGAATGCTGGCATGGGCTTGCCCTGGCAAAGCTTGTAACTGAAACAAAGAGTTGAATAATTAAAGACTACGTGACAATGATTACAGGAGGAGGTTTTGAAAATGTTTCATGTGACAATAATTAAAGTAACACTTTTCTCCAATCATTGTCAAGCATTTAAAGATCTGGCTCGTGAAATGCTTCATGGGGTTTGGAGAAAGCTAATGCTCTTTCCTCACCAATGAGAATGGGCTAGTTGTTCATTTTACCCGATGGCTTTGTCTATGTGTTTGTGAGCTAACTAGAAGGCAACAGCACAGTGTGCTTTTAGCAGCCAGAATTTTACAGGCTTCAGGAAGGACGCTTCAGGAAAGAATGTTTGATGGATTCAAGTTGCTTCTATTCATGAGACCAAGTTCGTACAGAGGGGACAGCTGGCAGTTGTGTCATTGAATCAAGTGCTTGGATTTGTCACATCCTATCTACTCTCTGATTGCACACACAGCAGCTGAACCAACCCATCCAACTCCATTTCTTCTCTTTCAGTTGAAAGCATGTCAAGTAGGTTTCACCCCTAAAGGCACCCAGGTTACTCCTGCCAGGATCATTAATGAGTGGACGTTCTAGGCTCAGAGATCCTTTCTCTGTAGTTATCTAACTTAACCATTGGCACTTGACACAGCTGAATTCTCTATCCTCTGGAAACACCTTCTTCAGCTGGTTTTTGGAACACCCATTTGCCTGGCTTCCTCCTGCCCAAACTCTTTTTCAGTTCTTCTTTATCTCCTAAGATCTATCAGACGCCTGTGTATTGAAGTTGCCTCAGGATCAGGCGATTTCCTGTATCTCAGAGTTTAAAAAATTACCTCAAATAAGGATAACTGACATATTTACATGCTATGAGCCTTCTTGGCAGGTAAAGCCTATGAACTTGGTTCTCAAAGGAACATTTTAAACAATAGTAACATAAAGCCACCCCAGACCACAGTAAACGCTGTGCTTGAGGAGCTGGATCACACATGGTTGACTGTAGTTCAAATCCTTGACAGTTGAAAAACATGTCAGGTGCATGTGCATGTATACCCCAAATCTTGACGGACGGACAGATGGAGAAGGGATTCTGTGACCATGCCCTGTGGGCAGAGTTTGTCTTTATCTCTTTCTGATGAGTGCACACACCCTTTGGCAATAAAAAAAGAAAGAAAAAGTATAATAAAATATATAGGATTTAAAAGAAAATCAATAATATTGAATAAAATTATCTCAATAATATTTTAAATACATGTTAACAATATGTATATTTTGTTAGCACATTAACTAGCAAGTTCAATCAGAGGTCTAAATAGCCATTGTAATTTTGATTTTAAATAAGCATAAATGATAATTCAAAATATCATAAGAACTGTGATATAACGTAAAAGATCTGTGAAAAATTTTTTCAGTGCCAAAGTCACAGACATTTCTAATATTATGGATTGTGTGCCTACTTTTACAAAAGAAGGCTATGCTAAATTTCAGTAAGTGGTTAATAAATATAAAGAGGTTGGGACCAGAGATAGCTAACAGCTACGTCATTGGACTCCCACATAGTCGACTGTGGTTCAAGTTCTGGACCTGGTGGCTTAAAACACACACCGGGTACATTTGTGTACATGCCTAAAATACTGAGAGAAGAATGGAGGAGAAGGGATTGTGGTGTGGTCATCCCCCTTGGGGGTGATCCTTATTTTCTGTTCTGTTTCTGCTCTGTCTCTCTGGAGAGCACACAAGCACTATAGCAAAAACCTCTCTTAAAAAAAGAAATAGAGGCAATTTACTTTCTCATCTCAGTTCCCATACCCTCTGAATTTCTGGGGGCTCATAGACTTACCCTATGGTAATAATTCATGACCACATATTATGTTGCTGTCATAATTGTGTGTCTGTATAATAAACTTCTCCCCCGGTCCCTGGATTTGCACATCCAGCTGCCTACTGGGCTTCTTCACTGGATATCTACTAAGCATTTAATAAGCGTGGGTCCACATGCACACATGTGTCCGGCATGCTCAGGGAGGTCTCCAGATGCAATCTAGAACATCCCCCCATGGGTCAGCCTCACACAGTGTCACATTGCTGCTATGCAACCATCTGAAATCGTGTGACTTTTGACTCTCCAAAAACTTAATTACTAATAGCCTGCTGTTGACTGGAAGCCTTCCACATAACATAAACAGTCAACTAACACAGCTTTGGTATGTTACACATATTATAAGCTGTCTTCTTCCAACAGGTAAGCTAGAGAAAAGAAAATGTTCTCAAGAAAATCACAAGGAAGAGAAAATGCATTTACAGTGCTGTACTTTATCCATGTGTTAAGTGTATTCATATTGAAGGTTTATGTTTATAGGATGAATCACCTGCTTGTTAGTAGCTACCTCAATATTATGTTATATGATACAAAACACTATAGATGATATATATACTACTTGCACTAGACAGAAACATGGAAAAGATAATGTAGATAAGAAATTCATACTTATTTATAGGTATAATGATTCATGCATGGATAACAAAGAAGCAGCAATCTGATTGGCTAATGTAAATCAGGAGGAGTTTAAGGACTGAAACCCTGCTTTAAGATAGCCTAGTGTAAAAGATACTATTGCTTCATGGTAGCCTGGTCTATGCACTAACGAATGAATCACTCTAACAATTTTATGATGTTATTCAAGGTTTACAGTGTTGCACTAAACATTATGAAAAATATTGAAGAACTACCAGAGAGAACTTTTTATTGCAACACGGGACTTACTGGAGATATGGACTGCTCACGTGTAGATAATGAGTGTCGTAAGGCATGCTGAATAACTATGCACAACACTTGAGCTTCTGGAGATAGCAACAGGAACTGACTACAGAATTATTGCTAATCCAGTATGTAGTCCAGTTCATTTCATGCCGTTCCATTTCAATACTGCATCTTTACATTTGTTTATATTTCTCTGGACTGTGACGCTTTCCAAATTGTCACCAGTCTCCCCCAATTTGTTCTAATTTATTGAAAAAAGTCCATTCATAAGTGGACCTGCATAGTTGAAACCCTTGCAGTTCAAAGATTATCTGTATATGCACATTTTCCAAGTCCTTACGCTCTACTCAGAAATGTTCCTCCACTAAACTGCTCTGTTGGCATTTTCATGTTTTTACTTATTATTAAGTCCATCATTTTAGGTGCTAACATGCCTGCCCTGTGGGCAGAGTTTGTCCTTCTTTCTGATGAGTGCACACACCCTTTGGCAATAAAAAAAGAAAGAAAAAGTATAATAAAATATATAGGATTTAAAAGAAAATCAATAATATTGAATAAAATTATCTCAATAATATTTTAAATACATATTAACAATATGTATATTTTGTTAGCACATTAACTAGCAAGTTCAATCAGAGGTCTAAATAACCATAGTAATTTTGATTTTAAATAAGCATAAATGATAATTCAAAATATCATAAGAACTGTGATATAACGTAAAAGATGTGTGAAAAATTTTTTCAGTGCCAAAGTCACAGACATTTCTAATATTATGGATTGTGTGCCTACTTTTACAAAAGAAGGCTATGCTAAATTTCAGTAAGTGGTTAATAAATATAAAGAGGTTGGGACCAGAGATAGCTAACAGCTACGTCATTGGACTCCCACATAGTCGACTGTGGTTCAAGTTCTGGACCTGGTGGCTTAAAACACACACCGGGTACATTTGTGTACATGCCTAAAATACTGAGAGAAGAATGGAGGAGAAGGGATTGTGGTGTGGTCATCCCCCTTGGGGGTGATCCTTATTTTCTGTTTCTGTCTCTCTCTGTCTCTCTGGAGAGCACACAAGCACTATAGCAAAAACCTCTCTTAAAAAAAGAAATAGAGGCAATTTACTTTCTCATCTTAGTTCCCATACCCTCTGAATTTCTGGGGGCTCATAGACTTACCCTATGGTAATAATTCATGACCACATATTATGTTGCTGTCATAATTGTGTGTCTGTATAATAAACTTCTCCCCCGGTCCCTGGATTTGCACATCCAGCTGCCTACTGGGCTTCTTCACTGGATATCTACTAAGCATTTAATAAGCGTGGGTCCACATGCACACATGTGTCCGGCATGCTCAGGGAGGTCTCCAGATGCAATCTAGAACATCCCCCCATGGGTCAGCCTCACACAGTGTCACATTGCTGCTATGCAACCATCTGAAATCGTGTGACTTTTGACTCTCCAAAAACTTAATTACTAATAGCCTGCTGTTGACTGGAAGCCTTCCACATAACATAAACAGTCAACTAACACAGCTTTGGTATGTTACACATATTATAAGCTGTCTTCTTCCAACAGGTAAGCTAGAGAAAAGAAAATGTTCTCAAGAAAATCACAAGGAAGAGAAAATGCATTTACAGTGCTGTACTTTATCCATGTGTTAAGTGTATTCATATTGAAGGTTTATGTTTATAGGATGAATCACCTGCTTGTTAGTAGCTACCTCAATATTATGTTATATGATACAAAACACTATAGATGATATATATACTACTTGCACTAGACAGAAACATGGAAAAGATAATGTAGATAAGAAATTCATACTTATTTATAGGTATAATGATTCATGCATGGATAACAAAGAAGCAGCAATCTGATTGGCTAATGTAAATCAGGAGGAGTTTAAGGACTGAAACCCTGCTTTAAGATAGCCTAGTGTAAAAGATACTATTGCTTCATGGTAGCCTGGTCTATGCACTAACGAATGAATCACTCTAACAATTTTATGATGTTATTCAAGGTTTACAGTGTTGCACTAAACATTATGAAAAATATTGAAGAACTACCAGAGAGAACTTTTTATTGCAACACGGGACTTACTGGAGATATGGACTGCTCACGTGTAGATAATGAGTGTCGTAAGGCATGCTGAATAACTATGCACAACACTTGAGCTTCTGGAGATAGCAACAGGAACTGACTACAGAATTATTGCTAATCCAGTATGTAGTCCAGTTCATTTCATGCCGTTCCATTTCAATACTGCATCTTTACATTTGTTTATATTTCTCTGGACTGTGACGCTTTCCAAATTGTCACCAGTCTCCCCCAATTTGTTCTAATTTATTGAAAAAAGTCCATTCATAAGTGGACCTGCATAGTTGAAACCCTTGCAGTTCAAAGATTATCTGTATATGCACATTTTCCAAGTCCTTACGCTCTACTCAGAAATGTTCCTCCACTAAACTGCTCTGTTGGCATTTTCATGTTTTTACTTATTATTAAGTCCATCATTTTAGGTGCTAACATCTCACACACTGTAGTCTCCTCACCTGGGTCTGCTCCAGAGGTAAACACCCTGGTGGTTCCCTCTACCTTTGAATTATATGGTGAACCTAGCCACTTCTTATCACCCACTGTCACCATTACCTCCCCCTTGGATTGTTGCAAGAGTGATGCGCACGTGAAAGAGTCCATTTTCAACATGGCAGTCAAAAACAATCCTGTAGATCGTGGGGGCCAGCAAGTGGCATTGTGGTTAAGGATGCTCGACTCCCACATGGCTGACCGTGGTTCGAATCCCGAATCTGGCAGTTTACTTTCTCATTTTCCCCCCCTCTCTCAGTCTGTCCCTCTCTAGTCAAATTAAGATAAATACATAAATAAGGTCAAATAAAATAATTTTTAAAAAATTCTTATAAAAAATGTAGTCGTGCCCTGTCACTCCACTGTTAAAAGTCATACCAAGCCTTCCCATATTACTCAGAGTAAAAGTGAAAACCTTTAATGTGACCTTCACAGCACCCCTCCCACCTTCCTTGCTTCCCTCCCTGGCGGAGTTCCCTCCAGATATAATAGTCTTTGCTGTCTTCTTCCAAGGAGGTAGGCATCCATTGCCTCTACCCCTTTGACCTTGCTAGTCCCTCTTCCTTGCATTTTCTTTTCCTTTAGATGGTTACATGGCTTGAAGTTTACATGCTCTTTGAATTTGTTTCAGGTTTTAGAGAAATACCATTTTCTTACCACAAACTCTCATTAGCCCTCACCACTAAATATTCCTTTTGCCCGCTTTCTTTTTTTCTCCTTAACCATCATAATTATCTCTCAGATGATTTATTTTGCTCATTCAGCCTTAAGTAAATGGAGGAAAAAGAGTCTTTAATGATCATTTTGTTTTCAAACAAACTTCCTGGAACTTATGCATGAATAATATCATTTTAAATAAATGGCTTTAAAAAAAAAAAAAAAAACAACATATACTTCATTCCTCAGGGAAGGCTTAGGAGCAGATCACTCTTTTGTTGAACAGCTATGCATCTATAATGTGTCGGGCACCATTCCAGGCACTGGGGACTCCAGGGTGAGCACAGCTGTGAGCTGTGTAGCTTACACTCTAGTGGAGAAAAGGGGAGAAGCATAGAATAAGATGAAGATAACTGCCATGAGGGTGAAAAAATGAAAGAAGGGGAGGAGAGCCAGAGTTCAGGAAACCACCTGCCATCAGAGAAAGCACAAAGGTAAGGCCAGGAAGCTGGCCAGGACGTGACCATCAGAGATGAGGTAAACATCTGAGCATCACAAGCCCAGTTTGGTTTGAAGCCTTTGGAGAGCCAAGGAATAACAGGATTCGAGGTGAATGGACAGGAATGCTGCCTGGAGAGGTCCCAAACCTGGGAACTGCCTGAGACAAGGTGCTGCAGCTCCATGGGAAGAGGATGTGCCAGGAAGATGTGTTATGTAAATCAGCTAAAGTTGGCCTCTGCATATGGAGCCTGGCTTGTGTACTTGTTTACAGCAGGTTGAGACCTGTTAGCCTAAAGCCTGCCAGCACCAAGTTCAGATTGTTACACAGGCAATTGTAAACACAACCCAGATAGCAGCGCGTTAGGCTTTAGAACCTTGCTGCCTTGAATCCCCCCTGAAATTGTCCCTCATCTGCTAGCCACACATAAGATTAACCCTGGGACTAAAAAGAGCTCCAAGTTGCTACTGCCCTTCAGAGATCTCTTATCCAGAGATTCCTCACTGGGCTGCTGAGTGACATCACCTAGCTGTGTAACCTTCCTTTCCAATGGTCTTCTCCTTTGGGAAATCCCTTGTCCCCTTCCCTTCTGAATTGTGGCCCCTGCCTCTGGACAGTCTTTTTGCAGAAGGGACTTGCCCTGCCTGGAAAGCTGTCAAGGTGGTACCCAAATAAAGTTTGTGTGTACTACTGCCACCTTGCGGTCAGACCCTTTCTCTTGATTCCCTCCAGTCATTAGCAGTTCTGGCCTAGGGGTGGAGGGAGTGTCTTCTTAGGAACTGGGGGTGGGGGTATTATAAAATCAAGACCTATGGAGAGACCTTGAACTAGAGAAATAAAGGGGCTTGTTCAACACCCAGAAACTGTATTTGTGAAAGCGCTGGAGAATTTCTATTTCAGAAAATAATTTTCTGCTTATAATATTTTGGATGAATTTGATAATTATATAAAAATCTACAATCCAGGTATATTTGAAAATGGATCTTAAACTTCCCTTGTGTGATAAACCTTTATTATATAACTTAATGCTTTAAGTTTTGTCATAGTGGGAAAAGATAATCAATCCCCCTGCTTCCAGTCTCAAACAAATGGGTGTGAAATGTGTGAACACAGGGGCCTTACATTGTTCATTTTTTGCAAACTTTTGGAGAAGAATAGTTAAGTCTGCTAACAGCAGAAGGTAAACTGTCTACTGCATTCTGAATATAAAGCAAATTTGGCAAAACTGATTTTTCTGGATACTGTCTTTGAGAAGGAGAGTTGGCTATTAAGCTTAAACACAGGGCTCCTAGCATGTTATGACTGGATATTCCCATTATAGCCCCATAAATATGCAGCCATTTGTAGGCCATCTGTATTTTTGAGAGCTTTTCTGTGGATGAGACAAAGTTGAGTTAGACAGGAGGCTGGGGCAGAGTAAAGCATTCCGTAGAGTAAAGGAGTGGGTGAGTCAGTCAAGTCACTCTTCAGCCAGATGCCTATTCTTTTTCCTTTGTCCTTTTAAGTAGAAAAGTAGCTGCTGAATTTTTAGAGTTCAGCCTTTGACAAAAAGCCATTAGTCTGAAGAATGGTAACTGCATCGCGAGACAAACCATGAGACTCTTCTGAAGTACCCAGAGCAGCAGGAGACTAGAGCTGGGTCAGGAGGAAATTGTAGAAATGTTCCAGAAAGAATGAACAGCTATTTCATTTTTACTAGATGGTAGATCGTGGTACCAGTGTACACTGCTCACTTGTTTGTTTTATACGACAGTTTTATAAAGGTGTCAATTGGTATCACATTGTACCAGGTGCCCCCTGGGTAGCAGAATTTAGTTAGAACCAATTTTTTAAAGAGTTATTTTATTTAACTTTATTTGTTTCTTTTTATTTGATTAGAGAAGAAGGGAGAGAGAGAGAGAGAGAGAGAGAGAGAGAGAGAGAGAGAGAGAGAGAGAGAGAGAGAAAGAGAACTGGGGCGGGCGGGCCGTCAGCCATGTGGGAGTCCAGAGCCCTCAACCATCACACCACCTACTGGCCACTAGTAAGAACTTCCACTTAAAGTCACTAACGATTCTTGGTAACATCTAGACCAGAGTTCCTCTGGCAGAAAGTGATACTCGGAATTGATATAGTCTGAGCTCAATGGTATGTCTTCTGCAGCCCTAGGGTTTCTATCTCATACTGGTTATTTAACCTTTGCTGTGGTTCACATATGTCCTCCCTCCTACCCCAATTCATGTGTTGAGACTGGGCTGTGACAAGATTAAGAGGATTAAAAACTTAATCTGAGTATGATGAAAGGTGGGGCCTCTTGGAGATTAGGATTAAAAACATCAGGGTGTAGCCCCCATGACTAAATCCTGGTGGGTTTATAAGGAGTGAGACTGAGACAGTCACATGAACACAGACATGGATGTGCTCTGCTCAAGCTTTTGCCATGTGACCCTGTCCACCATGTTATACACACCAGCAAGAAAGTCCTCACCAGTTGAGGTCCCTGGATTTTGGACCTCAAAAGCATGAGCTGAAAAACCCTTTATTTTTTATTTACTTTTTTGTAGTTTGCTATAGGGCACATGCACTCAGTGGAGACCGAGAGAGAGAGAGAGAGAGAGAAAGTGAGAAATTACCTGGAGTGAATGGCCATGCCACAATCCCTTCTCCTCCATTCTCTTGGGGCTTGGGGCACACATGCACATGCACCAGGTGTGATTATACTTGCTGAGTCTGGCCACGTGGCATCCTCCAGCCTTAACTTCCACGCCACTTGCTCGTCCCACCTTCTATTCTGCAATCATCCAGGTTTAGATATTCAACTATTAAGCAACAGAGAATAGACTAGAAGAGATTCAGAATGATGTGGGTTAACATCCTGGCTTCACCACTTACCCAACTAGGTCACCTGGGGAAAATCCTTACTTTTTTGTGTCTTAGTTTCCTCATCTTAAAGTATGGATGGTAATACATGTTCTGTGGACATCTTGCTTTTGGTGTTTAGCCAAAAAAAAAATAATAATCATTTTATCCAAATGTTCTAGGTAAAAAAAATCATCATCTTACCCAAGGTCATCTAGGTTTCTTCCTATGCCATCTTCTAAGAGTTGTATAGCTTTGTGTTTTAATTCCAGAGAGTATGTGTACTCACCAGAAAGAGATGGAGAAAGGGAAAG
>NW_006203686.1:1760993-1767199 GCF_000334495.1 Tupaia belangeri chinensis
AGGAAAGGAGAGAGAGAGAAAGAAAGAGAAAGACTCTCCTAATGCCCCCACCCCCCATAGTAGTGTATGGTCATGCTACAATGTCTTCTCTTTCATTTCTCCATCCTGACTGGCTTTTGGGAACATACACACATGTACCAGGCATGATTTTTCAGCCACTGGGGCCAGAACTCAAACTGCATTTGGCCATGTGGGATCTGGCTCACTTAAGTACTAGGCTAGCCCAGCTATTTCATTTCTCCCATCAAAAAGAGAGACAGAGAGTGAAAGAGAGATAAAGAGACTGAGATCCTCAGTAGGGTCCTCATACTGTGATCTACCCCTAGCCTCAGCTAGCCCTGGATTATGGGCACATATGTGTCCAGTGTTTTTAGAGAGGTGTCCAGGTGTGAACCCAGTACTTTCTCATGTAGCTCGGTCTTGCAGAGTGTTGTGTTACCACTGCCCCACTATTCGTCCCCCAACTTATATTTTTTCCTTTTGCATATGAATATCTAGTTCTTTGAAAACCATTTGTTGAAAAAACTGTCTTTACATCAATGTATTACCTTTGCTTTTTTGTCAAAGACTAGTTGACTGTATTTGTGTGGGTCTATTTCTATGTTCATTATTCTGTTCCATTGACCTGTTTGTGTATTCTTTGATCACACTGTTGATGCTGTAGATATTATCATTGCTTTATAGTAAATTTTGAAGTTGAATAGTATCAATCTTCTAAATTTGTTTTTCTTCTTCACTATTATGTTGACTATTCTGGGTCTTTTGCCTTTTTGTATTAATTTTTTTTTTTACTAATGAAAATTGTATTTGTATTAGAATCATTCAAAATGTCAACAAGACAGCTGCAAGTTTTTTTTTTTTCAATTACAAAGGGGTATTCCGTTAACAGAACAACAGTTATTTTGTAAAGCTGCCTCAGAGATAACTGAAGATGGAAAAACTATCACCCCCATATATAACTAATTTGTGCTGTGCACCAACAAGAACCTGCTTTAAATACCAATTTACAACCCCCATACTATACCAGGCAAGGTTAGTGGCTATTGCAAATACCACCAGGACAGGGCTATCTAAAGACACATCGGGTAGTGTGTTAACTCTACAAAAAAAGACACTCTACAGTTTAAAAACAAGTCTTACACAGCCTTACATTTCAATTTTTTTCTTTAAAAGGAGGGTTAAATGCTTTATAGACAAGGAAAAAAATTGTCCTAGAACCAACTTATTCATCATCATCTTCACTGTAACAATTTTATGATCAGTTTATGTACACATTATTTGCTGCAATATTGATTGGGATTGAGTTTACTCTCTAGATCAAGTTGGGAAGAGCTGACATCTTGACATTATTGAGTCTTTCTATACATGGACCTGAACTCTCCATTTATTTAGTTCTTCTTTGATGTCTTTTGTCAGAGTTTTATAATGTTCCTCGTATAGATATTGCATATGGTTTGTGAGATTCATTTCCAAGTATTTAGTTTTGTGGGAAGCTAATGTAAATGGTAATATGTTTTTTATTTTATTTCAAATTCCACTTGTTCATTGTCAGTGTATAGGAAGGTGATTTACTCTTGTATATTCACTTTGTGCTGTGTAATATTGCTATAACTGCTTATTAGTTCTAGGAGTATTTTTGTCAGTGCTTTTGCATTTGACATTTCTATCTTTTTTTAAAAAATAATTATTTTATTTAACTATTTATTTATTTATTTATTTATTTATTTAAATTTGACCAGAGAGAGAAAAAAAGAGAGAGAGAGAAGGAAAGTGAGAAAGCAAGTCGCCAGGTCCAGGATTTGAACCATGGTCAGCCATGTGGCAGTCCAGCGCCCTTAACCACCATACCACTTGCCAACCCCTGCATGTGACATTTCATGTGTGCATGCACTTGTGTTCCAGAAGGTCCTGAGAAATGAACTCATGACCTTTTCCATGTGGGTCCAATTGGCTACCACAGTGCCAACAGAAATTCCCAAACTAACTCTTGATCTTAACACATAAGACTTGAGAGTTTTACCTCTGAGTATGATGTTAGCTATAGGTTTTTTGTAGATGGTCTTTAACAAGGTGAGGAGATTCTTTGTTTCCTAGTTGGATGAAAGTTTTTACCACTAATAGGTGTTAAATTTTGTAAAATGCTTTTTCTGCATCTATTGCTATGCTCTTATGATTTTCTTTAGCTTATTGATGTGCTGGATTATATTAATAGATATTTGAATGTCAAACCAGCTGTGTATACTTGCATACCAATCTCATTTAATAATAGCATATAATTTTGGGAGGATCAGTAGATGGCGTGATGGCTATGTCACTGGACTCCCATGTAGTTGACTGTGGTTTAAGTCCTGGACCTGGTGGCTTAAACTCATGCTGGGCACATGTGTGTCCGTGCCCAAGATCCTGAGAGGAGTATGGAGGAGAAGGGATTGCGGCATGGTCATCACCCCTGGGGGGCGATTTTTTTGCTTTTTGTTTCTCTGTCTCTCTCTGTCTTTCTGGCAGGCATATATACCCTATAGCAAAAACCTCTCCAAAAAATAAATAAATAATGAATAATAGCATATAATTTTTAAAATAAATAGTTGGATTCAATTTGCTAATATTTTGTTAGTAATTTTTCTGTGTTCATGAGAAATATTGTCCTTTTTATTTTTTTTCTTGTAATGTTTTCATCTGGCTTCAGTGTTAGGGTAATGCTGGACTAAGAATAAGTTAGTAGGTATTCCCACTGCTTCCATGTTCTGAAAGATGTTTCAGAGGGTTGATATAATTTTTTTCTTAAATGTTTGGTATAATTCAACTCTGAATCCATCTAGGTTTTATGCCTTCTGTTTTAGAAGGTTATTAATTATTAATTCCATTTCTTTAATAGATATAGGTATTTTTAGATTGTCTCTTTCTTCCTGTGAATATTTTGGCAGATGTGTATTTCAAGAAATGGGTCCATTTCATTTGAGTTGCCAAGTTTGCGGTCATATATTGGTTTATAACATTCTTTTATTATTTTTTTTAAATGTTCATGGGATTAGTAGTGATATCCCCTCTTCCATTACTGATATTAATAATTTGTATCATCTCTTTTTTCTCGTGGTTAGCTGCTTAGAGGCTTATAGACTTTATTGACTCTTTCTCGAAGAATCAAGTTCTAGTTTTATTGATTTTTCTCTACTGATTATCTGTTTCCAATTTCATAGATTTCTGCTCTAATATTTATTATTTCTTTTTTCTGCTTACTTTGGATTTAATTTCACTTAAGTTTCCTAAGGTGAAAGCTTTGATTGTTCACTTTTAGATTTTTCTTGCTTTCTAATTTATATATTCGATGCTGCATTTTTCTCCTGTAAGCACTGTTTTTGTTGCATTACACCAATTTTGATGTGTTTTCTTTTAATTTAAGACATTGTAACATTTTGCTGAGGGACCAGCAGTTAGTGTAATGGCTATGTCGCTGGACTCCCACGTAGTCGACCGTGGTTCGCATCCTGGACCCGGTGGCTTAAAACTCACGCCGGGTGCGTGTGTGTGCGTGCCCAAGATCCCAAGAGGAGAATGGAGGAGAAGGGATTGCGGTGTGACCATCCCCCCTGGGGGGCGATTTCTCGCTTTCTGCCTCTATGTCTCTCTCTGTCTGGCGAGCGCATGCACCCTATAGCAAAAAAAACAAACAAACAAAAAACAAACAAACAAACATTTTGCTGAGATTTTTCTTTTGATCCATGTATTACTTAGACGTTTCTTTGTTTAATCTTTAAGCATTTAAGGATTTCCCAACTACCTTCCTGTTATTGATGTCTAATTTAATTCCATTGTTGTCTGAAAACAGATATTGTATAATTTCTATTCTTTTAAATTTATTAAAATATGTTTTATATCTTTTTGTGAAAATTCCATCTGAACTTGAGAAAAATATATAATCTGCTGTTGTTGGATAGAGTAATCTATAGATGCCAATTATATCCAACTGATCAATGGTGCATTTTAGTTCAATCAGTCGTTACTGATATTCCTTCTGATCTATCCATTTATCACAGAAGGATCTTGAAGTTTCCAAGTATAATAGCGGATTAATCTACTTCTTCCTTCAGCTCACTTAGTTTTTACCTAGTGTATTTGATGCTGTGTTATTAGGTACATAGTCACTAAGGATTGTTATGTTTTCTTGTAGTATAAAACTTGCCAGAGGTCTACCCTGAAATTAATATAGCAACTTCTACTTTCTTTTTATTAGTATTATTATGGTATAATTTTATTCCTTTACCTATGTATTTCTTTATATTTGTAATAGGTTTCTTGTTCACAACATATAGCTGGATCTTGTAGATCCATTCTAACATTTTCTTTTAATTGGTGTATGTAGACCATTGACTTTTTTTTTTAGACCATTGACATTTAAGCTGATTACTACATAGTTGGATTAATATCTACCATGCTTTCCTTCTGTTCCTTTTGCTCTTTGTTCCTATTTTTGTCTTTTGCACTTCTCCTGCCTTTTCTTTCTTTATTTTTTTAAGAGAGATTTTTGCTATAGGATATGTGCACTTACCAGAGAGATAGAGACAGAGAGACAGGAAGTGAGAAATCACCTCCCCTGGGGGGAAGGGAGATGGCCACATTCTCCTCTCAGGATTTTAGGCATGTGTGCACATGCACCCAAGCATGAGTGTTAAGCCATCAGGTCTGGGACTTGAACCATGGTTGACTATGCGGGAGTCTAGCAATGTAACCATTACACCATCTGCTGTTCCTGCCTTTTATGGTTTTAATTGAGCATTTTATATGGTTCCATTTTCTCTCCACTTTTAACACCTTAAGTTTTTGTTTGTTTGTTTGTTTGTTTTCACTTTTTTTCAGTGGTTGCTCTCAACCTTCAGCATACATTTAACAACTGATTCAAGTCTGTTTTCAAATAACACTATACCAGTTCATGGGGAATGTAAATACCTTGTAACACAATTTCCCCAATTTTTCTCTTCTATCTTGTATCATTGCTGCCATTATTTCACTTGTATGTAAATATGCACAATTTAGTACCTTGATGAAGTTTGTTTTTTTGTTTGTTTGTTTTGGTAAACAAACTCATCTGTCAGAACAATTAAGATAAATAACATTTCTTGCAAGGCAAATCTAACAACAAATTTCATCAATTTTTGTTGATTTAAGAAAAACATTTTTTCTTCTTTACTTTTGAACAAGGTACAAAATTCTAGCTTAGTGGGATTTTCTCTCAACACTTTAAGTATCTCAGTGTACTTTCTACTTGCTTGCATAGCTTTTGAGGAGAAATTGGGTATAATTTTTATCTTTGCTTTATAAGTAAGGTGTTTTCTTTTTTTCTCTGACTTTTAAAAAGTTTTTCTTTATCTTTGATTCTTATAAGTTTGAAAATGATATGCCTAAATGCAGTTCTTTCGGTATGTATCCTGCTTGGTGCTCTCAGAGCTTTCTGGATCTGTGGTCTGAAGTCTAACATTAATTTATCAGTTACTATTATTTCAAATATTGCTTCTGTTCTTTTTTCTTTTTCTCCTATGTTATTTCAGACACATATGTTTATATTTTTTGTAGTTGCCGATGGTTCTTGAATATTCTGTTCTGTTCTTTTTTTTTTCCCTCTTTGCTTTTCAATTTTGGAATTTTCAATTCAAGCTTAGAGATTCTTTTTTTTGGCCATGTTCATTCTACTAATGAGTTCATTAAAAGTACTTTTAAAATTCTTGTTATTGTGGTTTTGATGTCTAGCATTTCTTTTTTGTTTTTTGTTTTTAGAATTTTCATCTTTTTCTTTATATTATCCATCTGTTCTTGCATGTCTTTTGTTTTTTCCATTAAAGCTCTTTACATATTAATCATAGTTTTAAAAAAATTTAAAAATATTTTTAAAGGTTATTTACTCTTTATATGAGTGAGAGAGATGGAGAGAGAAACACACACACACACACACACACACACACACACACAGACAGAGACCTTAACAGGGTTATTACACAGAGATCCACTCTCAGCCTCAGTCAGCCCCGAATCATTGGCACACAAATGCCTAGCATGTTCAAGGAAGTCTCTAGATAAGAACTGGAACCTCGGGACCAGCAGTTAGCGTAATGGCTATGTTGCTGGACTCCCACGTAGTTGACTGCAGTTCGAGTCCCAGATCCGGCGGCTTGAACTCACGCCGGGCGCGCGTGCCCTAGATCCCGAGAGGAGCA
>NW_006203686.1:1767230-1782324 GCF_000334495.1 Tupaia belangeri chinensis
GGTTGTTTTCTTTCTTCCTCTCGCTCTCTCTCTGTCTGTCGGGGAGCGCACGCACCCTATAGCAAAAACCTCTCCCCCCCAACCCCCGCAAAAAAAAAAAAAAACAAACTGGAACTTTTCAGTGTAGGTCAGTGTTGTAGAGCATTGTGTTACTGCTGCACTACCACCTAGTCCCCAGTCATATTCTTTCAAATTCCCAGTCTGATAATTTCAACATCCATGCCATATGTGATTCTAGTTCTGGTGCTCTTTTAGTCTTTTCACATGTGTGTTTTGTCTTCCAGTTTTGGGGTTTTTGTTTGTTTGTTTTCAATCTGGACATGAAGTGGTGGTTAAATCGAGCCCCAAGAAACAGGCCTTTGGTTGTGTGGTGGTAAGAAGTAGGGGAAGGGAAGCATCCTACAGTCCTATGAGAAGGTTTCAGTTTGGGGGGAACTTGTGCCTTGAACTGTAAACCAAACCAATGCTTTTCGGTTTTGTTCCCCTGGCTTAGATGAGATAAGATGACTACAAGGAGTTGGAATTGAGGTTTCTCTTCCACCTCATGGAAGGCTGGAGGAGACTACACTTTTGTAGTCGCTTTTCCCATGGTTAGTTAGGTTCTGATAAAACCCTGGCAGGTTTGGATTGGGTAAAATAGCACCTCCTGAGAGCAGACCTTTTCAAGAATGAATGTTCTAGCATATTTCAAAATGGTAACTTTTCTTCTCTCCTGTTAGGAGCATAAGAAGTCTTCTTTTGGTCATATTCACTGTGAGATCTGGGAGAACTCCCAGAGGTGAAACTCAGGGAAGAGTGGGACCTCACTTATGTCTGGGCTTCTCTGTAGATTTAAGCTCCTGTTGAAAGATAAGACTTGCCCACACAGAGCCTCCAGTACTTTGTCAATTACTGTTCAGGAGTTCTGATTCCCACAGCAGTTTCTCCTTTGCTAAGTTATGATTCTCCGAGTCAGTCTGTGGGTTTCTTCCACTTTGGGACAGTGGTTTGCCCTGTGATCTCACTTCTCTGACGGATCTAAAGAGAGTAGTTTACTTTTCAGGTTGTTCAACTTTTTACTTGTTAGGATGGAGGGAGGCAACGTCCAAGCTCTTTACATGTCAGACTAAAAACAAGAAGTCTTCCAAATTTACTTTTAAATATTTAGATAACAACATTTTAATATTATTAGTTTCTTTTGTAATACTGTTTATTGTCTGTTGTGATAGGAAAAAAAAACCCAAATTGTTAATCTGAATCAATAAACTTCACCAAAATGCCAAAGGATTCCATGGCACAAAAAATGTTTTAAAAGGCCCTAATCTGTTTTGTTTTTCTTTGCAGAAGACATAAACACTCACCAGAGAGAGAGAGGAAGCACCCCCTGTGCCCTTGATGTCCCCTCAATGAGATACAGTGACCCTACATATGACTCCTTCTCCTTCATGTCCCCATCCCGTCAGGGTTCCAGACATACATGCACAGGCCTGATGTGCCTTTTTTTTTTTCTTCGTACATAAAGCGATTCATTTTGAAGTTGGCAACTAAATTGCTCATTTTAAAACATCATGGGAATTTGTTGAGGTTTGTGGTGGCATCATATATCAAAAGGTACAATGGAAAACTTTTCCTATGTTTCTGTGAGCTGAACTTGACTATTTTATGATAGAAAAGAGGAAGATATATATCGAGTGGATCATTACAATTGGTGGTCTTATGAATACTTAGTCATGGATAGAGAGCACTTTTAGAATTTTTTGCACATCATTAAAAATTATATGTCATATCAAGAACCAGATGAGTTCATGACACCTTGTATCAAATATGACCTACTTTGCTTATATATAAATATTTCAAATACTGATTCATGTGGAAAAGTATAGAATTTTGTGTTTATTTCTGTACTGTTCCTTCGATTTATACTTTTGTTTTTTATAGTTATCTATATTTAAGGCAACACTACTTTAATTTTTATTCATAATTACCACAATCTCTACATCAGAATAAAATATCATAGCACTTTGCTTAAAGAAACACTTAACGTATCATTCTATTACTTTCTTACCTTACTTTTATTTTTTAAATTTTATATCCTTCCAGTTTTTGAAGTCCTAGTCAGAAAAATCAGTTAAGAGAAATACATAAATGTCATCTAAATCACAAGAGAAGAAGTTAAATCATCTCTGCTTGCAGATGACCTGTTCCCATACATAGAAAATCCTAAAGACTCCACCAGCAACTGTCAACCGGTGTGCCTTTTAAGTCTTCAAGGCCAGGATTCAAACTGTGGTCAGCCATATGAGATCTGGGTCCCAATGCACAGAGCTTAACTGCTCTGCTATGGGACTGGTCCAAAAGGCCCTCATCTAAATAAAAATGAAACGGAAACAGTTATGTTTGAGTCCATTTTGCTGGTAGTGGTGGTCTCAAGTTTGGTAGGTATTTCATTAAGTTTTAGAGCCATAGGTGACAACCACACGAAGCAGCTTCGCAAAATGAATTCATTCTTAACCTTTGTTTAGCCCTTTTGTGCAAAAACTCCCCGTTCACCTGTGTCAAGGCCCAGCGTAGCACTGCTTGTAGCCTGGCCACGGTCCTGCTCAGAAAACAACCAAAGCATTAGTGAGAATGGGAAGAGAAAACAGTGGGTGAAGCAAAATGTAATAAAAATGTATGAAAGAAAACAACCCACTCTACAGTCCTGGTTTGTAAGCCACTTAGCAACAGTTTCCAAATAGAGAAGGATACTGGATTTTCTCACAGAAGTCACCCAGATTTTAACACACATTCTCATCTGATGTTGTTTCAGATTCAGCGGGTTGTTTAAAGCTGTTCAAAAAGCTCATTGCCAGAATAGGCACTAGGCTGTTTCAGGCCAGCCTCTTTTCCCAACAGCTGCTCAGGCTAATGAAGAAATGAGCGTCTCCGTGCTGGCTAGGACCCCAAGAGGGGCACAGGATGGAGAATTCCAAACTAGGAGTGTTCATGACGGAAAGCCTGTACTCTCTTCAGTTTTGGCAGTGCCCGCTGCTCCCACTGGCAAACCTCATGGCTTCACTCCATGAAGGCTGCTGGCAAGCACAGGTGATGATGGTCCCCACATAGGCCAGAACACATTAAATGTCTAGCTGAAAGGAATTCGTGTCAAAAAAATGACCTGGGTCTGTTTTTCAAAGTGAAAATTGGAGTTGTGCGTTTACAGTGTGTAGGCATGGATCGCTTGAAGGTTTCGTTTAAAGGGAAGAAACAGAATAAGAGGGCACACTCTGATTCTTGCTTTAGCTTCTCTTTCCTTTTTTCTTAAGAGAGAGATTTCTGCTATAGGACCTGTGTGCTTGCTGGAGAGACAGAGAGAGACAGACAGAAAGCGAGAAAACACCCTGCCATGGGAGATGGCCATGCCACAATCCCTTTCATCCATTCTCCTTTGGGATTTTGGGCAATTGTGTACACACACACACACACACACACACACACACACACGCCCAGTATGAGTTTTAAGCCCCTGCTCTGGGACTCCAACTGTGGTCAACTATGTAGGAGTCCCGCCAGATAACCATTACACCATCTGCTGGTCTCAGCTTGTCTATTTCTAAGAAGACAGGAATATAATCCAAAAAAAAAAAAAAAAAAAAAAAGGTTTAGTTTCCACCTACCACCAGCTACAGAAGTTATATTACATTGGGGATGGTATCCTTTGTAAAAAAAGAAGCCATCACAAAACAAACAAAGCAAAAACAAAAGCAGAATTCATGATTTGTTTATTTCAAGTACCTTCTCATTAATGAGAAGAGGAAAAATTTTAGGGGTTTGAAAAAAATAATCTTCAATGATCTTTCAGCTCTTCTTCTTCTCTTTCTTCTTCTTTTTAAAAATATTTGCCAGAGGGCTGTGCTCTCATTAGAGGGAGACAAAAAGTGAAAGAGAAGGAGAGAGAGAGAAATCACACCCCTCCCAGGGGGATGCTCTTTCTGCAATCCCTTCTCCTCTATCGCTTCCTCCTTTTAGGATTTTGGGCATGCATGTATGCATGCCTGGTGTGGTTTTAAAAATTATCGATTTAATTTTATTTATTCATTCATTTATTTTAATTTGACAAGAGAGAGACAGAGAGAGAAATAAAGTGAGAAAGCAAGTCACCGGGTCCATGTAACTATCTGTGCCCCCTCCAGGAAATATTTGCTAGACTTAAAAGACCTAAAATACAATTTTGGAGAGCTAACCTTCATATCTTTCCTAGGATGTCAAATGAAGTGAAAAACAAAACAAAAATCAATGAACCAAATAAACAAAAATTCCCTATCACATTCCTCTCCCAGAGAAAGCAACAGTTACTTAAATATGAAAACTATGGGCCAGACCTTAGAACAGTTGTTAAGTGCTGTGCATAGGGAGTCAGAGCCCACTGCAGTTCAAGTCTCAGCCCTGATGACCCAGAAAACACACTAGGTATATATGTGTGCATGCCCAAAATTCTGATAGAATGGAGAAATGGAGGAAAAAGTATTGCAGTAAGACCATGCTCCATTGGGGACTGATTTTTCTCTCTCTCTGTTGAGCACATGTACCCTCTGGCTACAATATAAACAAATAAATATGAAAACCTGCAGTGGAAAATGTAACATAAGGACATTTCACAATTTGTTCATCATTAATTAATTTAAGTATTACATATGTCAGCAGATTAATTCATAAATAGATGGATATAGCAGGTAGATAAATGACTTAGGAAACAGGAGACCAGAGTTCTACTCAATTGTGTGAGTCAACTTTGTAATCTTAGAGAATATATTTTCCTAATTTTTAAATTAATTTCTTAATTTCCTCTTAGTAATTCCTTTTTAAATTTTATCATCTGTAAATAAGAGATAATTGCTTTTATCCTGTTTTCACAGAGCTGTTAAGAGGTTTAAATGAGCTAATATATATGAGAGCTTTGTGTAAATGGTCAAGTTGTCCATAATTGCATAGTATTGGTATTGATACAGACACAATTATTATCCCCAACTAATTTATGATCTAAATATTAGCAATTAATAAGGTGGCTCTTTCCATTATCACAGTGAAATCATAACAAGTCTAGCCTCTGTCTTGGTGTTTGTCTCTATGTGTTAATATTTTTAAGGTCATTTCAAAATATATCTTGTATGTCAGAGTTATCTGAGGTTATAAATTTATTCTAGGTAAAAAATCTTTGTTATTCTTGGGACCAGCAGATGGTGTGGTGGTTAAGGCACTGGACACTCCCACATGACCGACCAGGGTTCAAGTCCTGAATCTGGTGGCTTGCTTTCTCATTTCCTCTCTCTCACTCTCACCCTCTGTCTCTCTCTGGTCAAATTAAAAAATAAATGAATGAATAAATAAAATATAAATAATTATTTTTAAAAACTTTGTTATTCTTAAGTATAAATCAGTACTTTTGATATCATTTATATCTTTCATTTACATAGAAACTCAATTTTTACTTGTAAATGACTATTTTAATCTTGCTTTACTCTCAAATTTCTGTTGAAGTTTACCTGGTAAATGAAGTAGTAGTGGTTGGTTGCCTAGCTAACAGCCATTTTTCATTCTTTCTTATTTTTCCTCAATAACAGAATACTAATTTTGCCCAGGAATCTGATAGCATGATTTTCTAGCCCCTTTCTTAGTCACAAGGAAATTATCATAATTGTTCTAAACCAGTCCTAGCCAACCTATTCCTCTTTGTCAATGACTCAGATCTGGCTCATGAAATCTGAGAATCTGTTGTTGAGGGAATAAGTGTTCTGAGAGATATTCTTCCCAGATAAAAAGAAAGAGACATGCAAGAAATCATCTTCCTTCTCTTTGACTTTTGGATGTTGTCATAAGAGGCTCTCTTGCCAGGCTCTCTGGCAGCTATCCTGACACCATGGAGAAGAAGTCAGGTGATGATGAAAACCAACATTGGAATATTGCTTACTTTTCATTTTATAATATTTTAGACAATAACTTCATATTATTTAACAGAAACAAATATAGAAATATAATAATATTGACAAAAGCATAGTCTAATATTTAGCAATAATTGTTATTGCATCTGAAAACATCCTGACTAATACAGTCATGTTAATAAGACTCTTGTCAAACACATTCTTCTGATTTTTTTTTTAATAGAGAAAGATTTTTGCTATAGGGTACATGCATTGACCAGAAAGACAGAGAGAGACAGAAAGCAAGAAATCATCGCCCTTCTGGGTCAGGGGTGGGAATGGCCACACTTCAATCCCTTTTCCTCTTGGAATTTTGGGCATACATGCACATACACCTGGTGTGAGTTTCAAGCCTCCAGGTCTGGGATTTGAACCGTAGTTGGCCATATGTGAGTCCAGCAACATAATCGTTATGCCATCTACTGGTCCCATTTTTGTAATTTTTTGGTAAGATCTACCTTCCAGCAGCCCATTATTTATTTTTCTTTTCCAGTAGTCTTTCTTTTTTAAATTAATTAATTTACAGTCATTCATTGTACATTAATACACTATACAAAATGAGATTTTTCCATGGAGAATACATTGTAAATGGGCTCAATCAAGGATATTACCATACATGTTATCATCAACAAATAATATTCTATTTCTTGTTTCTTATATATTTTGCTTTGTCCCCTCCTTGATTCCCTGCCTCTCACCCTCTGCCATTCCCTCCTCCCCTTTACCCATACTGTCTCTGGTATGTACAGTTGTTTTCCAAGCCTTTTTTTTTTTCACATTTTATTGATTCACTAAAGATCTTAATTAATTTAAAAACTTTCAGTAGCAAGCACAGCTGATATATACATATCTATGAGCACATGTCTGACTTTAGGTGTAAACATTAGTGAGTAAAGTGAACATACTATAAAGTAGCACCTTGCTGGGGCTATGTACTTTTTATAGGCATTAAATAGGTATTAATAGCTATTTTTTAATGAATTTTTTAATTTAAAGAAGCACAGTTTTAGTTTTAATAGATCAAAATCAAGAAATGTTAAGAGAAATTTGCTTAATACTTAAAGTTAGGAAAAAAGTTAGGATTCAATTCAAATAGTAGGTAGATGAACCTATTCACAATTTGAGAAAAGACAAAAATCCTTAAATATGGAAATCATAGCATCAAAGAAAATCAGTAATGATTTAGTCTGAAGTAAAAAATTTCTATTTCACTAGTTCACACTCAGGTAATTAATCTCACTTCTATTGAATTTACAGTATTATTGTGGTCTCATCTTTCCATTGAAACTCTGGAAGTTAATATTCAGCTCTGGACTTGTCTCTTCCATTAGTCTGGTCTTTCTATTGGTTGTTTTTCATACTCTTATTTCTGTGTGTCCGATTTTAGTTTTCCTGGTATAATACTCCCTTCAGCACTTCTTGGAGAGCTAGTCAGCTGTTGGTAAATTCTTTCAGGTTTTGTTTACATGAGAATGTTTTTGGTTTATTTTTCCCACATAAAAGATAATCTTGCTGGAGATAGTATTCTTGGTTGAAATTGTTTTACACTTAACACTTTGAATATATTTTCCTATTCTTTTCTTGCCTGCATTGTTTCCAATGAGAACTCTGCCTTATGGAATATATTTTGAAAGTAACCTGATGTTTCTTGCCAGATTTAGTATCTTGTCTCTGTCTGTGGTCAATCTGGCTATGATGTGCCTTGGGGAAGATCTTCTTGGGTCTATTCTATTTGGGATCCTTTGTATCTCTTGGGTCTGGATATTTGAGTACCTTTTTAGGTTTGAAAAGTTTTCTTCCAGGATTTCATGGAATAGATTACTAATGCTTTTATTAGTCTCTTTACCTTCTGGGATATCAATGATCCAGATGTTTGGGTGTTAAATGATATCTAATATTATTTGTATGTTATTCTTATTTTTTGGGTTATTTTCTCAGTCTTTGGGTGAACTTTTCTAGGTCAGAGGTTCTGTCTTTTACATCTGGGATTCAATCTTCTGCGTAGTCTAATCTGCTTTTGATATTTTCAATGGAAGTTTTGATTTCCTGTATTATAGCCTTCATCTCCAACAATTCCATTTGATTCTTTTTTATGATGTGTATCTCCTCTTTCAGATCATGCAAGAACTTCCTCACCTCCTAGAACTCAGTGTTTCTTTTCTCCTACATCTTCTGGAGTTTGTTTTCTCTCTTCTCTTACATCTCTGTTAGTTCTGTCACTATGAATATTTTAAATTCTTTATCTGACATTTCCATGAGTTCCCTTGTATTCTTTGTGGAGGAAGAGGAGTTATTCTTTTCCTTTAAAGGAGAGATATTTTCTTGGTTTCTCATATTTCTTGTTCCTCTGTGGTGGTTTCTGGTCGTCTGATGGATTATATGTTTTTTTCTTATATTTTGTAGTTAAATCTGAACATTCAGAGGAATGCAGGAGGACCTGCAGTTTCTAAACAGTACCATTTTTCTCCCTTTGAGCAGCTGATTCAATGAAAATTGAGGATTAATTTCACCCTGAAAGTATTCAGATATTTGGCTACTGAGCACCTAGACCTGTCTAGAAAATCAGTGTGTGGAGGCTGAAAGGTGAAAAGTGAGAAAGGTAAAAAGAAAAAGAAAATGAATAGAAAAACAAAACACAAAAAGAGATAAGAACAAGACAAAAACAATAAAAAAATTTAAAAAAATTTTGTTCAAAAAATGAAAACTGCTTGGGGCGCTAGCATGCTGTGTGAATGGGGGCCGCTCAGAACTTAAATATAGATGGCTGTGGATTGGCCTGTCCTGTGGGGGCAGGGGAAGAAGTAAGAATTAGCAACACAAAAGAGTGGCAGAGAACAAAAATGTTTAAAAATTTTTAAAAAGTATATATCTAGAGAGATGGAGAGAGACAGAGAGAATAAGTAGTGTTTCACTAACGTGGTTCCTGGCTAGATCTGGGGGGCAGGATGGTGAAGTCTGAGCAGAGGGTCTTTGGTGGTCACAATCCCTGAATGGGGCCCCTCAGAACTCAAATATAGATAGCTGCTGATTGACTTATCCTGGCTCCTGGCTAGATATGGAGGGCAGGAGGGTGAAGTCTTGGCAATCCATTATTTTTGAAATCCTGAATCATAATTGAGAAATAAAATGCTACTTTGTTTTTGCCAATATTGATGTAATTAGTTACTCATTTCTAATATATTTTTTCCTCTTTCAAAGTTGAGCTATTTAATTGAGTGAAAGAAATGTCATTAATACTGAAAATGATTTTTATGAATAAATTATTATGTTATCTTAATCCTGAGTAGGAAACTCAATGTCATTTTTTTAAAAGTTTATTTCCTGCATGAGAGACAGGGAGACAAAGACAAAGAGAAATACCTTCAGCAGTATTCCTACACTACAATCCACCCCTAGTGACAGTTGACCCAGATCACAGGCATGCATGTGCGTGCCCAATGTGCTTATGGAGGTCCCAGGACATGAACTCAGGACCAATCCCATGTGGATCCAGTGGTATCACTCCCACATCACTGCTTGGTGCCAGTATTATTTTCAATAGAGAATGGTAGCATTAATGACTGTGTTTTGGTCTAATTGTTAAATTGTTATTTTAAAAAATTTTCTCCCACAATTTCAGCAAAACGTTAAAAATAAATAAAATAAATAGTAATGGGGCATTGAACAAAAACACAGAGAAAAATGAATATTGATCTCTACCTTTTGCCATACATGAAAATCAGTTTTAAGTGGAGTATAGATATAAGTGAAAAAGGTAAAATTATAAAGTTTTAAGAATATAAAGAAGAATATCTTTATGACTTTGGGGCAGGGAGAGACTTAAAAGTACATAGAAATTCAATAGTAATAAAAAATATGAATACACACTGAAATTCATAATTTCTCTTGGGCAAAAGTTAACATTAAAAGATTGAAAAGGCAAGCCAAAACAGGGGAGAAGATACTCACATTTTCAACAAAGAATAGAGAACTCTTAAAGGTCTATTAAAAAAAAGAGATATGAAAAATAGACAGGAGACTGGGGAGACATTTTGCACAGTGAGATATGCAATTTGCCTACAAATATATAAAGTAGTGGTAAACATTATTGGTCTTCAGAAAAACGCAAATTAAAAATTCATTGAGATACCACTGCATAGTCACCAGAAAGAGTTCAATTAAAAAGACTAACAAAACCAAGTGATAATGAAGATTTAGAGAAACTAGAATTCTCATAGATTGCTATTGGAAGAATAAATTGGTACAGTCAATCTTGGAAACTCTGACAATGGCCACTAAAATTGAACTAATGCATCTTATTTTTTAAAAAACTATTATTTGTTTAACTGTATGTATTATTATTATTTTAATTTGACCTGAGAGAGACAGAGAGAGTCAGAGAAAGAGAGAAAGCAAGCTACCAGGTCCAGGACCCAAATGGTGTTCAGCCATGTAGGAGTCCTGTGCCTTAACCAACATACCACCCACCAGCCTCTATTTGACCAGAAATTCTACTCTTGAATATCATCCAATAGAAATGTGGACATGTGTTTACCAAGAATGTTTATTAAAGGGTTCTTTACAAAATTTCCAAATACTAAGCGGCCTGAATTTTCATCAGCAGTAGAATGAGTGGATACATTATGGTATATTTATACAATGGGATACTAAACAGCAATGTGAATATGAAAATTACAATTACACAGATCAACATCAGTAAGTTTCACAAACATAAGTTTGAGGAAAGAAAGCCAGGCATAGCCTATATTTTTATTTCTATAAAATTCAAAAACATGGGCCGGCAAGTGATGTGGTGGTTAAGGGTGTGGGACTCCCAGCCAACAGCGGTTCGAGTCCTGGACCTGGAGGCTTGCTTTCTTACCCACTCTCCACCATCATTCTGTCCCTCTCTGGTCAAATTAAAATAAATAAAGGAAGAAAGTTGAATAAAAACATTTCTTTAAAAAAATTTGAAAACAAGCAAAACCATATCTATTCTCAAAAGACAGAGTAATGATCAGGAGGGGGCACAAAAAGGTAGTTCTAGTTTTAATTTTTTGAGTAATCTCCATACTGTTTTCCATATTCACTGTATTAATTTACACTTCCACCGTGAGCATGCAAGGTTAATCAACTTATCTTTCGTCTTCTTGATAGCAGCCATTCTAATAGGCTTGAAGTGATATCTCATTATAGTTTTATTTTGCATTTTCCTGATGACTAGTAATAGTGACCATTTTTTCATTTATCTGTTGACCATTTGTATATCTTCTTATAAATGTGTTTTAGGTCCTTAATCCTTTTTTGTTCAGGTTGTTTTCTTATTATTAAGTTGTTTGAGTGCCTTTCATATTTTGAATATTAATTCTTTATCAGATGTATGAAGAGAATTTGAAAAAATCATTAAAAATGGAATCGTACAAATTTATTTTGGTGCAAAAAATTGAAATCCATGCATAATTTTTTCATAATATGCATTTGCCGTGAACTATTTGAAGACCCTTTATATGGTTTACAAATGTTTTCTCTCATTCTGTAGGTTGTCTCTTTACTCTGCTGATGAATTACTTTGCTGTGCAGAAGTTTTTGAGTATTATGTAATTGTATTGGTTTATTTTTGCTTTTGCTGCCTATGCTTTTGGGATAGTATCAAAATAAAATTGCCCAGATCAATGTCATGGAGTATTTACCCTATGTTTTCTTTTAGTAGTACTATAGTTTAGGTTTTATGTTTAAGGTTTCAACCCATTTTAAGTAATTTTTGTATATGGTGTGGGATAAATTTCTAATTTCATTTTGCTACATGTAGATGTTGAGTTTTGTCAGCACCACTTAATGGATACTGTGTTTCCTCCACTGTGTGTTTTTCTTTTTTGTGTGTGTGTGTGTGTGTGTTTTTGTGGAGAGATTTTCGCTATAGGGCACGTGCGCTCGCCAGACAGAGAGAGACATACAGACAGAAAGCGAGAAATCACACCCCACGGAGGATGGTCATGCTGCAATCCCTTCTCCTCCATTCTCCTCTCGGGATCTTGGGCATGCACACACATGTGCCTGGCGTGAGTTTTAAGTCACCGGGTCCAGGACGCGAACTGCGGTCGACTATGTGGGAGTCCAGCGACATAGCCATTACGCTAACTGCTGGTTCCCCTCCACTGTGTGTTTTTGGCATCTTTGTCCAAAATTAACTGACTTAAAATGGTTGGATCTATTTCTTGGTTCTTTATTCTGTTTTAACCTGTCTTTTGTTACAGGGATCCCAGCTAAAAACTCGAAAGAGTTGAAGAAAAATAATTTTTACTCCTCTACTGCTACATGTCGTATTCATCTTATGAATGAAATTAAACCAAGTTATGTGTGTCAACTTAAAAGGAAGCAAAATATATAGAGAAAAAGAGTTTATCTGGGCCAATATTCATGATAGTAGCCCAGATGAAATCAATGTCCAAGTTGCTCTCAATATGTGGACTCGGGTCTTACAGATATCAGGATGATTTTTGAAGACAAAATAGTAAATGAAGAAGGGGATTGCATCATTTGTCAAAACTGTATAATGGTTGAAAGAGTATAGTAAGCAGTCTTATTCAGCAGTGATTAGCCAAATATATAATAAGGAAAGCAGGTTTAACTCAGGGTCATCTGAGGTTAGTGTGTCCTGAACAAAATTTGAAGATAGTAAGTTGGACATATGATTGTAACTAGTGAGAAATACAAACATTTTGAAGTTTTCAGCTTGTAGATGTGACTGGGGTCTTATCACTCATATCCCTGGGCCCGATACATTTCTTTTTTTAGAGAGTTTTTTTGTTATAGGGCCACATGCTTGCTTGAGAGACAGAGACAGAGAGACAGAAAGCAAGAAATTACCCTCCCCCCCAGGAGGGATGACCATGCTGCAATCCTTTCTTCTCCATTCTCCTCCTGGAATTTTTGATATGAAAATCCAAGTGCCTGGCATGAGTTTCAAGCTGCCAGGTCTGGGACTTGAACCATGGTCAGCCACATAGGAGTCTAGAGCCTTAAGTACTATACCATCTGCTGGCCCCATGTATTTTTTTTTTGATTGACAAATTATAATTGTGTTCATTTATGGGTTACAATGCAAAAAATAATATAATGGATATGTTAATTCGTTTGAATGAATCTTTCTAGAACATATGCATAGATTAATAGCCTTTTCTAGATTAACTCTTCAGAATATTTGATATGGACTTTATCTTTTCCTGTTGTTGAGGACAAAAGTAACTTTATTAGTTCTAAAAATGAGAGTAATTTAAAGCTATTTATCAATCAGAAATAGTAAAACCCTTAACTTATTCTGGTTTTTGGTTGATTTCATAGTTACAAGTCATTTCTATGTCTAGCACATGATACTACGATAGCACTTAAGTACATACTCTGAGTTGTGTGAATTTAATTTGCAATATTTAGAGTTTTTCTGTTATGTAAACATATTGCTTTGTCTATAGATTTGGAACGTAAATAAATAAAGGCTGTTTTTTTAAGAGAGATTTTGCTAGAGATGTGCTCTCCAGAGAGACAGAAAGTGAGAAATCACCCCAAGGGGGGATGGCCATGCCACAATCCCTTCTCCTCCATTCTTTCAGGATTTTGGGCACACATGCACACATGCCTGATGTGAGTTTCAAGCCACTGAGTCTAGGACTCAAACTGCTGTCAACTGCATGGAAGTCTAACAATGTAAACCTTTAGGCCATCTGCTAGTCCCTGTAAAGACTTTATTAACTAAATTTTTTAAAATGTTGCCAGGGCCACGCAGTGGCACAGCAGTAATACAATTGGGCTCACATGGAGAAGGTTCTGGTTTGCATCCCAGACCTCCCTGAGAATGCCAGGTACCTGCCAGTGTGTGCCTATGATCTGGGTTGGTTGAGACTGAGGGTGGATTGTGGCATGAAGACTCTGTCAAGGGTGACTGTTTCTCTCGCTCTCTCACTCATGAAAGATAGGAACTTTTAAAAAAAGCCCAAAAAACAATTATAATCTCTTGATGATCTGCTTCTCTTTGAACTCCTCCAACATTAGATCTTAACCCATATTGTTTATCAGTGAATTCTGTCTTGGATTGTTGGCATGTCTTTTGTCCAATGTGGATTAGTCTCAACTCTCCATCTGGATCATGCAAGATTAATGTCTTATAATCTTTTTAAAAAAATTCTCTTACCTTAGGCTTTACTCATAAAAAGTGCTCAGTTTTTACTGATTAATTACCAGTCACCATCATGCTTAGGTCATATAAGAGAAAAGCTCATGGACAATTGGCAGGAAATTTTTCTTGATAGTATTTAAGGACAATAGCATTTTCCTGCTACTAGTCTTGAACCAAAGAAATGGATTATGAGAATCAGGACATTTTATATTGGCTCTATGACCTGCATATGTGATAAAAATAAATGATTTTAAAAATCACGCAAATTACTGTTTGGCTTGTCCAATACAATACAACTCATTTGATTTTTTTAAAAACAAAATTGACTAAATTACTCTATTGTTTTCTCTTGTGGAGACAGAGCATGGGTTTCTATTGATGAAACTATATTTCATGCCCATGCAGTGAAACAGCTGTAGTTCAGCAATTTGAAATAACTTAATGAGGTATTGATTGTGTCTGTTCAGCAAGCTCTGAAACAACTACCAAAATTGTGGAAGGCCACGTCATAAGGGAGGGGGGAGAAAAAAGGTGAATTTCTAATGAATACAGTAGATGAGTTCCTGTCAACTCAATTATTTGAATGAGATGCTTTAGAACTAGAGAAATGAATTATTTAATTGTAGATGAAAAATATGAGTTCATTTTGTTCATTTGGAATTTGAAATTGGAACAGAATCACATACATCTCAGGAAACATAAAAGTTAAAAGAAAACAGACTCTCTAGCTCAAAGATGGATTGTAGTGGTGAGTTATTTTTCGAGGCAATTTTTAGTTGTTCAAACTAGAAGAAATAGAGAAAAACTTAAGAGTAGAAATAAGGCACTAGGGGAAGGAAATACAGAAACTGTTACTTTTGCATGTTTCCTAAATACTCCCTAGTGGCTCTTAATGAGCTGCATTATTGCGCCTTGGCTCTGTATTTGCATGGAGCTCTGCCATAAATTAGTGAGGTGGAGAGAATGTGAATGAGGGTACTGCAGAGGCAGGCATGGACTGACTCTTTCC
>NW_006203686.1:1782355-1784805 GCF_000334495.1 Tupaia belangeri chinensis
CCGTTTGGCTGGACTCTGATCCCATGGATGAATGGTTGACATCCTGAGATCCTGAGAGCTATCTTCAAGCTACCCAACTTTGCAAAGAGCCTTTTAGGAACATTGGCTCCAACTATGCTAAGCAAGTATACTTATGTTGATCGGCACATTTACTTAAACCACTTCCCCACACCCTCCCCATCAGTCCCATCTCCTTTCATTAAGAAAACTCAGTCACTGATTATTTGTCTGAATGAAATAATTTGGTACACCCCGTGAACAAAGAGTGCACCTGTTACAAAACAGACTAGAACCAGAAAGGACACCATGGTGTACCATATGAAGAAGTGAAGCAATGCATCAGAGGTGACAGGGTCACAAGGAAGAATTTCCAGTGAATTGCATATAGAGAAGCCTTCTAGGTTAAGAAAATCTTGGAGAAAAAAATAAACAGTCATCTAATCTGGTTGTTTTTTTTTTTTTTTTTTATAGATTTTTTCTATAGAGCACGTGTGCTTGCCAGAAAGAGAGAGACAGAAAGCGAGAAATCACCCCCCAGGGGGGATGGCCACACTGCAATCCCTTCTCCTCCATTCTCCTCTTGGGATCCTGGGCACGCACGCACATGCGCTGATGTGAGTTTAAGCCGCTGGGTCTGGGACTCAAACCATGGTCGACTACATGGGGAGTCCAGCGAAATAGCCATTACACTAACTGCTGGTCCCTAATCTGGGTGGTTTTGACATCTACCTTGCATATGGAATCCTCTGAGGGCTCTTCAACTCTCAGGTACTTTCTCAAATATCAGTTTGATTTGGCTTCTTGATTTCAGGCAGATTCCTTTAAAGTAGTGGTCCTCAACTTGGACTGAGGATGAATTTTGTCTCCTGGGGGACACCTGGCAATATCTGGAGACATTTTGGTTATCACAGTTGGGAAGAGGGAAGTGCAACTGGCATTTAGTGAGTAGAGATCCAGAAATCTGCTAAATATGTTGCATGTACAGGGCACCCACACAGCAAACATTGATCTGGCCCCAGTGTTAAGAATGACACAGTGGAGAAATGCTAGAATGAAGGACTGATATTTATGGTTATGGACAAACTAATAGGAAATTAGGAAGGACTTAATTTCTGCTGACTAAAGGCAGTAAAGAAATACCAGCAAGGAAAGACAATGTGACAAAATGATTTAATGCTTTCATCAGGTGTATGGACTTACACAACACAGATGTCTGGAGTGTGGCTTAGAACCACTTTGGCTACTTGCCCCAAACCTCAAAATTGTAACTGATTTGCATATAATGATATGTTGACATAAAATATGTAGTTATAATAAGCACAAACAATGGCGGGTGTTTTCCTAACGCATCTCTTTTATCGCTTGCCAGATAATTACATTTGCTAAGAACCTACCAAGTCACTAGCACTATGATCACTGTTTTTTAAAATACGACACACATTTGGTTTCTTTTTGTTTTAAAACAGTAACCTGCATTGGTTTTTCTCATGAGGGAGGATAGATAAATTGTTCTGGAAGCAGAAGAACTGCTATTAGATCCTTTGCTTTCCCCTACGTAGGATAAATTAGTACAGAAGAGATAGAGCTTTGGGATGGAAAGAGTTTCAGGGTTTCTGCACAAGAGAAAATAGGTCACATGCACTTAAAATATTAACAGTCCTAAGGAGCTTAAATGGCTTTGCATGTCACAACCTTAAATGACATTATTCTAGGTCTGTTTCTCCATGTCTAAAATGAGAAGTTGGTTCTAATGAGCTCTAATGTCCCTTCCTAGCTTAGAGTCTAGGATTCTGTCCTCTTATGTCAGCCAGTTTGAGATGAGATGGGTTATACGTTCATCTGAGCAGGAAGCAGGATTTATTAACTATTTATTTCATGAAATTTGGGAAGTTGGTAAAATTGGATGCCAAACTTTTGAATATATGCACAGGTGTACTTTCCTGGAGTGAGTTCCCATATCTACACAATAATCTAACTAGTCTATGCTCTAAAAAGTTAAAAACCCCTGCAGTAGAGTGTGATGCTAATAAATTCAGAATTCTAAGCTTCTGCTCTCTATGGTTATTAGCTTTAAGTAGAAGAAACTCTATCCTGTAATCCTAGACCTCACAGTTGAACTGCACACAAATGTGGGCTATTAGTCACAGCAGGACAGAAGAAAATAGTATATACAGTATAGGTCAGGTTCTACTCAACACAGTCACTGACAAAGAAGAGTTGTTATGAACCTCATCAATCAGAGTTACATTTGGAACTCAACATATGACACTCATCTTGACAGACAGATGGGGAGTAAAAAGAAAGTTGTTATTAAAACTTTATTATTCATGAAGCTGAGGGGAAACATGGCTTTATATGTGGACCAATCAGGTTTAGTAATACTACTTCTAAAACTGAAAGACATATTCAGGCTGTCCCAGGCCCCGCTGAACAATCTCAGCAGAGCTACT